>NC_054485.1:115107520-115482520 GCF_017639515.1 Carcharodon carcharias
ACACACACAGTGATATATCACAGATAGGTCTATGATCTCTCTCACTCACACAGTGATATATCAAAGATAGTCTATGATCTCTCTCTCACACACACAGTGATATATCACATATAGTCTATGATCTCTCTCGCACACAGTGATATATCACAGATATTCTATGATCTCTCTCTCACACACACAGTGATATATCTCAGATAGTCTATGATCTCTCTAACAAACACAGTGATATTTCACAGATAGTCTACGGTCTCTCAGTCAAACACAGTGATATATCACGGATAGGCTATGATCTCTCTCTCACACACAAAGTGATATATCACAGATTGTCTATGATCTCTCTCACACACAGTGATATATCACAGATAGTCTATGATCTCTCTCTCACACACACAGTGATATATCACAGATAGTCTATGATCTCTCTCTCACACACACAGTGATTTATCACAGATAGTCTATGATCTCTCTCTCACACACACAGTGATATATCACAGATAGTCTATGATCTCTCTCACACACACAGTGATATATCACAGATAGTCTATGATCTCTCTCACACACACAGTGATATATCACAGATAGTCTATGATCTCTCTCACCCACAGTGATATATCACAGATAGTCTATGATCTCTCTCACACACACAGTGATATATCACAGATAGTCTATGATCTCTCTCACACACACAGTGATATATCACAGATAGTCTATGATCTCTCTCACACACAGTGATATATCACAGATAGTCTATGATCTCTCTCACACACACAGTGATATATCACAGATAGTCTATGATCTCTCTCTCACACACACAGTGATATATCACAGATAGTCTATGATCTCTCTCACACACAGTGATATATCACAGATAGTCTATGATCTCTCTCACACACACACAGTGATATATCACAGATAGTCTATGATCTCTCACAGACACAGTGATAATCACAGAGAGTCTATGATCTCTCTCTCACACACACACAGTGATATATCACAGATAGTCTATGATCTCTCTCACACACAGTGATATATCACAGATAGTCTATGATCTCTCTCACACACACACAGTGATATATCACAGATAGTCTATGATCTCTCTCACACACACAGTGATATATCACAGATAGTCTATGATCACTCTCACACACACAGTGATATATCACAGATAGTCTATGATCTCTCTCTCTCACACACACAGTGATATATCACAGATAGTCTATGATCTCTCTCACACACACAGTGATGTATCACAGATAGTCTATGATCTCTCTCACACACACAGTGATATATCACAGATAGTCTATGATCTCTCACACACACACAGTGATATATCACAGATAGTCTATGATCTCTCTCACACACACAGTGATATATCACAGATAGTCTATGATCTCTCTCACACACACACAGTGATATATCACAGATAGTCTATGATCTCTCTCACACACACAGTGATATATCACAGATAGGCTATGATCTCTCTCACACACAGTGATATATCACAGATAGTCTATGATCTCTCTCACCACACAGTGATATATCACAGATAGTCTATGATCCTCTCTCACACACATTGTGATATATCACAGATAGTCTATGATCTCTCACACACAGTGATGTATCACAGATAGTCTATGATCTCTCTCACTCACACACAGTTATATATCACAGATAGTCTATGATCTCTCACACACGCAGTGATGTATCACAGATAGTCTATGATCTCTCTCTCACACACACACACAATGATATATCACAGGTAGTCTATGATCTCTCTCTCACACACAGTGATACATCTCAGATAGTCTATGATCTCTCTCACACACACAGTGAAATATCACAGATTGTCTATGATCTCTCGGACTCACACAGTGATATATCACAGATAGTCTATGATCTCTCACACACACAGTGATATATCACAGATAGTCTATGATCTCTCTCTCACACACACACAATGATATATCACAGATAGTCCATGATCTCTCTCACACAGTGATATATCACAGTCTATGATCTCTCTCACACACACAGTGATATATCACAGATAGTCTATGATCACTCTCTGTCACACACACAGTGATATATCACAGATAGTCTATGATCTCTCACACACACCCAGTGATATATCACAGATAGTCTATGATCTCTCTCACACACACAGTGATATATCACAGATAGTCTATGATCTCCCACACACGCAAACAGTGATATATCACAGATAGTCTATAATCTCTCTCACACACAGTGATATATCACAGATAGTCTATGATCTCCCTCTCTCACACAGTGATATATCACAGATAGTCTATGATCTCTCACACACACACAGTGATATATCACAGATAGTCTATGATCTCTCTCTCTCTCTCACACACACAGTGATATATCACAGATAGTCTATGATCTCTCTCACACACACAGTGATATATCACAGATAGTCTATGATCTCTCTCACACACACAGTGATATATCACAGATAGTCTATGATCTCTCACACACACACAGTGATATATCACAGATAGTCTATGATCTCTCTCACACCCAGTGATGTATCACAGATAGTCTTTAATTTCACTCCCACACACAGTAATATATCTCAGATAGTCTATGATCTCTATCACACACACACAGTGATATATCACAGATAGGCTATGATCTCTCACACACAGTGATATATCACACGTAGTCTATGATCTCTCTCACACACACAGTGATATATCACAGATAGTCTATGATCTCTATCACACACACAGTGATATATCACAGATATTCTATGATCTCTCTCACACTCAGTGATATATCACACGATAGTCTATGATCTCTCTCACACACACAGTGATATATCACAGATAGTCTATGATCTCTCTCTCACACACATTGTGATATATCACAGATAGTCTATGATCTCTCACACATACACAATAATGTATCACAGATAGTCTATGGTCTCTCACACACACACAATGATGAATCACAGAGAGTCTATGATCTCTCTCTCACACACACACAGTGATATATCACAGATAGTCTATGATCTCTCTCACACACACACACAGTGATATATCACAGATAGTCTATGATCTCTCTCACACACACACAGTGATATATCACAGATAGTCTATGATCTCTCTCACAAACAAACAGTGATGTATCACAGATAGTCTATGATATCGCACACTCACACAGTGATATATCACAGATAGTCTATGATCTCTCTCACACACACAGTGATATATCACAGATATTCTATAATCTCTCTCACACACAAGTGTAAGTATCGCAGATAGTCCCTATGATCCTCTCTCACACACACAATTGATTGTATCACAGATAGTCTATGATGTCTCTCACACAAAGTGATATATCACAGATAGTCTATGTTCTCTCTCACACACACAGTGATGTATCACAGATACTCTATGATCTCTCTCACACACACAGTGATATATCACAGATAGTCTATGATCTCTCACACACACAGTGATGTATCACAGATAGTCTATGATCTCTCTCTCACACTCACACAGTGATATATCACAGATAGTCTATGATCTCTCTCTCACACACACAGTGATGTATCACAGATAGTCTGTGATCTCTTTCACACACACACAGTGATATATCGCAGATAGTCTATGATCGCTCTCTCACACACAGTAATACATCACAGATAGTCTATGATCTCTCGCTCACACACACAGTGATATATGACAGATAGTCTATGATCTCTCTCTCTCTCTCACACACAGTAATATATCACAGATATTCTATGATCTCTCTCTCACACAACCTGTGATATATCACCGATAGTCTATGATCTCTCTCTCTCACACACAGTGATATATCACAGATAGTCAATGATCTCTCTCTCACCCACACAGTGATATATCACAGATAGTCTATGATCTCTCTCACTCACCCAGTGATATATCACAGATAGTCTATGATCTCTCTCACACACACAGTGTTATATCACAGATAGTCTATGATCTCTCTCTCACACACACTGTGATATATCACAGATAGTCTATGATCTCTCTCACACACACACAGTGATATATCACAGATAGTCTATGATCTCTCTCACACACACAGTGATATATCACAGATAGTCTATGATCTCTCTCTCACACACAGTGATATATCACAGATAGTCTATGATCTCTCTCACTCACAGTGATTTATCACAGATAGTCTATGATCTCTCTCACACACAGTGATTTATCACAGATAGTCTATGACCTCTCACACACACAGTGATTTATCACAGATAGTCTATGATCTCTCTCACTCACAGTGATTTATCACAGATAGTCTATGATCTCTCTCACTCACAGTGATTTATCACAGATAGTCTATGATCTCTCACACACACAGTGATATATCACAGATAGTCTATGATCTCTCTCACGCACACACAGTGATATATCCCAGATAGTCTATGATCTCTTTCACGCACACACAATGATATATCACAGTTAATCTATGATTTCTCTCACACACACAATGATATATCACAGATAGTCTCTGATTTCTATCTCAAACACACAGTGATATATCACAGATAGTCTATGATCTCTCACGCACACAATGATATATCACAGATAGTCTATGATCTCTCACACAAACAGTGAAAGATCACAGATAGTCTATGATCTCTCTCACCCACAGTGATATATCACAGATAGTTTATAATCTCTCTCACACAAAGTGATATATCACAGATATTCTATGATCCCTCTCACACACACACAGTGATATATCACAGATAGTTTATGATCTCTCTCACTCACACAGTGATATATCAAAGATAGTCTATGATCTCTCGCTCACACACACAGTGTTATATCACATATAGTCTATGATCTCTCTCGCACACAGTGATATATCACAGATATTCTATGATCTCTCTCTCACACACACAGTGATATATCTCAGATAGTCTATGATCTCTCTCACACACACACAGTGATATATCACAGATAGTCTATGATCTCTCACACACCCACAGTATATATCACAGATAGTCTATGATCTCTCTCTCACACACACTGTGATATATCACAGATAGTCTATGATCTCTCACACACAGTGATGTATCACAGATAGTCTATGATCTCTCTCTCACACTCACACAGTTATATATCACAGATAGTCTATGATCTCTCTATCACACACGCAGTGATGTATCACAGATAGTCTATGATCTCTCTCTCACACACGCAGTGATGTATCACAGATAGTCTATGATCTCTCTCACACACACAGTGATATATCACAGATAGTTTATGATCTCTCACACACACACAGTGATATATCACAGATAGGCTATGATATCTCTCACACACAGTGATATATCACACGTAGTCTATGATCTCTCTCACACACACAGTGATATATCACAGATAGTCTATGATCTCTCTCACACACACAGTGATATATCACAGATAGGCTATGATCTCTCTCACACACAGTGATATATCACACATAGTCTATGATCTCTCTCACACACACAGTGATATATCACAGATAGTCTATGATCTCTCTCTCACACACATTGTGATATATCACAGATAGTCTATGATCTCTCACACACAGTGATGTATCACAGATAGTCTATGATCTCTCTCTCACACTCACACAGTTATATATCACAGATAGTCTATGATCTCTCACACACGCAGTATGTATCACAGATAGTCTATGATCTCTCTCTCACACACACACACAATGATATATCACAGGTAGTCTTTGATCACTCTCTCACACACAGTGATACATCTCAGATAGTCTATGATCTCTCTCTCACACACAGTGAAATATCACAGATTGTCTATGATCTCTCGGACTCACCCATTGATATATCACAGATAGTCTATCATCTCTCTCACACACACAGTGATATATCACAGATAGTCTATGATCTCTCTCTCACACACACAGTGATATTTCACAGATAGTCTATCATCTCTCTCACACACACAGTGATGTATCACAGATAGTCTATGATCTCTCTCACACACACAGTGATATATCACAGATAGTTTATGATCTCTCACACACACACAGTGATATATCACAGATAGGCTATGATATCTCTCACACACAGTGATATATCACACGTAGTCTATGATCTCTCTCACACACACAGTGATATATCACAGATAGTCTATGATCTCTCTCACACACACAGTGATATATCACAGATAGGCTATGATCTCTCTCACACACAGTGATATATCACACATAGTCTATGATCTCTCTCACACACACAGTGATATATCACAGATAGTCTATGATCTCTCTCTCACACACATTGTGATATATCACAGATAGTCTATGATCTCTCACACACAGTGATGTATCACAGATAGTCTATGATCTCTCTCTCACACTCACACAGTTATATATCACAGATAGTCTATGATCTCTCACACACGCAGTATGTATCACAGATAGTCTATGATCTCTCTCTCACACACACACACAATGATATATCACAGGTAGTCTTTGATCACTCTCTCACACACAGTGATACATCTCAGATAGTCTATGATCTCTCTCTCACACACAGTGAAATATCACAGATTGTCTATGATCTCTCGGACTCACCCATTGATATATCACAGATAGTCTATCATCTCTCTCACACACACAGTGATATATCACAGATAGTCTATGATCTCTCTCTCACACACACAGTGATATTTCACAGATAGTCTATCATCTCTCTCACACACACAGTGATGTATCACAGATAGTCTATGATCTCTCTCACACACACAGTGATATATCACAGATAGTCTATGATCTCTCTCTCACACACACAGTGATATATCACAGATAGTCTATGATCTCTCACACACACAGTGATGTATCACAGATAGTCTATGATCTCTCTCTCACACTCACACAGTGATATATCACAGATAGTCTATGATCTCTCTCGAACACATGCAGTGATGTATCACAGATAGTCTATTTTCTCTCTCTCACACACACACAGTGATATATCACAGGTAGTCTATGATCTCTCTCTCACATACAGTGATACATCACAGATAGTCTATGATCTCTCTCTCACACACACAGTGATATATCACAGATAGTCTATGATCTCTCTCACACTCACAGTGATGTATCACAGATAGTCTATGAGCTCTCTCACACACAGTGAAATATCACAGATTGTCTATGATCTCTCGCACTCACCCAGTGATATATCACAGATAGTCTATGATCTCTCTTTACACGCACAATGATATATCCCAGATAGTCTATGATCTCTCTCCCTCACCCATTGATATATCAAAGATATTCTATGATCTCTCTCACACACGCAATGTTATATCACAGATAGTCTATGATCTCTCTCTCACACACACAGTGTTATATCACATATACTTTATGATCTGTCACACTCGTACAGTGATATATCACAGATAGTCTATGATCTCTCTCTCACACACACAGTGATATATCACAGATAGTCTATGATCCTCTCTCTCTCACACACAGTGATATATCACAGATAGTCTATGATCTCTCTCACACACACAGTGATGTATCACAGATAGTCTATGATCTCTCTCTCACACACACAGTGATATATCACAGATAGTCTATGATCTCTCTCTCACACACACAGTGATATATCACAGATAGTCTATGATCTCTCTCACACACACAGTGATATATCACAGATAGTCTATGATCTCTCTCACACACACAGTGATATATCACAGATAGTCTATGATCTCTCTCTCTCTCACACACAGTGATATATCACAGATAGTCTATGATCTCTCTCTCACACACACAGTGATATATCAAAGATAGTCAATGATCTCTCTCACACCCTGTGATGTATCACAGATAGTCTATAATTTCTCTCTCACGCACAGTGATATATCTCAGTTAGTCTATGATCTCTCTCTCTCACACCCACAGTGATATATCACAGATAGTCTATGATCTCTCTCAGACTCACAGTGATGTAACACAGATAGTCTATGATCTCTCTCACACACATTGATGTATCACATATAGTCTATGATCTCTCTCACACACACAGTGATATATCACAGATAGTCTATGATCTCTCTCTCAAACGCACAGTGATATTTGACAGATATTCTATGATCTCTCTCACACCCAGTGATATATCACAGATAGTCATTGATCTCTCTCTCTCTCACACACAGTGATATATCACAGATAGTCTATGATCTCTCACACACACAGTGATGTATCACAGATGGTCTATGGTCTCTCACTCACACACAGTGATATATCACAGATAGTCTATGATCTCTCTCTCACACACACAGTGATGTATCACAGATAGTCTATCATCTCTCTCACACACACAGTAATACATCACAGATAGTCTATGATCTCTCTCTCACACACACAGTGATATATGACAGATAGTCTATGATCTCTCTCTCTCTCACACACAGTAATATATCACAGATATTACATGATCTCTCTCTCACACACACTGTGATATATCACAGATAGTCTATGATCTCTCTCTCTCTCACACACAAAGATATATCACAGATGGTCTATGATCTCTCTCTCACACACAGTGATATATCACAGATTGTCTATGATCTCTCTCACTCACCCATTGATATATCACAGATAGTCTATGATCTCTCTCACACACACAGTGTTATATCACAGATAGTCTATGATCTCTCTTTCACACACACTGTGATATATCACAGATAGTCTATGATCTCTCTCACACACTCACAGTGATATATCTCAAATATTCTATGATCTCTCTCACACACACAGTGATATATCACAGATAGTCTATGATCTCTCTCACACACAGTGATTTATCACAGATAGTCTATGATCTCTCACACACACAGTGATATATCACAGATAGTCTATGATCTCTCTCTCTCACAGTGATTTATCACAGATAGTCTATGCTCTCTCTCACTCACAGTGATTTATCACAGATAGTCTATGATCTCTCTCACACACACAGTGATATATCACAGATAGTCTATGATCTCTCTCACTCACACACAGTGATATATCACAGATAGTCTATGATCTCTCTCACGCACACACAGTGATATATCACAGATAGTCTATGATTTCTCTCACACACACAGTGATATATCACAGATAGTCTATGATCTCTCTCAAACACACAGTGATATATCACAGATAGTCTATGATCTCTCTCACACACACAGTGATATATCACAGATAGTCTATGATCTCTCTCACTCACACAGTGATATATCACAGATAGTCTATGATCTCTCTCACACACACAGTGATATATCACAGATAGTCTATGATCTCTCTCACACACACAGTGATATATCACAGATAGTCTATGATCTCTCTCTCACACACAGTGTTATATCACAGATAGTCTATGATCTCTCTCACACACAGTGATATATCACAGATAGTCTATGATCTCTCTCTCACACACACAGTGATATATCACAGATAGTCTATGATCTCTCTCTCTCTCACACACAGTGATATATCACAGATAGTCTATGATCTCTCACACACACAGTGATGTATCACAGATAGTCTATGATCTCTCTCTCACACACACACAGTGATATATCACAGATCTTCTATGATCTCTCTCTTACACACACGGTGATATATCACAGATAGTCTTTGATCTCGCTCACACACACAATGATATATCACAGATAGTCTATGATCTCTCTCTCACACACACATTGAAATATCACAGTCTATGATCTCTCTCACTCACCCATTGATATATCACAGATAGTCTATTATCTCTCACACACACATTGATGTATCACAGATAGTCTATGATCTCTCTCTCTCTCTCACACACAGTAATATATCACAGATATTCTATGATCTCTCTCACACACACACAGTGATATATCACAGATAGTTTATGATCTCTCACACTCACACAGTGATATATCACAGATAGTCTATGATCTCTCACACACACAGTGATATATCACAGATAGTCTATGATCTCTTTCTCACACACACAGTGATATATCACAGATATTCTATGATCTCTCTCACACACACACAGTGATATATCTCGAATACTCTATGATCTCTCTCACACACACAGTGATATATCACAGATAGTCTATGATCTCTCTCTCACACACACAGTGATGTATCACAGATAGTCTGTGATCTCTCTAACACACACACAGTGATATATCGCAGATAGTCTATGATCTCTCTCTCACACACAGTAATACATCACAGATAGTCTATGATCTCTCGCTCACACACACAGTGATATATGACAGATAGTCTATGATCTCTCTCTCTCTCACACACAGTAATATATCGCAGATATTCTATGATCTCTCTCTCACACAACCTGTGATATATCACCGATAGTCTATGATCTCTCTCTCTCTCACACACAATGATATATCACAGATGGTCAATGATCTCTCTCTCACCCACACAGTGATATATCACAGTTAGTCTATGATCTCTCTCACTCACCCAGTGATATATCACAGATAGTCTATGATCTCTCTCACACACACAGTGTTATATCACAGATAGTCTATGATCTCTTTCTCACACACACTGTGATATATCACAGATAGTCTATGATCTCTCTCACACACACACAGTGATATATCTCGAATGCTCTATGATCTCTCTCACACACACACTGATATATCACAGATAGTCTATGATCTCTCTCTCACACACAGTGATATATCACAGATAGTCTATGATCTCTCTCACACACAATGATTTATCACAGATAGTCTATGACCTCTCACACACACAGTGAATTATCACAGATAGTCTATGATCTCTCACACACACAGTGATATATCACAGATAGTCTATGATCTCTCTCACGCACACACAGTGATATATCCCAGATAGTCTATGATCTCTTTCACGCACACACAATGATATATCACAGTTAATCTATGATTTCTCTCACACACACAATGATATATCACAGATAGTCTCTGATTTCTATCTCAAACACACAGTGATATATCACAGATAGTCTATGATCTCTCACGCACACAATGATATATCACAGATAGTCTATGATCTCTCACACAAACAGTGAAAGATCACAGATAGTCTATGATCTCTCTCACCCACAGTGATATATCACAGATAGTTTATAATCTCTCTCACACAAAGTGATATATCACAGATATTCTATGATCCCTCTCACACACACACAGTGATATATCACAGATAGTTTATGATCTCTCTCACTCACACAGTGATATATCAAAGATAGTCTATGATCTCTCGCTCACACACACAGTGTTATATCACATATAGTCTATGATCTCTCTCGCACACAGTGATATATCACAGATATTCTATGATCTCTCTCTCACACACACAGTGATATATCTCAGATAGTCTATGATCTCTCTCACACACACACAGTGATATATCACAGATAGTCTATGATCTCTCACACACCCACAGTATATATCACAGATAGTCTATGATCTCTCTCTCACACACACTGTGATATATCACAGATAGTCTATGATCTCTCACACACAGTGATGTATCACAGATAGTCTATGATCTCTCTCTCACACTCACACAGTGATATATCACAGATAGTCTATGATCTCTCTCTCACACACGCAGTGATGTATCACAGATAGTCTATGATCTCTCTCTCACACACGCAGTGATGTATCACAGATAGTCTATGATCTCTCTCACACACACAGTGATATATCACAGATAGTCTATGATCTCTCTCACACACACACAGTGATATATCACAGATAGTCTATGATCTCTCGCACACACACAGTGATATATCACACGTAGTCTATGATCTCTCTCACACACACAGTGATATATCACAGATAGTCTATGATCTCTCTCACACACACAGTGATATATCACAGATAGTCTATGATCTCTCTCACACACAGTGATATATCACACATAGTCTATGATCTCTCTCTCACACACAGTGATATATCACAGATAGTCTATGATCTCTCTCTCACACACATTGTGATATATCACAGATAGTCTATGATCTCTCACACACAGTGATGTATCACAGATAGTCTATGATCTCTCTCTCACACTCACACAGTTATATATCACAGATAGTCTATGATCTCTCACACACGCAGTATGTATCACAGATAGTCTATGATCTCTCTCTCACACACACACACAATGATATATCACAGGTAGTCTTTGATCACTCTCTCACACACAGTGATACATCTCAGATAGTCTATGATCTCTCTCTCACACACAGTGAAATATCACAGATTGTCTATGATCTCTCGGACTCACCCATTGATATATCACAGATAGTCTATCATCTCTCTCACACACACAGTGATATATCACAGATAGTCTATGATCTCTCTCTCACACACACAGTGATATTTCACAGATAGTCTATCATCTCTCTCACACACACAGTGATGTATCACAGATAGTCTATGATCTCTCTCACACACACAGTGATATATCACAGATAGTCTATGATCTCTCTCACACACACAGTGATATATCACAGATAGTCTATGATATCTCTCACACACAGTGATATATCACACGTAGTCTATGATCTCTCTCACACACACAGTGATATATCACAGATAGTCTATGATCTCTCTCACACACACAGTGATATATCACAGATAGTCTATGATCTCTCTCTCACATACAGTGATATATCACAGATAGTCTATGATCTCTCTCTCACACACACAGTGATATATCACAGATAGTCTATGATCTCTCTCACACTCACAGTGATGTATCACAGATAGTCTATGATCTCTCACACTCACAGTGATATATCACAGATTGTCTATGATCTCTCTCACTCACCCAGTGATATATCACAGATAGTCTATGATCTCTCTTCACACACACAATGATATATCCCAGATAGTCTATGATCTCTCTCCCTCACCCATTGATATATCAAAGATATTCTATGATCTCTCTCACACACGCAATGTTATATCACAGATAGTCTATGATCTCTCTCTCACACACACAGTGTTATATCACATATACTTTATGATCTGTCACACTCGTACAGTGATATATCACAGATAGTCTATGATCTCTCTCTCACACACACAGTGATATATCACAGATAGTCTATGATCCCTCTCTCTCTCACACACAGTGATATATCACAGATAGTCTATGATCTCTCACACACACAGTGATATATCACAGATCTTCTGTGATCTCTCTCTCACACACACGGTGATATATCACAGATAGTCTTTCATCTCGCTCACACACACAGTGATATATCACAGATATTCTATGATTTCTCTCACTCACACGGTGATATATGACAGATAGTCTATGATCTCTCTCTCTCTCTCACACACTGTAATATATCACAGATATTCTATGATCTCTCTCTCACACACTCACTGATATATCAATGATATTCTATGATCTTTCTCACCCACCCACTGTGATGTATCACAGATAGTCTATGATCTCTCTCTCACGCACCGTGATACATCACAGATAGTCTATAATCTCTCTCTCACACCCACAGTGATATATCACAGATAGTCTATGATCTCCCTCAGACTCACAGTGATGTATCACAGATAGTCTATGATCTCTCTCACACACAGTGATATATCACAGATAGTCTATGATCTCTCTCACACACACAGTGATATATCACAGATAGTCTATGATCTCTCTCTCAAACGCACAGTGACATGTCACAGATATTCTATGATCTCTCTCACACCCAGTGATATATCACAGATAGTCATGATCTCTCTCTCTCTCTCTCACACACAGTGATATATCACAGATAGTCTATGATCTCTCTCACACACACAGTGATATATCACAGATAGTCTATGATCTCTCACTCACACACAATGATATATCACAGATAGTCTATGATCTCTCTCTCACACACACAGTGATGTATCACAGATAGTCTATCATCTCTCTCACACACACAGTAATACATCACAGATAGTCTATGATCTCTCTCTCACACACACAGTGATATATGACAGATAGTCTATGATCTCTCTCTCTCTCACACACAGTGATGTATCACAGATAATCTATGATCTCTCTCACACACAGTGAAATATCACAGATAGTCTATGATCTCTCTCTCTCTCACAAACAAAGATATATCACAGATGGTCTATGATCTCTCTCTCACACACACAGTGATATATCACAGATAGTCTATGATCTCTCTCACTCACCCATTGATATATCACAGATAGTCTATGATCTCTCTCACACACACAGTGTTATATCACAGATAGTCTATGATCTCTCTTTCACACACACTGTGATATATCACAGATAGTCTATGATCTCTCTCACACACTCACAGTGATATATCTCAAATATTCTATGATCTCTCTCACACACACAGTGATATATCACAGATAGTCTATGATCTCTCTCACACACAGTGATTTATCACAGATAGTCTATGATCTCTCACACACACAGTGATATATCACAGATAGTCTATGATCTCTCTCTCTCACAGTGATTTATCACAGATAGTCTATGCTCTCTCTCACTCACAGTGATTTATCACAGATAGTCTATGATCTCTCACACACACAGTGATATATCACAGATAGTCTATGATCTCTCTCACGCACACACAGTGATATATCCCAGATAGTCTATGATCTCTTTCACGCACACACAATGATATATCACAGTTAATCTATGATTTCTCTCACACACACAGTGATATATCACAGATAGTCTCCGATCTCTATCTCAAACACACAGTGATATATCACAGATAGTCTATGATCTCTCTCACACACACAGTGCAATATCACAGATTGTCTATGATCTCTCGCACTCACCCAGTGATATATCACAGATAGTCTATGATCTCTCTCACTCACCCATTGATATATCACAGATAGTCTATGATCTCTCTCACACACACAGTGATATATCACAGATAGTCTATGATCTCTCTCTCACACACACAGTGATATATCACAGATAGTCTATGATCTCTCACACTCACACAGTGATATATCACAGATAGTCTATGATCTCTCTCTCACACACACAGTGATATATCACAGATAGTCTATGATCTCTCTCACACACACAGTGATATATCACAGATAGTCTATGATCTCTCTCACACACACACAGTGATGTATCACAGATAGTCTATGATCTCTCTCACACACACAGTGATATATCACAGATAGTCTATGATCTCTCTCACACACACAGTGATATATCACAGATAGTCTATGATCTCTCTCACACACACACAGTGATATATCACAGATAGTCTATGATCTCTCTCACACACACACAGTGATATATCACAGATAGTCTATGATCTCTCTCACACACACAGTGATATATCACAGATAGTCTATGATCTCTCTCACACACACAGTGATATATCACAGATAGTCTATGATCTCTCACACACACAGTGATATATCACAGATAGTCTATGATCTCTCTCTCACACACAGTGATATATCACAGATAGTCTATGATCTCTCACACACACAAACAGTGATATATCACAGATAGTCTATGATCTCTCTCACTCACAGTGATATATCACAGATAGTCTATGATCTCTCTCACACACACAGTGATATATCACAGATAGTCTATGATCTCTCTCACACACACAGTGATATATCACAGATAGTCTATGATCTCTCTCACACACACAGTGATATATCACAGATAGTCTATGATCTCTCTCACACACACAGTGATATATCACAGATAGTCTATGATCTCTCTCTCACACACAGTGATATATCACAGATAGTCTATGATCTCTCTCACACACACAGTGATATATCACAGATAGTCTATGATCTCTCTCTCACACACAGTGATATATCACAGATAGTCTATGATCTCTCTCTCACACACACAGTGATATATGACAGATAGTCTATGATCTCTCTCTCTCTCACACACAGTAATATATCACAGATATTCTATGATCTCTCTCTCACACACACTGTGATATATCACCGATAGTCTATGATCTCTCTCTCTCTCACACACAATGATATATCACAGATGGTCAATGATCTCTCTCTCACCCACACAGTGATATATCAAAGATAGTCTATGATCTCTCTCACTCACCCAGTGATATATCACAGATAGTCTATGATCTCTCTCACACACACAGTGTTATATCACAGATAGTCTATGATCTCTTTCTCACACACACTGTGATATATCACAGATAGTCTATGATCTCTCTCACACACACACAGTGATATATCTCGAATACTCTATGATCTCTCTCACACACACAGTGATATATCACAGATAGTCTATGATCTCTCTCTCACACACAGTGATATATCACAGATAGTCTATGATCTCTCTCACTCACAGTGATTTATCACAGATAGTCTATGATCTCTCTCACACACAGTGATTTATCACAGATAGTCTATGACCTCTCACACACACAGTGAATTATCACAGATAGTCTATGATCTCTCTCACTCACAGTGATTTATCACAGATAGTCTATGATCTCTCTCACTCACAGTGATATATCACAGATAGTCTATGATCTCTCACACACACAGTGATATATCACAGATAGTCTATGATCTCTCTCACGCACACACAGTGATATATCCCAGATAGTCTATGATCTCTCTCACGCACACACAGTGATATATCACAGACAGTCTATGATTTCTCTCACACACACAGTGATATATCACAGATAGTCTCTGATTTCTATCTCAAACACACAGTGATATATCACAGATAGTCTATGATCTCTCACGCACACAATGATATATCACAGATAGTCTATGATCTCTCTCACACGCACACACACAGTGAAATATCACAGATAGTCTATGATCTCTCTCACCCACAGTGATATATCACAGATAGTCTATAATCTCTCTCACGCACAGTGATATATCACAGATATTCTATGATTCCTCTCACACACACAGTGATATATCACAGATAGTTTATGATCTCTCTCACTCACACAGTGATATATCACAGATAGTCTATGATCTCTCGCTCACACACACAGTGTTATATCACATATAGTCTATGATCTCTCTCGCACACAGTGATATATCACAGATATTCTATGATCTCTCTCTCACACACACAGTGATATATCACAGATAGTCTATGATCTCTCTCACACACACACAGTGATATATCACAGATAGTCTATGATCTCTCACACACCCACAGTATATTTCACAGATAGTCTATGATCTCTCTCACACACACAGTGATATATCACAGATTGTCTATGATCACTCACACACACACACAGTGATATATCACAGATAGTCTATGATCTCTCTCACACACACAGTGATATATCACGGAGAGACTATGATCTCTCTCACACACAGTGATATATCACAGATAGTCTATGATCTCTCACACACAGAGTGATGTATCACAGATAGTCTATGATCTCTCTCTCACACACACAGTGATATATCACAGATAGTCTATGATCTCTCTCTCACACACACAGTGATGTATCACAGATAGTCTATAATCTCTCTCTCACACACACATAGTGATATATCACAGATAGTCTATGATCTCTCTCTCACACACAGTGATACATCACAGATAGTCTATGATCTCTCTCTCACACACACAGTGATATATCACAGATAGTCTATGATCTCTCTCTCACACACAGTGATATATCACAGATAGTCTATGATCTCTCTCACACACACAGTGATATATCACAGATAGTCTATGATCTCTCTCTCACACACACAGTGATATATCACAGATAGTCTATGATCTCTCACACACACAGTGATGTATCACAGATAGTCTATGATCTCTCTCACACACACAGTGATATATCACAGATAGTCTATGATCTCTCTCTCACACACACAGTGATATATCACAGATAGTCTATGATCTCTCTCACACACACAGTGATATATCACAGATAGTCTATGATCTCTCTCACACACAGTGATATATCACAGATAGTCTATGATCTCTCTCACACACACAGTGATATATCACAGATAGTCTATGATCTCTCTCACACACACAGTGATATATCACAGATAGTCTATGATCTATCTCTCACACACACAGTGATATATCACAGATAGTCTATGATCTCTCACACACACAGTGATGTATCACAGATAGTCTATGATCTCTCTCACACACACAGTGATATATCACAGATAGTCTATGATCTCTCACACACACAGTGATATATCACAGATAGTCTATGATCTCTCTCACACACACAGTGATATATCACAGATAGTCTATGATCTCTCTCTCACACACACAGTGATATATCACAGATAGTCTATGATCTCTCACACACAGTGATATATCACAGAGAGACTATGATCTCTCTCACACTAACAGAGTGATGTATCACAGAAGGTCTATGATCTCTCTCTCACACACACACTGTGATGTATCACAAATAGTCTATGATCTCTCTCTCACACACACACACAATGATATATCACAGGTAGTCTATGATCTCTCTCTCACACACAGTGATACATCTCAGATAGTCTATGATCTCTCTCTCACACGCAGTGAAATATCACAGATTGTCTATGATCTCTCGGACTCACCCATTGATATATAACAGATAGTCTATCATCTCTCTCACACACACAGTGATATATCACAGATAGTCTATGATCTCTCTCTCACACACACAGTGATATTTCACAGATAGTCTATGATCTCTCTCACACACACAGTGATGTATCACAGATAGTCTATGATCTCTCTCACACACACAGTGATATATCAAAGATAGTCTATGATCTCTCTCTCACACACACTGTGATATATCACAGATAGTCTATGATCTCTCTCTCACACACACAGTGATGTATCACAGATAGTCTATCATCTCTCTCTCGCACACACAGTAATACATCACAGATAGTCTATTTTCTCTCTCTCACACACACAGTGATATATGACAGATAGTCTATGATATCTCTCTCTCTCACACACAGTAATATATCACAGATATTACATGATCTCTCTCTCACACACACTGTGATATATCACAGATAGTCTATGATCTCTCTCTCTCTCACAAACAAAGATATATCACAGATGGTCTATGATCTCTCTCTCACACACACAGTGATATATCACAGATTGTCTATGATCTCTCTCACTCACCCAGTGATATATCACAGATAGTCTATGATCTCTCTCACACACACAGTGTTATATCACAGATAGTCTATGATCTCTCTTTCACACACACTGTGATATATCACAGATAGTCTATGATCTCTCTCACACACTCACAGTGATATATCTCAAATATTCTATGATCTCTCTCACACACACAGTGATATATCACAGATAGTCTATGATCTCTCTCACACACAGTGATTTATCACAGATAGTCTATGATCTCTCTCACACACACAGTGATATATCACAGATAGTCTATGATCTCTCTCTCTCACAGTGATTTATCACAGATAGTCTATGATCTCTCTCACTCACAGTGATTTATCACAGATAGTCTATGATCTCTCACACACACAGTGATATATCACAGATAGTCTATGATCTCTCTCACGCACACACAGTGATATATCACAGATAGTCTATGATCTCTCTCACACACAATGATATATCACAGATAGTCTATGATTTCTCTCACACACACAGTGATATATCACAGATAGTCTCTGATCTCTCTCACACACACAGTGATATATCACAGATATTCTCTTATCTCTCACACACACAGTGATATATCACAGATAGTCTATGATCTCTCGCACTCACCCAGTGATATATCACAGATAGTCTATGATCTCTCTCTCACACACACAATGATATATCACAGATAGTCTATGATCTCTCTCACTCACCCATTGATATATCACAGATAGTCTATGATCTCTCTCACACACTCAGTGTTATATCACCGATAGTCTATGATCTCTCTCTCGCACACTCAATGTTATATCACATATAGTCTATGATGTGTCTCACTCATACAGTGATATATCACAGATAGTCTATGATCTCTCTCTCACACACACAGTGATATATCACAGATAGTCTATGATCTCTCTCTCTCACACACAGTGATATATCACAGATAGTCTATGATCTCTCACACACACAGTGATGTATCACAGATAGTCTATGATCTCTCTCTCACACACACACAGTGATATATCACAGATCTTCTATGATCTCTCTCTCACACACACGGTGATATATCACAGATAGTCTTTGATCTCGCTCACACACACAGTGATATATCACAGATAGTCTATGATCTCTCTCTCTCTCACACACAATGATATATCACAGATAGTCTATGATCTCTCTCTCACACACACAGTGATATATCACAGTCTATGATCTCTCTCACTCACCCATTGATATATCACAGATAGTCTATGATCTCTCTCAAACACACAGTGTTATATCACAGATAGTCTCTGATCTCTCACACACACAGTGATATATCAATGATATTCTATGATCTTTCTCACCCACCCACTGTGATATATCACAGATAGTCTATGATCTCTCTCAAACACAGTGATATATCACAGAGAGACTATGATCTCTCTCTCTCTCACACAATGATATATCACAGATTGTCTATGATCTCTCTCTCACACACACTGATATATCACAGATAGTCTATGATCTCTCTCACACACACAGTGATATATCACAGATAGTCTATGATCTCTCTCACACACACAGTGATATATCACAGATTGTCTATGATCTCTCACACACACACACAGTCATATATCACAGATAGTCTATGATCTCTCTCGCACACACAGTGATATATCACAGAGATTATGATCTCTCACACACACAGTGATATACCACAGATAGTCTATCATCTCTCTCTCTCTCACACACAGTGATATATCACAGATAGTCTATGATCTCTCACACACACAGTGATGTATCACAGATGGTCTATGATCTCTCACTCACACACAGTGATATATCACAGATAGTCTATGATCTCTCTCTCACACACACAGTGATGTATCACAGATAGTCTATCATCTCTCTCACACACACAGTAATACATCACAGATAGTCTATGATCTCTCTCTCACACACACAGTGATATATGACAGATAGTCTATGATCTCTCTCTCTCACACACAGTAATATATCACAGATATTACATGATCTCTCTCACACACACTGTGATATATCACAGATAGTCTATGATCTCTCTCTCTCACACACAAAGATATATCACAGATAGTCTATGATCTCTCTCTCACACACACAGTGATATATCACAGATTGTCTATGATCTCTCTCACTCACCCAGTGATATATCACAGATAGTCTATGATCTCTCTCACACACACAGTGTTATATCACAGATAGTCTATGATCTCTCTTTCACACACACTGTGATATATCACAGATAGTCTATGATCTCTCTCACACACTCACAGTGATATATCTCAAATATTCTATGATCTCTCTCACACACACAGTGATATATCACAGATAGTCTATGATCTCTCTCACACACAGTGATTTATCACAGATAGTCTATGATCTCTCACACACACAGTGATATATCACAGATAGTCTATGATCTCTCTCTCTCACAGTGATTTATCACAGATAGTCTATGATCTCTCACACACACAGTGATATATCACAGATAGTCTATGATCTCTCTCACGCACACACAGTGATATATCCCAGATAGTCTATGATCTCTTTCACGCACACACAATGATATATCACAGTTAATCTATGATTTCTCTCACACACACAGTGATCTATCACAGATAGTCTCCGATCTCTATCTCAAACACACAGTGATATATCACAGATAGTCTATGATCTCTCTCACACACACAGTGCAATATCACAGATTGTCTATGATCTCTCGCACTCACCCAGTGATATATCACAGATAGTCTATTATCTCTCTCTCACACACACAATGATATATCACAGATAGTCTATGATCTCTCTCACTCACCCATTGATATATCACAGATAGTCTATGATCTCTCTCACACACTCAGTGTTATATCACCGATAGTCTATGATCTCTCTCTCGCACACTCAATGTTATATCACATATAGTCTATGATGTGTCTCACTCACACAGTGATCTATCACAGATAGTCTCCGATCTCTATCTCAAACACACAGTGATATATCACAGATAGTTTATGATCTCTCTCACTCACACAGTGATATATCACAGATAGTCTATGATCTCTCGCTCACACACACAGTGTTATATCACATATAGTCTATGATCTCTCTCGCACACAGTGATATATCACAGATAGTCTATGATCTCTCTCTCACACACACAGTGATATATCACAGATAGTCTATGATCTCTCTCACACACACACAGTGATATATCACAGATAGTCTATGATCTCTCTCACACACACACAGTGATATATCACAGATAGTCTATGATCTCTCTCACACACACAGTGATATATCACAGATTGTCTATGATCTCTCACACACACACACAGTGATATATCACAGATAGTCTATGATCTCTCTCACACACACAGTGATATATCACAGATAGACTATGATCTCTCTCACACACAGTGATATATCACAGATAGTCTATGATCTCTCACACACACAGTGATGTATCACAGATAGTCTATGATCTCTCTCTCACACACACTGTGATATATCACAGATAGTCTATGATCTCTCTCTCACACACACAGTGATATATCACAGATAGTCTATGATCTCTCTCTCACACACACAATGATATATCACAGATAGTCTATGATCTCTCTCTCACACACAGTGATATATCACAGATAGTCTATGATCTCTCTCTCACACACACAGTGATATATCACAGATAGTCTATGATCTCTCTCTCACACACACAGTGATATATCACAGATAGTCTATGATCTCTCTCACACACACAGTGATATATCACAGATAGTCTATGATCTCTCTCACACACACAGTGATATATCACAGATAGTCTATGATCTCTCTCACACACACAGTGATATATCACAGATAGTCTATGATCTCTCTCACACACACAGTGATATATCACAGATAGTCTATGATCTCTCTCACACACACAGTGATATATCACAGATAGTCTATGATCTCTCTCTCTCTCTCACACACATTGATATATCACAGATAGTCTATGATCTCTCTCACACACAGTGATGTATCACAGATAGTCTATGATCTCTCTCTCACACACACAGTGATATATCACAGATAGTCTATGATCTCTCTCTCACACACACAGTGATATATCACAGATAGTCTATGATCTCTCTCACACACACACAGTGATATATCACAGATAGTCTATGATCTCTCTCACACACAGTGATTTATCACAGATAGTCTATGATCTCTCACACACACAGTGATATATCACAGATAGTCTATGATCTCTCTCACGCACAGTGATATATAACAGATAGTCTATGATCTCTTTCATACGCACAGTGATATATCACAGATAGTCTATGATCTCCCTCTCTCACACAGTGATATGTCACAGATAGTCTATGATCTCTCTCACACACAATGATATATCACAGATAGTCTATGATCTCTCTCAATCACACACAGTGATATATCACAGATAGTCTATGATCTCTCTCACACACACAGTGATATATCACAGATAGTCTATGATCTCTCTCACACACACAGTGCTATATCACAGATAGTCTATGATCTCTCTCACACACACAGTGATATATCACAGATAGTCAATGATCTCTCTCTCACACACACAGTGATATATCACAGATAGTCTATGATCTCTCTCACTCACCCAGTGATATATCACAGATAGTCTATGATCTCTCTCACACACACAGTGTTATATCACAGATAGTCTATGATCTCTCTCACACACACAGTGATATATCACAGATAGTCTATGATCTCTCTCACACACACAGTGATATATCACAGATAGTCTATGATCTCTCTCACACACACAGTGATATATCACAGATAGTCTATGATCTCTCTCTCACACACAGTGATATATCACAGATAGTCTATGATCTCTCACACACACACTGATGTATCACAGATAGTCTATGATCTCTCTCACACACACACAGTGATATATCACAGATAGTCTATGATCTCTCTCTCACACACACAGTGATATATCACAGATAGTCTATGATCTCTCTCACACACACAGTGATATATCACAGATAGTCTATGATCTCTCTCACACACACAGTGATATATCACAGATAGTCTATGATCTCTCTCACTCACACAGTGATATATCACAGTCTATGATCTCTCTCACACACACAGTGTTATATCACAGATAGTCTATGATCTCTCTCACACACACAGTGATATATCACAGATAGTCTATGATCTCTCTCTCTCACACACAGTGATATATCACAGATAGTCTATGATCTCTCTCACACACACAGTGATATATCACAGATAGTCTATGATCTCTCTCACTCACACAGTGATATATCACAGATAGTCTATGATCTCTCTCACACACACAGTGATATATCACAGATAGTCTATGATCTCTCTCACACACACAGTGATATATCACAGATAGTCTATGATCTCTCTCACACACACACAGTGATGTATCACAGATAGTCTATGATCTCTCTCACACACACACAGTGATATATCACAGATAGTCTATGATCTCTCTCTCACACACAGTGATATATCACAGATAGTCTATGATCTCTCTCTCACACACACAGTGATATATCACAGATAGTCTATGATCTCTCTCTCTCTCACACACAGTAATATATCACAGATAGTCTATGATCTCTCTCTCACACACACAGTGATATATCACAGATAGTCTATGATCTCTCTCACACACACAGTGATATATCACAGATAGTCTATGATCTCTCTCTCTCACACAGTGATATATCACAGATAGTCTATGATCTCTCTCACTCACACAGTGATATATCACAGATAGTCTATGATCTCTCTCACACACACAGTGATATATCACAGATAGTCTATGATCTCTCTCACACACACAGTGATATATCACAGATAGTCTATGATCTCTCTCACACACACACAGTGATATATCACAGATAGTCTATGATCTCTCTCACACACACAGTGATATATCACAGATAGTCTATGATCTCTCTCTCACACACAGTGATATATCACAGATAGTCTATGATCTCTCTCACACACAGTGATATATCACAGATAGTCTATGATCTCTCTCACACACAGTGATTTATCACAGATAGTCTATGACCTCTCACACACACAGTGAATTATCACAGATAGTCTATGATCTCTCTCACTAACAGTGATTTATCACAGATAGTCTATGATCTCTCACACACACAGTGATATATCACAGATAGTCTATGATCTCTCTCACGCACACACAGTGATATATCCCAGATAGTCTATGATCTCTTTCACGCACACACAATGATATATCACAGTTAATCTATGATTTCTCTCACACACACAGTGATATATCACTGATAGTCTCTGATTTCTATCTCAAACACACAGTGATATATCACAGATAGTCTATGATCTCTCACGCACACAATGATATATCACAGATAGTCTATGATCTCTCACACACACAGTGAAAGATCACAGATAGTCTATGATCTCTCTCACCCACAGTGATATATCACAGATAGTCTATAATCTCTCTCACACAAAGTGATATATCACAGATATTCTATGATCTCTCTCACACACACACAGTGATATATCACAGATAGTTTATGATCTCTCTCACTCACACAGTGATATATCACAGATAGTCTATGATCTCTCTCACACACACAGTGATAAATCACAGATAGTCTATGATCTCTCTCGCACATAGTGATATATCACAGATAATCTGTGATCTGTCAAACACACACACAGATGTATCACATATTGTCTATGATCTCTCTCACACACACACAGTGATATATCACAGATAGTCTATGATCTCTCTCACACACACAGTGATATATCACAGATAGTCTATGATCTCTCTCACACACACAGTGATATATCACAGATAGTCTATGATCTCTCACACACACACAGTGATATATCACAGATAGTCTATGATCTCTCTCACACACACAATGATGAATCACGGAGAGTCTATGATCTCATTCTCACACACACACAGTGATATATCACAGATAGTCTATGATCTCTCTCACACACAGAGTGATGTATCACAGATAGTCTATGATCTCTCTCACACACACAGTGGTGTATCACCGATAATCTATGATCTCTCTCACACACACAGTGATATATCACAGATAGTCTATGATCTCTCTCACACACACAGTGATATATCACAGATAGTCTATGATCTCTCTCTCACACACACAGTGATATATCACAGATAGTCTATGATCTCTCTCTCACACACACAGTGATATATCACAGATAGTCTATGATCTCTCTCTCACACACAGTGATATATCACAGATAGTCTATGATCTCTCTCACACACACAGTGATATATCACAGATAGTCTATGATCTCTCTCACACACACAGTGATATATCACAGATAGTCTATGATCTCTCTCACACACACAGTGATATATCACAGATAGTCTATGATCTCTCACACACACAGTGATATATC
This sequence comes from Carcharodon carcharias, assembly GCF_017639515.1. NCBI lineage: Eukaryota > Metazoa > Chordata > Chondrichthyes > Lamniformes > Lamnidae > Carcharodon > Carcharodon carcharias. Next base: position 115,134,260 of record NC_054485.1, read on the forward strand.
ACAGATAGTCTATGATCTCTCTCACACACACAGTGATATATCACAGATAGTCTATGATCTCTCACACACACAGTGATATATCACAGGTAGTCTATGATCTCTCTCACACACACAGTGATATATCACAGATAGTCTATGATCTCTCTCTCACACACACTGTGATATATCACAGATAGTCTATGATCTCTCACACACAGTGATGTATCACAGATAAACTATGATCTCTCTCTCACACTCACACAGTTATATATCACAGATAGTCTATGATCTCTCTCTCACACACGCAGTGATGTATCACAGATAGTCTATGAGCTCTCTCTCACACACACACACAATGATATATCACAGGTAGTCTATGATCTCTCTCTCACACACAGTGATACATCTCAGATAGTCTATGATCTCTCTCTCACACGCAGTGAAATATCACAGATTGTCTATGATCTCTCGGACTCACCCATTGATATATCACAGATAGTCTATCATCTCTCTCACACACACAGTGATATATCACAGATAGTCTATGATCTCTCTCTCACACACACAGTGATATATCAGAGATAGTCTATGATCTCTCTCACACACACAGTGATGAATCACAGAAAGCCTGTGATCTCTCTCACAAACAGAGCGATATATCAGAGGTGGTCTATGATCTCTCTCACAGACAAAGTGATATATCACAGATAGTCTATGATCTCTCTCACACACACAGTGATATATCACAGATAGTCTATGATCTCTCTCTCATACACAGTGATATATCACAGATAGTCTATGATCTCTCTCTCACACACAGTGATATATCACAGATAGTCTATGATCTCTCTCACACACACAGTGATATATCACAGATAGTCTATGATCTCTCTCACACACACAGTGATATATCACAGATAGTCTATGATCTCTCTCTCTCACACAGTGATATATCAGAGATAGTCTATGATCTCTCTCACAGTCACAGTGATATATCACAGATAGTCTATGATCTCTCTCACACACACAGTGATATATCACAGATAGTCTATGATCTCTCTCACACACACAGTGATATATCACAGATAGTCTATGATCTCTCTCACACACACAGTGATATATCACAGATAGTCTATGATCTCTCTCACACACAGTGATATATCACAGATAGTCTATGATCTCTCTCTCACACACACAGTGATATATCACAGATAGTCTATGATCTCTCTCACACACACAGTGATATATCACAGATAGTCTATGATCTCTCTCACTCACCCAGTGATATATCACAGATAGTCTATGATCTCTCTCTCACACACACAGTGATATATCACAGATAGTCTATGATCTCTCTCACTCACCCAGTGATATATCACAGATAGTCTATGATCTCTCTCACACACACAGTGTTATATCACAGATAGTCTATGATCTCTCTCTCACACACAGTGTTATATCACAGATAGTCTATGATCTCTCACTCACACAGTGATATATCACAGATAGTCTATGATCTCTCTCTCACACACACAGTGATATATCACAGATAGTCTATGATCTCTCTCTCTCACACACAGTGATATATCACAGATAGTCTATGATCTCTCACACACACAGTGATGTATCACAGATAGTCTATGATCTCTCTCTCACACACACACAGTGATATATCACAGATCTTCTATGATCTCTCTCTCACACACACGGTGATATATCACAGATAGTCTTTGATCTCGCTCACACACACAATGATATATCACAGATAGTCTATGATCTCTCTCTAACACACACAGTGAAATATCACAGTCTATGATCTCTCTCACTCACCCATTGATATATCACAGATAGTCTATTATCTCTCTCAAACACACAGTGTTATATCACAGATAGTCTATGATCTCTCACACACACATTGATGTATCACAGATAGTCTATGATCTCTCTCACACACACAGTGATATATCTCAAATACTCTATGATCTCTCTCACACACACAGTGATATATCACAGATAGTCTATGATCTCTCTCTCTCACACACAGTGATATATCACAGATAGTCTAAAATCTCTCACACACACAGTGATATATGACAGATAGTCTATGATCTCTCTCTCTCTCTCACACACAGTGATATATCACAGATATTCTATGATCTCTCTCTCACACACACAGTGATATATCACAGATAGTCTATGATCTCTCTCTCACACGCACAGTGATATATCACAGATGGTCTATGATCTCTCTCTCACACACACAGTGATATATCACAGATAGTCTATGATCCCTCTCACTCACCCAGTGATATATCACAGATAGTCTATGATCTCTGTCACACACACAGTGATATATCACAGATAGTCTATGATCTCTCTCACACACAGTGATATATCACAGATAGTCTATGATCTCTCTCTCACACACAGTGATATATCACAGATAGTCTATGATCTCTCTCACACACAGTGATATATCACAGATAGTCTATGATCTCTCTCACACACAGTGATATATCACAGATAGTCTATGATTCCTCTCACACACACAGTGATATATCACAGATAGTCTATGATCTCTCTCACACACAGTGATATATCACAGATAGTCTATGATCTCTCTCACTCACAGTGATTTATCACAGATAGTCTATGATCTCTCACACACACTGTGATATATCACAGATAGTCTATGATCTCTCTCACGCACACACAGTGATATATCCCAGCTAGTCTATGATCTCTTTCACGCACACACAATGATATATCACAGTTAATCTATGATTTCTCTCACACACACAGTGATATATCACAGATAGTCTCTGATTTCTATCTCAAACACACAGTGATATATTACAGATAGTCTATGATCTCTCACGCACACAATGATATATCACAGATAGTCTATGATCTCTCACACACACAGTGAAAGATCACAGATAGACTATGATCTCTCTCACCCACAGTGATATATCACAGATAGTCTGTAATCTCTCTCACACAAAGTGATATATCACAGATATTCTATGATCCCTCTCACACACACACAGTGATATATCACAGATAGTTTATGATCTCTCTCACTCACACAGTGATATATCACAGATAGTCTATGATCTCTCTCACACACACAGTGATATATCACAGATAGTCTATGATCTCTTTCATGCACACACAGTGATATATCACAGATAGTCTATGATCTCTCACACACACAGTGATATATCACAGATAGTCTATGATCTCTCTCACACACACAGTGATATATCACAGATAGTCTATGATCTCTCTCACACACACAGTGATATATCACAGATAGTCTATGATCTCTCTCACACACACAGTGATATATCACAGATAGTCTATGATCTCTCTCACACACACACAGTGATATATCACAGATAGTCTATGATCTCTCTCTCACACACAGTGATATATCACAGATAGTCTATGATCTCTCTCACACACACAGTGATATATCACAGATAGTCTATGATCTCTCTCTCTCACACACACAGTGATATATCACAGATAGTCTATGATCTCTCTCACACACACAGTGATATATCACAGATAGTCTATGATCTCTCTCTCACTCACACACAATGATATATCACAGATGGTCAATGATCTCTCTCTCTCCCACACAGTGATATATCACAGTTAGTCTATGATCTCTCTCACTCACCCAGTGATATATCACAGATAGTCTATGATCTCTCTCACACACACAGTGTTATATCACAGATAGTCTATGATCTCTTTCTCACACACACTGTGATATATCACAGATAGTCTATGATCTCTCTCACACACACACAGTGATATATCTCGAATACTCTATGATCTCTCTCACACACACACTGATATATCACAGATAGTCTATGATCTCTCTCTCTCACACACAGTGATATATCACAGATAGTCTATGATCTCTCTCACTCACAGTGATTTATCACAGATAGTCTATGATCTCTCTCACACACAGTGATTTATCACAGATAGTCTATGACCTCTCACACACACAGTGAATTATCACAGATAGTCTATGATCTCTCTCACTCACAGTGATTTATCACAGATAGTCTATGATCTCTCTCACACACAGTGATATATCACAGATAGTCTATGATCTCTCACACACACAGTGATATATCACAGATAGTCTATGAGCTCTCTCACGCACACACAGTGATATATCCCAGATAGTCTATGATCTCTCTCACGCACACACAGTGATATATCAGAGATACTCTATGATCTCTCTCACACACACAGTGATATATCACAGATAGTCTATGATCTCTCACACACGCAAACAGTGATATATCACAGATAGTCTATGATCTCTCTCACACACAAAGTGGTGTATCACAGATAGTCTATGATCTCTCACACACACAGTCATATATCACAGATAGTCTATGATCTCTCTCACACACAGTGATATATCACAGATAGTCTATAATCTCTCTCACGCACAGTGATATATCACAGATATTCTATGATTCCTCTCACACACACACAGTGATATATCACAGATAGTCTATGATCTCTCTCTCACACACAGTGTTATATCACAGATAGTCTATGATCTCACTCTCACACACACAGTGTTATATCACATATAGTCTATGATCTCTCACAGGCACACAGTGATATATCACAGATAGTCTATGATCTCTCTCTCACACACACAGTGATATATCACAGATAGTCTATGATCTCTCTCACACACACAGTGATATATCACAGATAGTCTATGATCTCTCTCACACACCCACAGTGATATATCACAGATAGTCTATGATCTCTCTCACACACACAGTGATATATCACAGATTGTCTATGATCACTCACACACACACACAGTGATATATCACAGATAGTCTATGATCTCTCTCACACACACAGTGATATATCACGGAGAGACTATGATCTCTCTCACACACAGTGATATCTCACAGATAGTCTATGATCTCTCACACACAGAGTGATGTATCACAGATAGTCTATGATCTCTCTCTCACACACACAGTGATATATCACAGATAGTCTATGATCTCTCTCTCACACACACAGTGATGTATCACAGATAGTCTATGATCTCTCTCACACACACACAGTGATATATCACAGATAGTCTATGATCTCTCTCACACACACAGTGATATATCACAGATAGTCTATGATCTCTCTCACACACACAATGATATATCACAGATAGTCTATGATCTCTCTCACACACACAGTGATATATCACAGATAGTCTATGATCTCTCACACAAACACAGTGATATATCACAGATAGTCTATGATCTCTCTCTCACACACAGTGATATATCACAGATATTCTTTGATCTCTCACACACACAGTGATGTATCACAGATAGTCTATGATCTCTCTCTCACACACACAGTGATATATCACAGATAGTCTATGATCTCTCTCTCACACACACAGTGATATATCACAGATAGTCTATGAACTCTCTCACAAACAGTGATATATCAAAGATAGTCTATGATCTCTCTCAATCACACACAGTGATATATCACAGATAGTCTATGATCTCTCTCTCACACACACAGTGATATATCACAGATAGTCTATGATCTCTCTCTCACACACACACAGTGATATATCACAGATAGTCTATGATCTCTCTCACACACACAGTCATATATCACATATAGTCTATGATCTCTCACACACACAGTGATATATCACAGATAGTCTATGATCTCTCTCACACACACAGTGATATATCACAGATAGGCTATGATCTCTCTCACACACAGTGATATATCACACGTAGTCTATGATCTCTCTCACACACACAGTGATATATCACAGATAGTCTATGATCTCTCTCTCACACACACAGTGATATATCACAGATAGTCTATGATCTCTCACACACAGTGATGTATCACAGATAGTCTATGATCTCTCTCTCACACACACAGTGATATATCACAGATAGTCTATGATCTCTCTCACACACACAGTGATATATCACAGATAGTCTATGATCTCTCTCACACACAGTGATATATCACAGATAGTCTATGATCTCTCTCACACACACAGTGATATATCACAGATAGTCTATGATCTCTCTCTCACACACACAGTGATATATCACAGATAGTCTATGATCTCTCTCACACACAGTGATATATCACAGATAGTCTATGATCTCTCTCACACACACAGTGATATATCACAGATAGTCTATGATCTCTCTCACACACACAGTGATATATCACAGATAGTCTATGATCTCTCTCACACACACAGTGATATATCACAGATAGTCTATGATCTCTCTCACACACACAGTGATATATCACAGATAGTCTATGATCTCTCTCACACACAGTGATATATCACAGATAGTCTATGATCTCTCTCACACACACAGTGATATATCACAGATAGTCTATGATCTCTCTCACACACACACAGTGATATATCACAGATAGTCTATGATCTCTCACACACACACAGTGATATATCACAGATAGTCTATGATCTCTCTCACACACACAGTGATATATCACAGATAGTCTATGATCTCTCTCACACACACAGTGATATATCACAGATAGTCTATGATCTCTCTCACACACACAGTGATATATCACAGATAGTCTATGATCTCTCTCACACACAGTGATATATCACAGATAGTCTATGATCTCTCTCACACACACAGTGATATATCACAGATAGTCTATGATCTCTCTCTCACACACACAGTGATATATCACAGATAGTCTATGATCTCTCTCACACACACAGTGATATATCACAGATAGTCTATGATCTCTCTCTCACACACACACAGTGATATATCACAGATAGTCTATGATCTCTCTCTCACACACAGTGATATATCACAGATAGTCTATGATCTCTCTCTCACACACACAATGATATATCACAGATAGTCTATGATCTCTCTCTCACACACAGTGATACATCACAGATAGTCTATGATCTCTCTCACACACACAGTGATATATCACAGATAGTCTATGATCTCTCTCACACACACAGTGATATATCACAGATAGTCTATGATCTCTCACACACACAGTGATGTATCACAGATAGTCTATGATCTCTCTCTCACACACACAGTGATATATCACAGATAGTCTATGATCTCTCTCTCACACACACAGTGATATATCACAGATAGTCTATGATCTCTCTCTCACAAACACACAGTGATATATCACAGTTAGTCTATGATCTCTCTCTCACACACAGTGATACATCACAGATAGTCTATGATCTCTCTCTCACACACACAGTGATATATCACAGATAGTCTATGATCTCTCTCTCACACACACAGTGATATATCACAGATAGTCTATGATCTATCTCTCACACACACAGTCATATATCACAGATAGTCTATGATCTCTCACACACACAGTGATATATCACAGATAGTCTATGATCTCTCTCTCACACACACAGTGATATATCACAGATAGTCTATGATCTCTCACACACAGTGATGTATCACAGATAGTCTATGATCTCTCTCTCACACTCACACAGTGATATATCACAGATAGTCTATGATCTCTCTCACACACACAGTGATATATCACAGATAGTCTATGATCTCTCTCACACACACAGTGATATATCACAGATAGTCTATGATCTCTCTCACACACACAGTGATATATCACAGATAGTCTATGATCTCTCTCTCACACACACAGTGATATATCACAGATAGTCTATGATCTCTCACACACAGTGATGTATCACAGATATTCTATGATCTCTCTCACAAACACAGTTATTTATCACAGATAGTCTATGCTCTCCCTCTCTCACACACACAGTGATATATCACAGATAGTCTATGATATCGCACACTCACACAGTGATATATCACAGATAGTCTATGATCTCTCTCACACACACACAGTGATATATCACAGATAGTCTATGATCTCTCTCACACACACAGTGATATATCACAGATAGTCTATGATCTCTCTCACACACACAGTGATATATCACAGATAGTCTATGATCTCTCTCACACACACAGTGATATATCACAGATAGTCTATGATCTCTCACACACCCACAGTGATATATCACAGATAGTCTATGATCTCTCTCACACACACAGTGATATATCACAGATAGTCTATGATCTCTCTCACACACACACAGTGATATATCACAGATAGTCTATGATCTCTCTCACACACACAGTGATATATCACAGAGAGTCTATGATCTCTCTCACACACAGTGATATCTCACAGATAGTCTATGATCTCTCACACACAGAGTGATGTATCACAGATAGTCTATGATCTCTCTCTCACACACACAGTGATATATCACAGATAGTCTATGATCTCTCTCTCACACACACAGTGATATATCACAGATAGTCTATGATCTCTCTCACACACACACAGTGATATATCACAGATAGTCTATGATCTCTCTCTCACACACAGTGATACATCACAGATAGTCTATGATCTCTCTCTCACACACACAATGATATATCACAGATAGTCTATGATCTCTCTCTCACACACAGTGATACATCACATATAGGCTATGATCTCTCTCACACACACAGTGATATATCACAGATAGTCTATGATCTCTCTCTCACACACACAGTGATATATCACAGATAGTCTATGATCTCTCACACACACAGTGATGTATCACAGATAGTCTATGATCTCTCTCTCACACACACAGTGATATATCACAGATAGTCTATGATCTCTCTCTCACACACACAGTGATTTATCACAGATAGTCTATGATCTCTCTCTCACAAACACACAGTGATATATCAAAGTTAGTCTATGATCTCTCTCTCACACACAGTGATACATCACAGATAGTCTATGATCTCTCTCTCACACACACAGTGATATATCACAGATAGTCTATGATCTCTCTCTCACACACACAGTGATATATCACAGATAGTCTATGATCTATCTCTCACACACACAGTCATATATCACATATAGTCTATGATCTCTCACACACACAGTGATATATCACAGATAGTCTATGATCTCTCTCACACACACAGTGATATATCACAGATAGTCTATGATCTCTCTCACACACAGTGATATATCACACGTAGTCTATGATCTCTCTCACACACACAGTGATATATCACAGATAGTCTATGATCTCTCTCTCACACACACTGTGATATATCACAGATAGTCTATGATCTCTCTCACACACACAGTGATATATCACAGATAGTCTATGATCTCTCTCACACACACAGTGATATATCACAGATAGTCTATGATCTCTCACACACACAGTGATGTATCACAGATAGTCTATGATCTCTCTCTCTCACACACACAGTGATATATCACAGATAGTCTATGATCTCTCTCACACACCCAGTGATGTATCACAGATAGTCTATGATCTCTCTCACACACACACAGTGATATATCACAGATAGTCTATGATCACTCTCCCACAAACACATGGTGATATATCACAGATAGTCTATGATCTCTCTCTCACACACACAGTGAAATATCACAGATTGTCTATGATCTCTCGGACTCACCCATTGATATATCACAGATAGTCTATCATCTCTCTCACACACACAGTGATATATCACAGATAGTCTATGATCTCTCTCTCACACACACAGTGATATTTCACAGATAGTCTATGATCTCTCTCACACACACAGTGATGTATCACAGATAGTCTATGATCTCTCTCACACACACAGTGATATATCACAGATAGTCTATGATCTCTCTCTCACACACTGTGATATATCACAGATAGTCTATGATCTCTCACACACACAGTGATGTATCACAGATAGTCTATGATCTCTCTCACACTCACACAGTGATATATCTCAGATTGTCTATGATCTCTCTCTCACGCATGCAGTGATGTATCACAGATAGTCTATTTTCTCTCTCTCACACACACACAGTGATATATCACAGGTAGTCTATGATCTCTCTCTCACACACAGTGATCCATCACAGATAGTCTATGATCTCTCTCTCACACACACAGTGATATATCACAGATAGTCTATGATCTCTCTCACACTCACAGTGATGTATCACAGATAGTCTATGATCTCTCTCACACACAGTGAAATATCACAGATTGTCTATGATCTCTCGCACTCACCCAGTGATATATCACAGATAGTCTATGATCTCTCTCTCACACACACAATGATATATCACAGATAGTCTATGATCTCTCTCTCACACACACAGTCATATATCACATATATTCTATGATCTCTCTCCCACACACACAGTGATATATCACAGATAGTCTATGATCTCTCTCACACACACAGTCATATATCACATATATTCTATGATCTCTCTCCCACACACACATTGATATATCACAGATAGTCTATGATCTCTCTCACACACAGTGATATATCACACGTAGTCTATGATCTCTCTCACACACACAGTGATATATCACAGATAGTCTATGATCTCTCACACACACACAGTGATATATCACAGATAGTCTATGATCTCTCTCACACACACAGTGATATATCACTGAGAGACTATGAACTCTCACACACACAGTGATATATCACAGATAGTCTATGATCTCTCTCTCGCACACACAATGTTATATCACATATAGTCTATGCTGTGTCTCACTCATACAGTGATATATCACAGATAGTCTATGATCTCTCTCTCACACACACAGTGATATATCACAGATAGTCTATGATCTCTCTCTCTCACACACAGTGATATATCACAGATAGTCTATGATCTCTCACACACACAGTGATGTATCACAGATAACCTATGATCTCTCTCCCACACACACACAGTGATATATTGCACATAGTCTATGCTATCTCTCTCACACAGTTAAGTATCGCAGATTGTCTCTGATCTCTCACTCACACATTGATATATCAAAGATATTCTATGATCTCTCTCACACACACACAGTGATATATCACAGATAGACTCTGATCTCTCTCTCAAACACACAGTGATATATCACAGATAGTCTATGATCTCTCTCTCACACACACAGTGATATATCACAGATAGTCTATGATCTCTCTCACTCGCCCAGTGATATATCACAGATAGTCCATGATCTCTCTCACACACACAGTGTTATATCATGGATAGTCTATGATCTCTCTCTCACACACACAGTGATATATCACAGATAGTCTATGATCTCTCTCACACACAGTGATATTTCACAGAGATTATGATCTCTCACACACACAGAGATATATCACAGATAGTCTATGATCTCTCTCACACACATTAATGTATCACAGATAGTCTATGATCTCTCTCACACACTCAGAGATATATCACAGATAGTCTATGATCTCTCTCTCAAACGCACAGTGATATTTCACAGATAGTCTATGATCACTCTCACACCCAGTGATATATCACAGATAGTCTATGATCTCTCTCTCACACACACAGTGATATATCACAGATAGTCTATGATCTCTCACACACGCAGTGATGTATCACAGATGGTCTATGATCTCTCACTCACACACAGTGATATATCACAGATAGTCTATGATCTCTCTCACACCCAGTGATATATCACAGATAGTCTATGATCTCTCTCTCACACACACAGTGATATATCACAGATAGTCTATGATCTCTCACACACGCAGTGATGTATCACAGATGGTCTATGATCTCTCACTCACACACAGTGATATATCACAGATAGTCTATGATCTCTCTCTCACACACACAGTGATGTATCACAGATAGTCTATGATCTCTCTCACACACACAGTAATACATCACAGATAGTCTATGATCTCTCTCTCACACACACAGTGATATATGACAGATAGTCTATGATCTCTCTCTCTCTCTCACACACAGTAATATATCACAGATATTACATGATCTCTCTCTCACACACACTGTGATATATCACAGATAGTCTATGATCTTTCTCTCTCTCACAAAAAAAGATATATCACAGATAGTCTATGATCTCTCTCACACACACAGTGATATATCACAGATAGTCTATGATCTCTCTCACACACACAGTGATATATCACAGATAGTCTATGATCTCTCTCACACACACAGTGATATATCACAGATAGTCTATGATCTCTCTTTCACACACACAGTGATATATCACAGATAGTCTATGATCTCTCTCTCTCTCACACACAGTGATATATCACAGATCTTCTATGATCTCTCTCTCACACACACATTTATATATCACAGATAGTCTTTGATCTCTCTCACACACACAGTGATATATCACAGATAGTCTATGATTTCTCTCACACACACAGTACTAAATCACAGATGGTCTATGATCTCTCTCTCACACACACAGTGATATATCACAGAGTCTATGATCTCTCTCACTCACCCATTGATATATCACAGATAGTCTATGATCTCTCTCAAACACACAGTGTTATATCACAGATAGTCTCTGATCTCTCACACACACAGTGATATATCAATGATATTCTATGATCTTTCTCACCCACCCACTGTGATATATCACAGATAGTCTATGATCTCTCTCAAACACAGTGATATATCACAGAGAGTCTATGATCTCTCTCTCATACACAGTGATATATCACAGATTGTCTATAATTTCTTTCTCAAACACAGTGATATATCTCAGATAGTCTATGATCTCTCTCACACACACACAGTGATATATCACAGATAGTCTATGATCCTCTCACACACACAGTGATATATCACAGATTGTCTATGATCTCTGACACACACACACAGTCATATATCACAGATAGTCTATGATCTCTCTCGCACACACAGTGATATATCACAGAGGTTATGATCTCACACACACACAGTGATATATCACAGATAGTCGAATATCTCTCTCTCTCACACACAGTGATATATCACAGATAGTCTATGATCTCTCACACACACAGTGATGTATCACAGATAGTCTATGATCTCTCACTCACACACAGTGATATATCACAGATAGTCTATGATCTCTCTCTCACACACACAGTGATATATCACAGATAGTCTATGATCTCTCTCACACACACAGTGATAAATCACAGATAGTCTATGATCTCTTTCAAACAAACAGTGATATATCACAGATAGTCTATGATCTCCCTCTTTCACACACACAGTGATATATCACAGATAGTCTATGATTTCTCACAAACACACAGTGATATATCACAGATAGTCTATGATCTCTCTCACACACACAGTGATATATCACAGATAGTCTATGATCTCTCTCTCACACACACAGTGATATATCACAGATAGTCTATGATCTCTCTCACACACCCAGTGATATATCACAGATAGTCTATGATCTCTCTCACACACACAGTGATATATCACAATTAGTCTATGATCTCTCTCACTCACAAACACAGTGATATATCACAGATAGTCTATGATCGCTCTCAAACACAGTGATATATCACAGATAGTCTATGATCTCTCTCTCTCACAGTGATTTATCACAGATAGTCTATGCTCTCTCTCACTCACAGTGATTTATCACAGATAGTCTATGATCTCTCACACACACAGTGATATATCACAGATAGTCTATGATCTCTCTCACGCACACACAGTGATATATCCCAGATAGTCTATGATCTCTCTCACGCACACACAATGATATATCACAGTTAATCTATGATTTCTCTCACACACACAGTGATATATCACAGATAGTCTCTGATCTCTATCTCAAACACACAGTGATATATCACAGATAGTCTATGATCTCTCTCACACACACAGTGCAATATCACAGATTGTCTATGATCTCTCGCACTCACCCAGTGATATATCACAGATAGTCTATTATCTCTCTCACACGCACATTGATATATCACAGATAGTCTATGATCTCTCTCACACACACACAGTGATATATCACAGATAGTCTATGATCTCTCTCACACACTCAGTGTTATATCACCGATAGTCTATGATCTCTCTCTCGCACACTCAATGTTATATCACATATAGTCTATGATGTGTCTCACTCATACAGTGATATATCACAGATAGTCTATGATCTCTCTCTCACACACACAGTGATATATCACAGATAGTCTATGATCTCTCTCTCTCTCACACACAGTGATATATCACAGATAGTCTATGATCTCTCACACACACAGTGATGTATCACAGATAGTCTATGATCTCTCTCTCACACACACACAGTGATATATCACAGATCTTCTATGATTTCTCTCACACACACACGGTGATATATCACAGATAGTCTTTGATCTCGCTCACACACACAGTGATATATCACAGATAGTCTATGATCTCTCTCTCTCTCACACACAATGATATATCACAGATAGTCTATGATCTCTCTCTCACACACACAGTGATATATCACAGTCTATGATCTCTCTCACTCACCCATTGATATATCACAGATAGTCTATGATCTCTCTCAAACACACAGTGTTATATCACAGATAGTCTCTGATCTCTCACACACACAGTGATATATCAATGATATTCTATGATCTTTCTCACCCACCCACTGTGATACATCACAGATAGTCTATGATCTCTCTCAAACACAGTGATATATCACAGAGAGACTATGATCTCTCTCTCTCACACACAATGATATATCACAGATTGTCTATGATCTCTCTCTCTCACACACACTGATATATCACAGATAGTCTATGATCTCTCTCACACACACACAGTGATATATCACAGATAGTCTATGATCTCTCTCACACACACAGTGATATATCACAGATTGTCTATGATCTCTCACACACACACACAGTCATATATCACAGATAGTCTATGATCTCTCTCGCACACACAGTGATATATCACAGAGATTATGATCTCTCACACACACAGTGATATATCACAGATAGTCTATCATCTCTCTCTCTCACACACAGTGATATATCACAGATAGTCTATGATCTCTCACACACACATTGATGTATCACAGATAGTCTATGATCTCTCTCACACACACAGTGATATATCACAGATAGTCTATGATCTCTCTCTCACACACACTGTGATCTATCACAGATAGTCTATGATCTCTCTCACACACTCACAGTGATATATCTCAAATACTCTATGATCTCTCTCACACACACAGTGATATATCACAGATAGTCTATGATCTCTCTCTCACACACACGGTGATATATCACAGATAGTCTTTGATCTCGCTCTCACACACAGTGATATATCACAGTCTATGATCTCTCTCTCACACACACAGTGATATATCACAGTCTATGATCTCTCTCACTCACCCATTGATATATCACAGATAGTCTATGATCTCTCTCAAACACACAGTGTTATATCACAGATAGTCTCTGATCTCTCACACACACAGTGATATATCAATGATATTCTATGATCTTTCTCACCCACCCACTGTGATATATCACAGATAGTCTATGATCTCTCTCAAACACAGTGATATATCACAGAGAGACTATGATCTCTCTCTCTCACACACAATGATATATCACAGATTGTCTATGATCTCTCTCTCTCACACACACTGATATATCACAGATAGTCTATGATCTCTCTCTCACACACACAGTGATATATCACAGATAGTCTATGATCCCTCTCACACACACAGTGATATATCACAGATTGTCTATGATCTCTCACACACACACACAGTCATATATCACAGATAGTCTATGATCTCTCTCGCACACACAGTGATATATCACAGAGATTATGATCTCTCACACACACAGTGATATACCACAGATAGTCTATCATCTCTCTCTCTCACACACAGTGATATATCACAGATAGTCTATGATCTCTCACACACACAGTGATGTATCACAGATGGTCTATGATCTCTCACTCACACACAGTGATATATCACAGATAGTCTATGATCTCTCTCTCACACACACAGTGATGTATCACAGATAGTCTATCATCTCTCTCACACACACAGTAATACATCACAGATAGTCTATGATCTCTCTCTCACACACACAGTGATATATGACAGATAGTCTATGATCTCTCTCTCTCTCACACACAGTAATATATCACAGATATTACATGATCTCTCTCTCACACACACTGTGATATATCACAGATAGTCTATGATCTCTCTCTCTCTCACAAACAAAGATATATCACAGATGGTCTATGATCTCTCTCACACACACAGTGATATATCACAGATTGTCTATGATCTCTCTCACTCACCCAGTGATATATCACAGATAGTCTATGATCTCTCTCACACACACAGTGTTATATCACAGATAGTCTATGATCTCTCTTTCACACACACTGTGATATATGACAGATAGTCTATGATCTCTCACACACACAGTGATATATCACAGATAGTCTATGATCTCTCTCTCTCACAGTGATTTATCACAGATAGTCTATGCTCTCTCTCACTCACAGTGATTTATCACAGATAGTCTATGATCTCTCACACACACAGTGATATATCACAGATAGTCTATGATTTCTCTCACGCACACACAGTGATATATCCCAGATAGTCTATGATCTCTTTCACGCACACACAATGATATATCACAGTTAATCTATGATTTCTCTCACACACACAGTGATATATCACAGATAGTCTCTGATCTCTATCTCAAACACACAGTGATATATCACAGATAGTCTATGATCTCTCTCACACACACAGTTCAATATCACAGATTGTCTATGATCTCTCGCACTCACCCAGTGATATATCACAGATAGTCTATTATCTCTCTCTCACACACACAATGATATATCACAGATAGTCTATGATCTCTCTCACTCACCCATTGATATATCACAGATAGTCTATGATCTCTCTCACACACTCAGTGTTATATCACCGATAGTCTATGATCTCTCTCTCGCACACTCAATGTTATATCACATATAGTCTATGATGTGTCTCACTCGTACAGTGATATATCACAGATAGTCTATGATCTCTCTCTCACACACACAGTGATATATCACAGATAGTCTATGATCTCTCTCTCTCACACACAGTGATATATCACAGATAGTCTATGATCTCTCACACACACAGTGATGTATCACAGATAGTCTATGATCTCTCTCTCACACACACAGTGATATATCACAGATCTTCTATGATCTCTCTCACACACACGGTGATATATCACAGATAGTCTTTGATCTCGCTCACACACACAGTGATATATCACAGATAGTCTATGATCTCTCTCTCTCTCACACACAATGATATATCACAGATAGTCTATGATCTCTCTCTCACACACACAGTGATATATCACAGTCTATGATCTCTCTCACTCACCCATTGATATATCACAGATAGTCTATGATCTCTCTCAAACACACAGTGTTATATCACAGATAGTCTCTGATCTCTCACACACACAGTGATATATCAATGATATTCTATGATCTTTCTCACCCACCCACTGTGATATATCACAGATAGTCTATGATCTCTCTCAAACACAGTGATATATCACAGAGAGACTATGATCTCTCTCTCACACACAATGATATATCACAGATTGTCTATGATCTCTCTCTCTCACACACACTGATATATCACAGATAGTCTATGATCTCTCTCACACACACACAGTGATATATCACAGATAGTCTATGATCTCTCTCACACACACAGTGATATATCACAGATTGTCTATGATCTCTCACACACACACACAGTCATATATCACAGATAGTCTATGATCTCTCTCGCACACACAGTGATATATCACAGAGATTATGATCTCTCACAAGAACACAGTGATATATCACAGATAGTCAATGATTTCACTCACACACACAGTGATATATCACAGTGAGTCTATGATCTCTCACACACACAGTGATACATCACAGATAGTCTATGATCTCTCTCACACACACAGTGATATATCACAGATATTCTATGATCTCCCTCTCACACAGTTAAGTATCACAGATAGTCTATGATCTCTCACACACACAGTGATATATCACAGATATTCCATGATCTCTCTCACACACACAGTGATATATCACAGATAGTCTATGATCTCTCTCTCACACACACGGTGATATATCACAGATAGTCTTTGATCTCGCTCACACACACAGTGATATATCACAGTCTATGATCTCTCTCTCTCTCACACACAATGATATATCACAGATAGTCTATGATCTCTCTCTCACACACACAGTGATATATCACAGTCTATGATCTCTCTCACTCACCCATTGATATATCACAGATAGTCTATGATCTCTCTCAAACACACAGTGTTATATCACAGATAGTCTCTGATCTCTCACACACACAGTGATATATCAATGATATTCTATGATCTTTCTCACCCACCCACTGTGATATATCACAGATAGTCTATGATCTCTCTCAAACACAGTGATATATCACAGAGAGACTATGATCTCTCTCTCTCACACACAATGATATATCACAGATTGTCTATGATCTCTCTCTCTCACACACACTGATATATCACAGATAGTCTATGATCTCTCTCACACACTCACAGTGATATATCACAGATAGTCTATGATCTCTCTCACACACACAGTGATATATCACAGATAGTCTATGATCTCTCACACACACACACAGTCATATATCACAGATAGTCTATGATCTCTCTCGCACACACAGTGATATATCACAGAGATTATGATCTCTCACACACACAGTGATATATCACAGATAGTCTATCATCTCTCTCTCTCTCACACACAGTGATATATCACAGATAGTCTATGATCTCTCACACACACATTGATGTATCACAGATAGTCTATGATCTCTCTCACACACACAGTGATATATCACAGATAGTCTATGATCTCTCTCTCACACACACTGTGATATATCACAGATAGTCTATGATCTCTCTCACACACTCACAGTGATATATCTCAAATACTCTATGATCTCTCTCACACACACAGTGATATATCACAGATAGTCTATGATCTCTCTCTCACACACACTGTGATATATCACAGATAGTCTATGATCTCTCTCACACACTCACAGTGATATATCTCAAATACTCTATGATCTCTCTCACACACACGGTGATATATCACAGATAGTCTATGATCTCTCACACACACAGTGATATATGACAGATAGTCTATGATCTCTCTCTCTCTCTCACACACAGTAATATATCACAGATATTCTATGATCTCTCTCTCACACACACTGTGGTATATCACCGATAGTCTATGATCTCTGTCTCTCTCACACACAATGATATATCACAGATGGTCAATGATCTCTCTCTCACCCATACAGTGATATATCAAAGATAGTCTATGATCTCTCTCACTCACCCAGTGATATATCACAGATAGTCTATGATCTCTCTCACACACACAGTGTTATATCACAGATAGTCTATGATCTCTTTCTCACACACACTGTGATATATCACAGATAGTCTATGATCTCTCTCACACACACACAGTGATATATCTCGAATACTCTATGATCTCTCTCAAACACACACTGATATATAACAGATAGTCTATGATCTCTCTCACTCACAGTGATTTATCACAGATAGTCTATGATCTCTCTCACTCACAGTGATTTATCACAGATAGTCTATGACCTCTCACACACACAGTGAATTATCACAGATAGTCTATGATCTCTCTCACTCACAGTGATTTATCACAGATAGTCTATGATCTCTCTCACTCACAGTGATTTATCACAGATAGTCTATGATCTCTCACACACATAGTGATATATCACAGATAGTCTATGATCTCTCTCACGCACACACAGTGATATATCCCAGATAGTCTATGATCTCTTTCACGCACACACAATGATATATCACAGTTAATCTATGATTTCTCTCACACACACAGTGATATATCACAGATAGTCTCTGATATCTATCTCAAACACACAGTGATATATCACAGATAGTCTATGATCTCTCACGCACCCAATGATATATCACAGATAGTCTATGATCTCTCACACACACAGTGAAAGATCACAGATAGTCTATGATCTCTCTCACCCACAGTGATATATCACAGATAGTCTATAATCTCTCTCACACAAAGTGATATATCACAGATATTCTATGATCCCTCTCACACACACACAGTGATATATCACAGATAGTCTATGATCTCTCTCTCACACACACAGTGATGTATCACAGATAGTCTGTGTTCTCTCTCACACACACACAGTGATACATCGCAGATAGTCTATGATCTCTCTCTCACACACAGTAATACATCACAGATAGTCTATGATCTCTCGCTCACACACACAGTGATATATGACAGATAGTCTATGATCTCTCTCTCTCTCTCACACACAGTAATATATCACAGATATTCTATGATCTCTCTCTCACACAACCTGTGATATATCACCGATAGTCTATGATCTCTCTCTCTCTCACACACAATGATATATCACAGATGGTCAATGATCTCTCTCTCACCCACACAGTGATATATCACAGTTAGTCTATGATCTCTCTCACTCACCCAGTGATATATCACAGATAGTCTATGATCTCTCTCACACACACAGTGTTATATCACAGATAGTCTATGATCTCTTTCTCACACACACTGTGATATATCACAGATAGTCTATGATCTCTCTCACACACACACAGTGATATATCTCGAATACTCTATTATCTCTCTCACACACACACTGATATATCACAGATAGTCTATGATCTCTCTCTCTCACACACAGTGATATATCACAGATAGTCTATGATCTCTCTCACTCACAGTGATTTATCACAGATAGTCTATGATCTCTCTCACACACAGTGATTTATCACAGATAGTCTATGACCTCTCACACACACAGTGAATTATCACAGATAGTCTATGATCTCTCTCACTCACAGTGATTTATCACAGATATTCTATGATCTCTCTCACTCACAGTGATTTATCACAGATAGTCTATGATCTCTCACACACACAGTGATATATCACAGATAGTCTATGATCTCTCTCACGCACACACAGTGATATATCCCAGATAGTCTATGATCTCTTTCACGCACACACAATGATATATCACAGTTAATCTATGATTTCTCTCACACACACAGTGATATATCACAGATAGTCTCTGATTTCTATCTCAAACACACAGTGATATATCACAGATAGTCTATGATCTCTCACGCACACAATGATATATCACAGATAGTCTATGATCTCTCACACACACAGTGAAAGATCACAGATAGTCTATGATCTCTCTCACCCACAGTGATATATCACAGATAGTCTATAATCTCTCTCACACAAAGTGATATATCACAGATATTCTATGATCCCTCTCACACACACACAGTGATATATCACAGATAGTTTATGATCTCTCTCACTCACACAGTGATATATCACAGATAGTCTATGATCTCTCGCTCACACACACAGTGTTATATCACATATAGTCTATGATCTCTCTCACACACAGTGATATATCACAGATATTCTATGATCTCTCTCTCACACACACAGTGATATATCACAGATAGTCTATGATCTCTCTCACACACACACAGTGATATATCACAGATAGTCTATGATCTCTCACACACCCACAGTATATTTCACAGATAGTCTATGATCTCTCTCACACACACAGTGATATATCACAGATAGTCTATGATCTCTCTCACACACAGTGATATATCACGGAGAGACTATGATCTCTCTCACACACAGTGATATCTCACAGATAGTCTATGATCTCTCACACACAGAGTGATGTATCACAGATAGTCTATGATCTCTCTCTCACACACACAGTGATATATCACAGATAGTCTATGATCTCTCTCTCACACACACAGTGATGTATCACAGATAGTCTATAATCTCTCTCTCACACACACACAGTGATATATCACAGGTAGTCTATGATCTCTCTCTCACACCCAGTGATACATCACATATAGGCTATCATCTCTCTCACACACACAGTGATATAAAACAGATAGTCTATGACCTCTTTCTCACACACACAGTGATATATCACAGATAGTCTATGATCTCTCACACACACAGTGATGTATCACAGATAGTGTATGATCTCTCTCTCACACACACAGTGATATATCACAGATAGTCTATGATCTCTCTCTCACACACACAGTGATTTATCACAGATAGTCTATGATCTCTCTCTCACAAACACACAGTGATATATCAAAGTTAGTCTATGATCTCTCTCTCACACACAGTGATACATCACAGATAGTCTATGATCTCTCTCTCGCACACACAGTGATATATCACAGATAGTCTATGATCTCTCACACACACAGTGATATATCACAGATAGTCTATGATCTCTCTCACACACACAGTGATATATCACAGATAGGCTATGATCTCTCTCACACACAGTGATATATCACACGTAGTCTATGATCTCTCTCACACACACAGTGATATATCACAGATAGTCTATGATCTCTCTCTCACACACACTTTGATATATCACAGATAGTCTATGATCTCTCACACACAGTGATGTATCACAGATAGTCTATGATCTCTCTCTCACACTCACACAGTTATATATCACAGATAGTCTATGATCTCTCTCTCACACACGCAGTGATGTATCACAGATAGTCTATGAGCTCTCTCTCACACACACACACAATGATATATCACAGGTAGTCTATGATCTCTCTCTCACACACAGTGATACATCTCAGATAGTCTATGATCTCTCTCTCACACACAGTGAAATATCACAGATTGTCTATGATCTCTCGGACTCACCCATTGATATATCACAGATAGTCTATCATCTCTCTCACACACACAGTGATATATCACAGATAGTCTATGATCTCTCTCTCACACACACAGTGATATTTCACAGATAGTCTATGATCTCTCTCACACACACAGTGATGTATCACAGATAGTCTATGATCTCTCTCACACACACAGTGATATATCACAGATAGTCTATGATCTCTCTCACACACACTGTGATATATCACAGATAGTCTATGATCTCTCACACACAGTGATGTATCACAGATAGTCTATGATCTCTCTCTCACACTCACACAGTGATATATCACAGATTGTCTATGATCTCTCTCTCACACATGCAGTGATGTATCACAGATAGTCTATTTTCTCTCTCTCACACACACACAGTGATATATCACAGGTAGTCTATGATCTCTCTCTCACACACAGTGATCCATCACAGATAGTCTATGATCTCTCTCTCACACACACAGTGATATATCACAGATAGTCTATGATCTCTCTCACACTCACAGTGATGTATCACAGATAGTCTATGATCTCTCTCACACACAGTGAAATATCACAGATTGTCTATGATCTCTCGCACTCACCCAGTGATATATCACAGATAGTCTATGATCTCTCTCACTCACCCATTGATATATCAAAGATATTCTATGATCTCTCTCACACACGCAATGTTATATCACAGATAGTCTATGATCTCTCTCTCACACACACAGTGTTATATCACATATACTTTATGATCTGTCACACTCATACAGTGATATATCACAGATAGTCTATGATCTCTCTCTCACACACACAGTGATATATCACAGATAGTCTATGATCTCTCACACACACAGTGATGTATCACAGATAGTCTATGATCTCTCTCTCACACACACACAGTGATATATCACAGATCTTCTGTGATCTCTCTCTCACACACACGGTGATATATCACAGATAGTCTTTCATCTCGCTCACACACAGAGTGATATATCACAGATATTCTATGATTTCTCTCACTCACACAGTGATATATCACAGATAGTCTATGATCTCTCTCTCTCTCTCACACACTGTAATATATCACAGATATTCTATGATCTCTCTCTCACACACTCAGTGATATATCAATGATATTCTATGATCTTTCTCACCCACCCACTGTGATGTATCACAGATAGTCTATGATCTCTCTCTCACGCACAGTGATACATCACAGATAGTCTATGATCTCTCTCTCACACCCACAGTGATATATCACAGATAGTCTATGATCTCCCTCACACTCACAGTGATGTATCACAGATAGTCTATGATCTCTCTCACACACACACAGTGATATATCACAGATAGTCTATGATCTCTCTCTCACACACACATTGATATATCACAGATAGTCTATGATCTCTCTCTCACACACACAGTCATATATCACATATAGTCTATGATCTCTCTCTCACACACACAGTGATATATCACAGATAGTCTATGATCTCTCTCACACACACAGTGATATATCACAGATAGGCTATGATCTCTCTCACACACAGTGATATATCACACGTAGTCTATGATCTCTCTCACACACACAGTGATATATCACAGATAGTCTATGATCTCTCACACACACACAGTGATATATCACAGATAGTCTATGATCTCTCTCACACACACAGTGATATATCACAGATAGTCTATGATCTCTCTCACACACACAGTGATATATCACAGATTGTCTATGATCTCTCTCACACACACACAGTGATATATCACAGATAGTCTATGATCTCTCACACACACAGTGATATATCACTGAGACTATGATCTCTCACACACACAGTGATATATCACTGAGTGTCTATGATCTCTCTCACACACATTGATGTATCACAGATAGTCTATGATCTCTCTCACACACACAGTGATATATCACAGATATTCTATGATCTCTCTCTCACACACACAGTGATATTTCACAGATAGTCTATGATCTCTCTCACACACACAGTGATGTATCACAAATAGTCTATGATCTCTCTCACACACACAGTGATATATCACAGATAGGCTATGATGTCTCTCAAACACACAGTGATATATCTCAGATAGTCTAAGATCTCTCTCACACATAGCCAGTGATATATCACAGATAGTCTATGATCTCTCTCATCATACACACAGTGATATATCACAGATAGTCTATGATCTCTCACACACACACACAGTGATATATCACAGATAGTCTATGATCTCTCACACACACACACACAGTGATATATCACAGATAGTCTATGATCTCTCTCTCACACACACAGTGATATATCACAGATAGTCTATGATCTCTCTCACACACACAGTGATATATCACAGATATTCTATGATCTCTCTCTCACACACACAGTGATATTTCACAGAAAGTCTATGATCTCTCTCACACACACAGTGATGTATCACAAATAGTCTATGATCTCTCTCACACACACAGTGATATATCACAGATAGGCTATGATGTCTCTCAAACACACAGTGATATATCTCAGATAGTCTAAGATCTCTCTCACACATAGCCAGTGATATATCACAGATAGTCTACGATCTCTCTCATCATACACACAGTGATATATCACAGATAGTCTATGATCTCTCACACACACACACAGTGATATATCACAGATAGTCTATGATCTCTCACACACACACACACAGTGATATATCACAGATAGTCTATGATCTCTCTCACACACACACAGTGATATATCACAGATAGTCTATTATCTCTCTCACACACACACAGTGATATATCACAGATAGTCTATGATCTCTCTCACACACAGTGATATATCACAGATAGTCTATGATGTCTCACAGACACACACATTGATATATCACAGATAGTCTATGTTCTCTCTCACTCACACAGTGATATATCACAGAGATACTATGATCTCTCACACACACAGTGATATATGACAGATAGTCTATGATCTCTCTCACACACTCAGTGATATATCACAGATCGTCTATGATCCCCTCTCCCCCAATGCTGCCATACCTGCTGAGTTTTTCATAGTAATTCTGTTTTTATTTTGGATTTCCAGCATCCGCAGTTTTTTTTTTTATCTCTGAGAGATTGTAGGAGCCTGTTGATGATACATCAGTGTGTGTGAGAGATTGTAGGAGACTGTCGATGATACATAAGTGTGTGTGAGAGATTGTAGGAGACTATCGATGGTACATCAGTGTTTCTGAGAGATTGTAGGGGACTGTCGATGATAACTCAGTGTGTGTGAGAGATTGTAGAAGACTGTCGATGATACATCAGTGTGTGTGAGTGATTGTAGGAAACTGTCGATGATACATCAGTGTGTGTGAGAGATTGTAGGAGACTGTCGATCATACATCAGTGTGTGTGAGAGATTGTAGGAGCCTGTCAATGATACATCTGTGTGTGTGTGAGACATTGTAGGAGACTGTCAATGATGCATCAATTTTTACTGACCATGATTCTGCTGTAATGCAGCACTCTGCTTGGTCAATGTGAAGCAATTCTGAGGGGGCATTCAGAATGTACCTCAGCCAAACCTGTTCTCCAGATGTTTCATGACTGTAATCTGTAAATGTCAGGTGGTGTCACTAGTTACAGGTAGGGTCTGTGGGCAGCTGGAAGAAATGGATAGAATTGGGGACTTCATTCCCAAATCCAAGTTTTTCACCACCTCCAAATGCTCTGAATTCCATCTCGCCTAAAGGAGTGTTGCTTGTGTGACTGTCTTTTCCAGCTCTTGTCACCTGCACCACCGTCTGTTTGAGTTGAGTTGTGTTGAGCGTTTTTTACCATCTTTGTCTAGTTTTCTCCCTCTCTACAGATTCGCCAACACTGGGGTGGTGGAAACTTGGGTCCCAAATCGATCGCACACTTTGGAATGCTGGGAAAGGCTAAAGCAAAGGAACTGGCTAAATTGTGTGTGTTTGTGTGTGTAGGTGGGGTGGGAGGGGGAGGTAATTAAAGAATGAAATACCCATTCCTTGCTGCGCTGAGTCTTTTTTTCTCTCTCTCTCTCTCTCACCTTCTGTTTTGCACATAGACCTTCTCCTTCAGGTTAAAGTATACAAACTGATCCAAACTCAGGATTGTCCAGCAGTCACTTAGTCAAAGGCAACTATAAATACAAACGAAGAGAAGCTAATTCAAGCCCTGGTTTCTGTGGGTTTCTATCAGAATTGAAAAAGGAATTTTGATGTAGAATTCAAGGCTTGAGTTTAATTTAATTTTGTCACCTTTTGACACAGTGAAGACAACTTGAAGCTTATGTATTGAATATACAGGGGCTGGACCAGAATCATGCAAGATTGTGTGTGGAACGTGCAGGTCTGGGCTAGAATCGGGAGGCAATGGTATTGTGGTGTTGTCATTGGACTAGTATTCCACAGTCCCAGGGTAATGTTCTGGGGACCTGGTTTCAAGTCCCACTATAGCACATGGTGCAATTTGAATTCAATAAAAAAAAGACCTGGAATAGATGGTGACCATGAAACTATT
This sequence comes from Carcharodon carcharias, assembly GCF_017639515.1. Classification (NCBI taxonomy): domain Eukaryota; kingdom Metazoa; phylum Chordata; class Chondrichthyes; order Lamniformes; family Lamnidae; genus Carcharodon; species Carcharodon carcharias. The sequence goes on from NC_054485.1 coordinate 115,161,729, forward strand.
GTCGATTGTTGTAAAAACCCATCTGCTTCACTGGAATCTGCTGTCCATACCCGGTCTGGCCAACATGTGACTCCAGACCTACAGGAATGTGGTTGACTCTTAAATGCCCTCTGAACAAGGGATGGGCAATAAATCCTGGCCTATCCAGTGACACCCACATCCCATGATTGAATAAAAAAAAACATACAAGATTGTGCATTGAATATACAGGGCTGGTCTATAATTACACTACCTTTACTTAAGGCTATCTTTACTTAAAGTAGATAAAGTACCAGGACCAGAAACAGAGAGTAGTGATAAATTGTTTTTCAGATTGGAGGAAGGTTTGTAGTGGAGTTCTTCAGGGGTCAGTGTTGGGATCCTTGCTCTTCCTGATATATATTTATGACCTAGACTGGTGGGCAGGGCATAGTTTCCAAATTTGCAGACAATACGAAGATTGGAAACATTGTCAACAATGATGGGGACATAGACATGTTGCTGGATTGGGCAGACAAGTGGCAGATGAGGTTCGGTGCAGAGAGGTGTGAGGTGATTTGTTTTGGCAGGAAATTTATGAACGGACACTATAAAATAAAGGGAGAGCCTCTAAAGGAGGAACAGAGGGACCTCAGTGTTTATGTACATAGGTCATTGAAGGTGGCAGGACATGTTGAGAGAGCAGTTAATAAAGCATATAGTACCTTAGTTAGGCTTTATTAATTGGGGCATTGAGTACAAAAGTAAGGAGGTCATGTTGAACTTGTGTAAGACACTAGTTAGGCCTCATCTGGAGTACTGTGCCCAGTTCGGGGTGCCATACTTGAGGAAGGATGTGAAGGCATTGGAGAGAGTACAGAGGAGATTCACAGGAATGATTCCTGGGATGAAGAACTGTGGCTATGAGGATAGATTGGAGAGGTTGTGACTGTTTTCCTTGGAGAAAAGAAGGCTGAAAGGAGACTTGATGGAGGTATTCAAGACCCTGAGGGGTATGGACTGGGTAAATAGTGAGAAACTGTTCCCACTCAAGCATCAAGAGAACTAGAGAGCACAGATTCAAAATAATTGGCAAAAGGAGTAAATGTGATGTGAGGAAATATTTTTTCACCCAGAGGGTGATTGGAGTCTGGAACAAACTTCCTGAAAGGGTGGTGGAGGCAGGTTTGATCAAGGTATTGAAAAGGGAGTTGGATTGCTACCTGAAAAGAGAGAATGTGCAAGATTACAGGGACAAGGCAGGGGAATGGGACTAGGAATGTTCTTTCAGAGGGCCAGAGCAGACTCGATGGGCTGAATGGCCTCCTTCTGCACTGTAAAGATACTGTGACTGGGCAGAACCTTCTGCTCGGTGTGTGGGAGTGAGCTCTGCACACCAATGTGTAAAGTGACGTAAGGTGATATCGGGTGTGCGTCTCAATGTCACCGTGCGTCACTCTGATATTCAGACTCTGGTGTGCGCCCACCGAACTGTCAAAGGCCTATTAAGGCCATTAAGAAACTAATTAAAGTAATTGTGGTGCTGCCCGTCCAACCTTAAGGTTGTCTGCAGGTGAAGAGCCCAGGCAGCCTAATCCACGGGCAGGATGAGTTTCACAAAGGGTTTATTCATTCAGTAACACTTTTAATGAAAATTGATAAACATGGCCCATGTCACATGAGGGGACATGTCTGAATAACTGTATTTTTGTATTTTTTCCATGTTTATAACTGAGCATAACCTCTCTAAGGCAGCTGCTCCGTGCCTCAGTGAGGTTAGACCTCGATTCTCCCTCCTCCCTCAGCCCGCACAGGGAGCACTCAGCGTTCTGAGTGCGCCTCACGCTGGGCGGACCTTAACTGGCCCGCCCACGTCAAATGGTGGCGCAGAGCCGATTGTGGGCAGTGATCGGCTCCACACTCACTCCCAACAGGCAGCAAACACTCCCCACTGTGTATTGAAAAGGCAGGAGTGGGTATAGTCACACTCCAATATTGTTTATTGAATAAACTGGCTTATAATCACACCATAACATGCTGTATGGAATAAACCGAGTTATAATAACAGTACAATATTATGTATCGATTAAACTATTATAATCATAGCATAATATTGTGTATTGAATAAACTGGGTTATTATCTTGGTTATAATTAACCTATAATATCCTACGTTGAATAAACTGGGTTATAATCACAGTAAAATATTGTGTATTGAATAAAATGGATTATAATCACACTATAATGTGTATTGAATAAACTGGGGTCTATAACAACTAGGAGCAGGAGTAGGCAATTCAGCCCCTTGAGCCTGCCCCGCCATTCATTATGATTATGGCTGATCTCATTTCAGCCTCAACTCAATTACATCTCCTCTCATCCTCCCAAACTCTAGCAAGTATAGGCCTAAACTGCTCAAGCTCTCCTCATAAGACAAGCCCCACATCTCTGGAATCAATCTAGTGAACCTCCTCTGAACCGCCTCCAGTGCAACAACATCCTTCCTCAAGTAAAGGGATCAAAACTGTGCACAGTGCTCCAGGTGCAGTCTCACCAATGCCTTGTACAGTTGCAACAACACTTCCCTGTTTTTATACTCTATTCCTTTAGCAATAAATGCCAAAATTCCATTTGCCTTCCTTCTTATCGGCTGTACCTGCAGACTAGCTTTCAGCGATTCATGCACGAGGACACCCAGATCCCTCTGCACTGAAGCTTTCAGAAGTTTCTCTCCATTTAAATAAGTCGCCTTTTTATTCTTCCGACCAAAATGGGTAACCTCACACTTATCCACGTTAAACTCCATCTGCCAAATTTTGGCCTATTCATCTAACCTGTCCATATCCATTTGTAAATATCTTATTTCTTCATTGCAATTTACTTTCCCACCTATTTTGGTGTCATCTGCAAACTTAGCTATAGTACCTTCTATCCCTGAATTCCAGTCATTAATATAGATTGTAAATAGTTGGGTCCCAAGGACCGAACCCTGTGGCACCCCACTAGTTACAGCTTGCCATCCAAAGAAGATCCATTTATCCTGACTCTCTGCTTTCTGTTGGTTAGCCAATCCTCTATCCAAGCTAATATATTACCCCTAACTCTGTGTGATCTTATCTTGTGTATTAATCTTTTGTGTGACACCTTATCAAAGACCTTCTGGAAGTCCAGATATACTACATCTACAGGATCCCCATTATCCACTTTGCTTGTCACATCTTCAAAGAACTCTAGCAAATTAGTCAAACACAATTTACTCTTCATAAAGCCATGCTGACTCTGATGGATTGCATTTTGACTTTCCAAATGCCCCATTACTACTTCCTTAATAATGGATTCCAACAATTTCCCAACGACAGACGTTAAACTAACTGGTCTATAGTTTCCTACTTTCTGCCTCCCCCCCCTTTTTGAATAAGGGTGTTATATTACCTTTTTTCCAATCCACTGGAACCTTTCCAGAATCCAGGGAATTTTGGAATATTATAGCAAATGCACCCACTATCTCCGCTGCCACTTCCTTTAAGACCCTGGGATGTAGCCATCAGGTCCTGGGAGCTAGTCACCCTTTAATCCCAATAGTTGCTCAGTACTTCTTCTCTAGTGATGGTAATTGTTCTAAGTTCCTCCTTCTCCATACCCTCTGCACTACCTGTTACTATTGAGGTGGTACTAGTGTCCTCCACTGTAAAAACTGAGGCAAAATGTTGATTAAGGGTCTCTGCCATTTCTGCATTCCCACTATTAACTCCCCAGTCTCGTCCTCCAAGGGACCAACATTCTCCTTAGCTATTCTCTTCCCTTTTATATACTTGTAGAAGCTTTTGCTATCAGTTTTTACATTTTGCGCTAGTTTTCTTTCACAATTTACCTTTGCTCTTTTCATTATTTTTTTAGTAACCCTTTGTTGATCTTTAAAAGTTTCTCAATCTTCCAGCCTGCCTTTGTAATTTGGCATGCCTTAGTTTTTGCCTTTAAGTTATCTTTAACTTCCTTGTTTAGCCATGGATGCTTTTTCCCCCTCTTACCATCTTTCTCCCTCTTTGGAGTATATTTTACTTGGGAAGAATTGAATATCTCCTTAAATATCTGTCACTGTTCATCAACTGTCCTACATTGTAGTCTTCCTGTCCCGTCCACTAGGGCCAAATCTGCCATCATTCCTATGTAGTTACCTTTGTTTAACTCCAGAACACTAGTGTGGGACTCACGTTTCTCACTCTCAAACTGAACTTGAAATTCCATCATGTTATGATCACTTTTTCCTACATGAACCTTTACTATGAGATCATTAATTAATCCCATCTCATTACACAAAACCAAATCCAGAATAGCCTGCTCCCTGGTTGGTTCCACTACATATTGCTCCAAGAACCAATCTCTAATACATTCTATGAACTCTCCCTCGAAGCTACCCTTGCCAATTTGATTAGTTCAGTCTATGTGCATTATTATGGCTGTGCCTTTCTTACATGCTCCTAGTATTTCCTGGTTTATACTGTGCCCTACTGCTGAACTACTGTTTGGGGACCTATAGATTACTCCTATCAGGGTCTTCTTTCCCTTGCTATTTCTTATTTCTACCCAGACTGACTCTACGTCTTGCTCTCCAGTGCCTATATCATTCCTCACTATGGCACTGATCTCTTCCTTTACTAGCAAAGCTACACCACCTCCTTTTCTTTCCTGCCTATCCTTCAAAAACATTGAGTAACCTTGGATAGTCCACTCCCAAGCCTGTTCTCCCTGTAACCACGTCTCAGTAATCACCACCAAATCACACCTATTTATCTCTATTTGCACTGTTAACTCAGTAGTTTTATTCCGAATCCCTTACGCATTCAGATACAAAGCCTTTAAGTTTGCCCTATTGTCAATTTTCCCCACTCTTCTATGACTCTTTGGTGCAATATGGTGCTCACACACTCTGTCCCTTCCTTTCACTTTTTGATAGCAATCAGCCTTGTCACTAACCTGCACTCTTACCCTCTCCTTAAACTCTGATTTTTTATATTTCCGTGCAAATGAACCCTCTCCCCCGCTATTTAGTTTAAAGCCCTATCTGCAACCCTAGTTATGTGATTCGCCAGGACACTGGTCTCAACATGATTCAAGTGGAGCCTGTCTGAACGGAATAGCTCCCTCATTCCCCAGTACTGGTGCCAATGTCCCATGAATTCGAACCCATTTCTCCCACACCAATCTTTGAGCCACGCATTTACCTCTTTAATCTTGGTATAATCACACTTTAATATTGCGTATTGAATAAACTGGGTTATAATCACACTGTAATGTTGTGTATGGACTAAACTGGGTTATAATCACAGTAAAATATCTGTATTGAGTAAACTGGGTTATAATCACACTGTAACGTTGTGTATGGACTAAACTGGGTTATAATCACAGTAAAATATTCTGTATTGAGTAAACTGGGTTACAATCACACTGTAATGTTGTGCATTGAATAAACTAGGTAATAATCACACTATAATATTATGTATTGTAAAAACTGGGTTATAATCACACTATAACATTGGGTATTGAATAAACTAGGTTATAATTGCACTATATAATAATATTGTGTTTTGAGTAGACTGTTATAATCGCAGTATAATATTAGGTGGGGTTTTCCCAGATTTGCACCAGCGTCTGAGACCAGTGATGCTGTGCACCAGCTCCTGAAGGGCTGAGGGGCTGAAGGTGGACACAGCATCAGATGTGTCTAAAGATTCATAGCTGCATCTCTGAGTTGGCCCTGATCACGGAGCGTGAGCGAGCTGCCCTCGGCCAGACAGGAGTCAGACATTCTCAAAGGCCGTGTGACAGTCGATGGGGTGTCCCCACTGCATGTTGTCATCATCCTCCTGCGATCGAGCTACTATATTGCAGGGCTCCACCAGACCGGTCCAGGCACTGGAACCGCATCTTCAGCATCCCGATGGTCTGCTGCACCAAGTTGCTGCTGCATGAGCCTCATTATAGCGCCGCTCTGCTGCAGTCTGAGGCCACCGCACGGGTGTCATCAGCCACATTATCCCCAAGGAGCCAACCCTGCAGCCTCTGTGGACCCTGGAAGGCTGCAGGGATCTGTGAGCAACTCAGGGTGTAGGCATCGTGCTCACTCCCTGGAAACCGTGTGCACACCTGCAGGATGTGTTTCTGGTGGTTGGATACCAGCTGCACGTTCAGTGAATGGAAGCCCTTGTGGTTGATGAAATTCACTGAGTGTAGCGATGGAGACCAGAGCACCACATGAGTGCAGTCAATCGCACTCTGGGAATCCCATGATCAAGGCGAATCCAATGGCCCTTGTATCCTGGCTGTCCCGGTCCCGGGCGAATTGCACAAAGTTGTTGCCATGGAGAAGATGGTGTCCGTGACCTCATGGATGCGTTTGTGGGTGGCGGATTGTGAAATCCCACAGAGGTTGCCTGTGGAGCCCTGAAAGGAGCCACTGGCTTAGAAATTGAGCGCCGTGGTCACTTTCACAGCTACTGGCACTGGATGCCCTCCATGTCCCCTTGGCACCAAGTCCTGCAGTAAGGGGCAGATGTGAACCACCTGGTCCCTAGACAGGCACAGTCATCGGCAACACTGGTTCTCAGCCACCTGTAGGAATGGCAGACGGTGTCTATAGACTCTGGGTGTCGCTAGGCACTGACCAGACACGGCTCACTGTCACTCCTGGGCAGAGTGTGTGGGAGCTCCTGCTGCCCCTTCTTTCTAAGGCTGCTGCTCCTGCCTTTGCATGACCAGGAATCTCAGTCACTCTCTCCTCTGTATTCTACAGTCTCTGTAGGCCACCAGACATACAGCTAGGTGACCAGGATCCATGATCCTGACATAGTCCTCCTGCAGCATGAAAGAGAGAGAGAGACGTGGTTATCATGGGTTCACTTTACACCTTTCCTGGCCCTGTGTGACCAGCCCTTAATGCTTCCCGGAGAGTGCTGGTCACCTCTCGGATGGCCGGAGGTGATTGCGCTGCATGGCTGCCCTGTCAACCTGTGACATGGGAGGACACTGGTCCAAGCCGGGATGCTGAGATTGGAAGGGGCTGTGAGCACCTCCAGCAGTGACTGCTCCATGGCCAGTGTTGGGGAATGCAGTCCAACTGCTCCACGGTCCAATAAAGTGGTGGTGGACTGGCAGTCTGTGCCAGCAGGGTAGGGGGGCGCTGCGGGCAAGGGGAGGGGGTAAGGTACAGAGAGCTTGGCGGCACTTTGGTGCCTCCATGTTGCTTGCGAGGGGGGGCTGACTAGGAGCCCGACCCCAATCATATCCCTGTGGCTGCGCCTGATCTGTCTCAGTTGCAGAGGCCTGGTCAGTTAATACAGGTGTCCCCGAATGCGTGGCCACTTCCCTCACTTACCCTGAACCCCCACCTTGATTGCCTGTGCGAGGGATGCAGCGAGAAGCTACTGTTCACTCACCTCATTCCCCCAAAGTGAAGGCTGCCAAGTACATGTTGCCTGTGTGCCGTTGTGAAACACGTTGACATGCTTTCCCGCTGTGAAGGGCTGAGTGGAAGATCACTCCCAGCCTTCTCACCATCGTGAAGTGGGTCCCACCATATTTACTGCGCTCGCCACCTGTCACACCCATCGCCAGTGTCTCGGAGAATTCCACCCTGTATCACATTGCATACTGATTGAAGTGGGTTATAAACACTGTATAATATTGTATATTGATTGAAATGGGTTATAAACACTGTATAATATTGTATACTGATTGAAATGGGTTATAAACACTGTATAATATTGTATACTGATTGAAATGGGTTATAAACACTGTATAATATTGTATATTGATTGAAATGGGTTATAAACACTGTATAATATTGTATACTGATTGAAGTGGGTTATAAACACTGTATAATATTGTATATTGATTGAAATGGGTTATAAACACTGTATAATATTGTATATTGATTGAAGTGGGTTATAAACATTGTATAATATTGTATATTGATTGAAATGGGTTATAAACACTGTATAATATTGTATATTGATTGAAATGGGTTATAAACACTGTATAATATTGTATATTGATTGAAATGGGTTATAAACACTGTATAATATTGTATATTGATTGAAGTGGGTTATAAACACTGTATAATATTGTATATTGATTGAAATGGGTTATAAACACTGTATAATATTGTATATTGATTGAAGTGGGTTATAAACACTGTATAATATTGTATATTGATTGAAATGGGTTATAAACACTGTATAATATTGTATACTGATTGAAGTGGGTTATAAACACTGTATAATATTGTATATTGATTGAAATGGGTTATAAACACTGTATAATATTGTATATTGATTGAAGTGGGTTATAAACACTGTATAATATTGTATAAAGATTGAAATGGGTTATAAACACTGTATAATATTGTATACTGATTGAAGTGGGTTATAAACACTGTATAATATTGTATATTGATTGAAGTGGGTTATAAACGCTGTATAATATTGTATATTGATTGAAAAGGGTTATAAACACTGTATAATATTGTATATTGATTGAAATGGGTTATAAACACTGTATAATATTGTATATTGATTGAAGTGGGTTATAAACACTGTATAATATTGTATATTGATTGAAATGGGTTATAAACACTGTATAATATTGTATACTGATTGAAGTGGGTTATAAACACTGTATAATATTGTATATTGATTGAAATGGGTTATAAACACTGTATAATATTGTATATTGATTGAAGTGGGTTATAAACACTGTATAATATTGTATAAAGATTGAAATGGGTTATAAACACTGTATAATATTGTATACTGATTGAAGTGGGTTATAAACACTGTATAATATTGTATATTGATTGAAGTGGGTTATAAACGCTGTATAATATTGTATATTGATTGAAAAGGGTTATAAACACTGTATAATATTGTATATTGATTGAAATGGGTTATAAACACTGTATAATATTGTATATTGATTGAAGTGGTTTATAAACACTGTATAATATTGTATATTGATTGAAATGGGTTATAAACACTGTATAATATTGTATATTGATTGAAGTGGGTTATAAACACTGTATAATATTGTATATTGATTGAAGTGGGTTATAAACACTGTATAATATTGTATATTGATTGAAATGGGTTATAAACACTGTATAATATTGCATATTGATTGAAGTGGGTTATAAACACTGTATAATATTGTATATTGATTGAAATGGGTTATAAACACTGTATAATATTGTATATTGATTGAAGTGGGTTATAAACACTGTATAATATTGTATATTGATTGAAATGGGTTATAAACACTGTATAATATTGTATACTGATTGAAGTGGGTTATAAACACTGTATAATATTGTATATTGATTGAAATAGGTTATTAACACTGTATAATATTGTATATTGATTGAAATGGGTTATAAACACTGTATAATATTGTATATTGATTGAAGTGGGTTATAAACACTGTATAATATTGTATATTGATTGAAATGGGTTATAAACACTCTATAATATTGTATATTGATTGAAATGGGTTATAATCACTGTATAATATTGTATATTACTGTATAATTTTGTATATCACTGTAGAATATTGTATATTACTGTATAATTTTGTATATCATTGTATATTATTGTACATTACTGTATAATTTTGTATATCACTGTAGAATATTGTATGTCTCTTGTGTTGAAACAGCAGTTGGTAAAGCTGAGTTATTTAAAAATCCCAGAGAGATTTTTTCAGTGGTATATTTGAGAGGCAGCTGTAAATCCAGGAATTGGGCCACCAGTTCTCAAGAGGATTTTAATATCAAATTATCAAATTACATAAGACATTTATTAAGTTACATAAATTAAACATATACACATGGCTACAAATTACCACCCTCACAACTTTTAACAAATCCCCAAACTAATCTTCATTCCGGCAACAGTAACCCATAGACTTGACGCAGACACCAGAAAAGCATTTTCACCTCTCAGGTTCAGAATGAGGTTTCTTTCACATTGGTTCCTGTACAGACACAGTGACCAGCTCACAGGCTTTGATATTACAGGGTCTCTGTCTCTGTCCTGCAAATACAAAACTGCTGACGTTATACCCGGCACATCTCGTTGAATGTGAGTTCTCATTGGATCACCAACCCCTTTAAACTGCACCACTCTAACAATAAAACCCCTTTCATAGCACCAATTTTATTAGTAATATAAACATTGCTTGGTCTCTGCTAGCTAGGTGCTGGATTTCACTCCCCTTCTTAAATGCTCCCTATTCAACCAAATGCAAACATAACTCTATTTCTCTGGTTACATTTCAGAACTACTACATATCAAAGCACACAGACTAGCTGGCTTTAATACAATTAAGACACACCCAAGGACTAAGGGCAGGATTTTCCACACCCGCCCACTGTTGTGATCTTCCGCTCCCGCCACAAGTCAATGGACTTCTGTCAATGGACACTTTATAACACTGTATATCACTGTATAACACTGTATATCACTGTATATCAGTGTGTAACACTGTATATCACTGTATAACACTGTATATCACTGTGTAACACTGTATATCACTGTGTAACACTGTATATCACAGTATAACACTGTGTAATACTGTATATCACTGTGTAACACTGTATATCACTGTATAACACTGTATATCACTGTATAACACTGTATAACACTGTATATCACTGTATAACACTGTATATCACTGTGTAACACTGTATATCACTGTATAACACTGTATATCACTGTTCAACACTGTACAACACTGTATAACACTGTACAACACTGTATAACACTGTATAACATTGTATATCACTGTATAACGCTGTACAACACTGTATATCACTGTACAACACTGTACAATACTGTATATCACTGTACAACACTGTATAACACTGTACAACACTGTACAACACTGTATATCACTGTACAACACTGTGTAACACTGTATATCACTGTACAACACTGTATATCACTGTACAACACTGTGTAACACTGTACAACACTGTATATCACTGTACAACACTGTACAACACTGTATATCACTGTACAACACTGTATATCACTGTACAACACTGTATAACACTGTATAACACCGTATATCACTGTATAACACTGTACAACACTGTATATCACTGTACAACACTGTATAACACTGTATAACACTGTACAACACTGTGTAACACTGTATATCACTGTAAAACACTGTATATCACTGTACAACACTGTGTAACACTGTATATCACTGTAAAACACTGTATATCACTGTACAACACTGTGTAACACTGTACAACACTGTATAATACTGTATATCAATGTATAACACTGTATATCACTGTACAACACTGTGCAACACTGTATATCACTGTACAACACTGTGTAACACTGTATATCACTGTATAACACTGTATATCACTGTACAACACTGTATAACACTGTATATCACTGTATAACACTGTATATCACTGTACAACACTGTACAACACTGTATATCACTGTATAACACTGTGTAACACTGTATATCACTGTATAACACTGTACAACACTGTATATCACTGTACAACACTGTAGAACACTGTATATCACTGTATAACACTGTATAACACTGTACAACACTGTATATCACTGTATAACACTGTATATCACTGTACAACACTGTATAACACTGTGTAACACTGTGTAACACTGTATATCACTGTGTAACACTGTACAACACTGTGTAACACTGTGTAACACTGTACAACACTGTATAACACTGTACAACACTGTACAACACTGTATATCACTGTACAACACTGTATATCACTGTACAACACTGTATAACACTGTATAACACTGTATATCACTGTATAACACTGTACAACACTGTATATGACTGTACAACACTGTACAACACTGTATAATACTGTATATCAATGTATAACACTGTATATCACTGTACAACACTGTGCAACACTGTATATCACTGTACAACACTGTGTAACACTGTATATCACTGTATAACACTGTATATCACTGTACAACACTGTATAACACTGTATATCACTGTATAACACTGTATATCACTGTACAACACTGTACAACACTGTATATCACTGTATAACACTGTGTAACACTGTATATCACTGTATAACACTGTACAACACTGTATATCACTGTACAACACTGTAGAACACTATATATCACTGTATAACACTGTACAACACTGTGTACCACTGTACAACACTGTGTAACACTGTACAACACTGTATAACACTGTATAACACTGTGTAACACTGTGTAACACTGTATATCACTGTGTAACACTGTACAACACTGTGTAACACTGTGTAACACTGTACAACACTGTATAACACTGTACAACACTGTGTAACACTGTACAACACTGTGTAACACTGTGTAACACTGTACAACACTGTGTAACACTGTATAACACTCTACAACAGTGTATAACACTCTACAACACTGTGTAACACTGTACAACACTGTGTAACACTGTATAACACTCTACAACACTGTATAACACTCTACAACACTGTGTAACACTGTACAACACTGTGTAACACTGTATAACACTCTACAACACTGTGTAACACTCTACAACACTGTGTAACACTCTACAACACTGTGTAACACTGTACAACACTGTGTAACACTGTATAAAACTCTACAACACTGTATAACACTCTACAACACTGTGTAACACTGTACAACACTGTGTAACACTGTATAACACTCTACAACACTGTGTAACACTCTACAACACTGTGTAACACTGTATAACACTCTACAACACTGTGTAACACTGTATAACACTCTACAACACTGTATAACACTCTACAACACTGTGTAACACTGTACAACACTGTGTAACACTGTATAACACTCTACAACACTGTGTAACACTGTATAACACTCTACAACACTGTATAACACTCTACAACACTGTGTAACACTGTACAACACTGTGTAACACTGTATAACACTCTACAACACTGTATAACACTCTACAACACTGTGTAACACTGTACAACACTGTGTAACACTGTATAACACTCTACAACACTGTGTAACACTCTACAACACTGTGTAACACTGTACAACACTGTGCAACACTGTATAACACTCTACAACACTGTGTAACACTGTATAACACTCTACAACACTGTATAACACTCTACAACACTGTGTAACACTGTACAACACTGTGTAACACTGTATAACACTCTACAACACTGTATAACACTCTACAACACTGTGTAACACTGTACAACACTGTGTAACACTGTATAACACTCTACAACACTGTATAACACTCTACAACACTGTGTAACACTGTACAACACTGTGTAACACTGTATAACACTCTACAACACTGTATAACACTGTACAACACTGTGTAACACTGTATAACACTGTACAACACTGTAACACTGTACAACACTGTGTAACACTGTATAACACTGTACAACACTGTGTAACACTGTACAACACTGTACAACACTGTGTAACACTGTATAACACTGTACAACACTGTATAACACTGTACAACACTGTGTAACACTGTGTAACACTGTACAACACTGTGTAACACTGTATAACACTGTACAACACTGTGTAACACTGTACAACACTGTACAACACTGTGTAACACTGTATAACACTGTACAACACTGTATAACACTGTACAACACTGTGTAACACTGTATAACACTGTACAACACTGTGTAACACTGTACAACACTGTGTAACACTGTATAACACTGTACAACACTGTGTAACACTGTACAACACTGTACAACACTGTGTAACACTGTACAACACTGTGTAACACTGTATAACACTGTACAACACTGTGTAACACTGTATATCACTGTACAACACTGTACAACACTGTGTAACACTGTATAACACTGTACAACACTGTACAACACTGTGTAACACTGTATAACACTGTGTAACACTGTGTAACACTGTACAACACTGTATAACACTTTGTAACACTGTATAACACTGTACAACACTGTGTAACACTGTACAACACTGTGTAACACTGTATAACACTGTACAACACTGTGTAACACTGTATAACACTGTACAACACTGTGTAACACTGTACAACACTGTGTAACACTGTATATCACTGTACAACACTGTACAACACTGTGTAACACTGTGTAACACTGTACAACACTGTATAACACTGTATAACACTGTACAACACTGTGTAACACTGTACAACACTGTGTAACACTGTACAACACTGTACAACACTGTGTAACACTGTACAACACTGTGTAACACTGTATAACACTGTACAACACTGTGTAACACTGTATATCACTGTACAACACTGTACAACACTGTGTAACACTGTATAACACTGTACAACACTGTACAACACTGTGTAACACTGTATAACACTGTGTAACACTGTGTAACACTGTACAACACTGTATAACACTGTGTAACACTGTATAACACTGTACAACACTGTGTAACACTGTACAACACTGTGTAACACTGTATAACACTGTACAACACTGTAAAACACTGTGTAACACTGTATAACACTGTGTAACACTGTGTAACACTGTACAACACTATATAACACTGTGTAACACTGTATAACACTGTATAACACTGTGTAACACTGTATAACACTGTATAACACTGTACAACACTGTACAACACTGTGTAACACTGTATAACACTGTATAACACTGTACAACACTGTATAACACTGTGTAACACTGTGTAACACTGTACAACACTGTATAACACTGTGTAACACTGTATAACACTGTACAACACTGTATAACACTGTGTAACACTGTATAACACTGTATAACACTGTACAACACTGTACAACACTGTGTAACACTGTATAACACTGTGTAACACTGTGTAACACTGTACAACACTGTATAACACTGTGTAACACTGTATAACACTGTGTAACACTGTGTAACACTGTACAACACTGTATAACACTGTGTAACACGGTATAACACTGTACAACACTGTATAACACTGTGTAACACTGTATAACACTGTATAACACTCTACAACACTGTATAACACTCTACAACACTGTGTAACACTGTACAACACTGTGTAACACTGTATAACACTCTACAACACTGTATAACACTCTACAACACTGTGTAACACTGTACAACACTGTGTAACACTGTATAACACTCTACAACACTGTATAACACTCTACAACACTGTGTAACACTGTACAACACTGTGTAACACTGTATAACACTCTACAACACTGTGTAACACTGTACAACACTGTGTAACACTGTATAACACTCTACAACACTGTGTAACACTCTACAACACTGTGTAACACTGTATAACACTCTACAACACTGTGTAACACTCTACAACACTGTGTAACACTGTATAACACTCTACAACACTGTGTAACACTCTACAACACTGTGTAACACTGTATAACACTCTACAACACTGTGTAACACTCTACAACACTGTATAACACTCTACAACACTGTGTAACACTGTACAACACTGTGTAACACTGTATAACACTCTACAACACTGTGTAACACTGTACAACACTGTGTAACACTGTATAACACTCTACAACACTGTGTAACACTCTACAACACTGTGTAACACTGTATAACACTTTACAACACTGTATAACACTCTACAACACTGTGTAACACTGTATAACACTGTGTAACACTGTACAACACTGTATAACACTCTACAACACTGTATAACACTCTACAACACTGTGTAACACTGTATAACACTGTGTAACACTGTACAACACTGTACAACACTGGGTAACACTGTATAACACTGTGTAACACTGTACAACACTGTGTAACACTGTATAACACTGTACAACACTGTATAACACTCTACAACACTGTGTAACACTGTATAACACTGTGTAACACTGTATAACACTCTACAACACTGTATAACACTCTACAACACTGTATAACACTGTGTAACACTGTACAACACTGTATAACACTCTACAACACTGTATAACACTCTACAACACTGTGTAACACTGTATAACACTGTGTAACACTGTACAACACTGTACAACACTGTGTAACACTGTATAACACTGTGTAACACTGTACAACACTGTGTAACACTGTATAACACTGTACAACACTGTATAACACTCTACAACACTGTGTAACACTGTATAACACTATGTAACACTGTACAACACAGTGTAACACTGTATAACACTGTACAACACTGTATAACACTCTACAACACTGTGTAACACTGTACAACACTGTGTAACACTGTACAACACTGTACAACACTGTGTAACACTGTATAACACTGTGTAACACTGTACAACACTGTGTAACACTGTATAACACTGTACAACACTGTGTAACACTGTATAACACTGTACAACACTGTATAACACTCTACAACACTGTGTAACACTGTACAACACTGTGTAACACTGTACAACACTGTACAACACTGTGTAACACTGTATAACACTGTGTAACACTGTACAACACTGTGTAACACTGTATAACACTGTACAACACTGTATAACACTCTACAACACTGTGTAACACTGTACAACACTGTGTAACACTGTATAACACTGTGTAACACTGTACAACACTGTGTAACACTGTATAACACTGTACAACACTGTGTAACACTGTATAACACTGTACAACACTGTACAACACTGTATAACACTGTGTAACACTGTGTAACACTGTGTAACACTCTACAACACTGTATAACACTCTACAACACTGTGTAACACTGTACAACACTGTATAACACTGCATAACACTCTACAACACTGTGTAACACTCTACAACACTGTGTAACACTGTACAACACTGTGTAACACTGTACAACACTGTATAACACTGTATAACACTCTACAACACTGTGTAACACTGTACAACACTGTGCAACACTGTATAACACTGTACAACACTGTGTAACACTGTATAACACTGTACAACACTGTGTAACACTGTACAACACTGTATAACACTGTACAACACTGTACAACACTGTATAACACTGTACAACACTGTGTAACACTCTACAACACTGTGTAACACTGTACAACACTGTGTAACACTGTACAACACTGTATAACACTGTATAACACTGTGTAACACTGTGTAACACTGTATAACACTGTATAACACTGTGTAACACTGTGTAACACTGTGTAACACTGTGTAACACTGTACAACACTGTATAACACTGTGTAACACTGTGTAACACTGTACAACACTGTACAACACTGTGTAACACTGTATAACACTGTACAACTGTACAACACTGTATAACACTGTACAACACTGTGTAACACTGTACAACACTGTGTAACACTGTATAACACTGTATAACACTGTGTAACACTGTACAACACTGTGTAACACTGTGTAACACTCTATAACACTGTGTAACACTGTATAACACTGTACAACACTGTGTAACACTGTATAACACTGTATAACACTGTATAACACTGTACAACACTGTATAACACTGTGTAACACTGTACAACACTGTGTAACACTGTACAACACTGTGTAACACTGTATAACACTGTATAACACTGTACAACACTGTGTAACACTGTGTAACACTGTATAACACTGTGTAACACTGTATAACACTGTGTAGCACTGTATAACACTGTACAACACTGTGTAACACTGTATAACACTGTGTAACACTGTATAACACTGTACAACACTGTGTAACACTGTACAACACTGTATAACACTGTATAACACTGTATAACACTGTGTAACACTGCACAACACTGTGTAACACTGTATAACACTGTACAACACTGTGTAACACTGTACAACACTGTATAACACTGTATAACACTGTGTAACACTGTATAACACTGTACAACACTGTGTAACACTGTACAACACTGTATAACACTGTATAACACTGTGTAACACTGTACAACACTGTGTAACACTGTACAACACTGTGTAACACTGTATAACACTGTACAACACTGTGTAACACTGCACAACACTGTGTAACACTGTATAACACTGTACAACACTGTGTAACACTGTACAACACTGTATAACACTGTATAACACTGTACAACACTGTGTAACACTGCACAACACTGTGTAACACTGTATAACACTGTACAACACTGTGTAACACTGTACAACACTGTATAACACTGTGTAACACTGTATAACACTGTACAACACTGTGTAACACTGTACAACACTGTATAACACTGTGTAACACTGTATAACACTGTACAACACTGTGTAACACTGTACAACACTGTATAACACTGTATAACACTGTATAACACTGTGTAACACTGTACAACACTGTGTAACACTGTACAACACTGTATAACACTGTACAACACTGTGTAACACTGTACAACACTGTATAACACTGTATAACACTGTATAACACTGTGTAACACTGTACAACACTGCACAACACTGTGTAACACTGTACAACACTGTATAACACTGTATAACACTGTATAACACTGTGTAACACTGCACAACACTGTGTAACACTGTATAACACTGTACAACACTGTGTAACACTGTACAACACCGTATAACACTGTATAACACTGTATAACACTGTGCAACACTGTATAACACTGTACAACACTGTGTAACACTGTACAACACTGTATAACACTGTATAACACTGTATAACACTGTGTAACACTGTACAACACTGTGTAACACTGTACAACACTGTATAACACTGTATAACACTGTGTAACACTGTACAACACTGTGTAACACTGTATAACACTGTATAACACTGTATAACACTGTGTAACACTGTACAACACTGTGTAACACTGTACAACACTGTATAACACTGTACAACACTGTATAACACTGTATAACACTGTGTAACACTGTATAACACTGTACAACACTGTGTAACACTGTACAACACTGTATAACACTGCATAACACTCTACAACACTGTGTAACACTCTACAACACTGTGTAACACTGTACAACACTGTGTAACACTGTACAACACTGTATAACACTGTATAACACTCTACAACACTGTGTAACACTGTACAACACTGTATAACACTGTATAACACTGTATAACACTGTGTAACACTGTATAACACTGTACAACACTGTGTAACACTGTACAACACTGTATAACACTGTATAACACTGTATAACACTGTGTAACACTGTACAACACTGTGTAACACTGTACAACACTGTATAACACTGTATAACACTGTGTAACACTGTACAACACTGTGTAACACTGTATAACACTGTATAACACTGTATAACACTGTGTAACACTGTACAACACTGTATAACACTGTACAACACTGTATAACACTGTATAACACTGTGTAACACTGTATAACACTGTACAACACTGTGTAACACTGTACAACACTGTATAACACTGTATAACACTGTATAACACTGTGTAACACTGTACAACACTGTATAACACTGTATAACACTGTATAACACTGTGTAACACTGTACAACACTGTATAACACTGTATAACACTGCACAACACTGTATAACACTGTATAACACTGTATAACACTGTGTAACACTGTACAACACTGTATAACACTGTATAACACTGCACAACACTGTATAACACTGTATAACACTGTATAACACTGTGTAACACTGTATAACACTGTGTAACACTGTATAACACTGTACAACACTGTATAACACTGTATAACACTGTATAACACTGCACAACACTGTATAACACTGTATAACACTGCACAACACTGTATAACACTGTATAACACTGTGTAACACTGTATAACACTGTGTAACACTGTA
The DNA here is from genome assembly GCF_017639515.1 of Carcharodon carcharias. NCBI lineage: Eukaryota > Metazoa > Chordata > Chondrichthyes > Lamniformes > Lamnidae > Carcharodon > Carcharodon carcharias. The sequence goes on from NC_054485.1 coordinate 115,181,578, forward strand.
TAACACTGTACAACACTGTATAACACTGTATAACACTGTGTAACACTGTACAACACTGTGTAACACTGTATAACACTGCACAACACTGTATAACACTGTATAACACTGTATAACACTGTGTAACACTGTATAACACTGTGTAACACTGTATAACACTGTACAACACTGTATAACACTGCACAACACTGTATAACACTGTATAACACTGTACAACACTGTGTAACACTGTATAACACTGTATAACACTGTATAACACTGTATAACACTGTGTAACACTGTACAACACTGTATAACACTGCACAACACTGTGTAACACTGTACAACACTGTATAACACTGCACAACACTGTATAACACTGTATAACACTGTATAACACTGTGTAACACTGTACAACACTGTATAACACTGTATAACACTGTGTAACACTGTACAACACTGTGTAACACTGTACAACACTGTATAACACTGTGTAACACTGTACAACACTGTATAACACTGTATAACACTGTGTAACACTGTACAACACTGTATAACACTGTATAACACTGTGTAACACTGTACAACACTGTGTAACACTGTACAACACTGTGTAACACTGTACAACACTGTATAACACTGTATAACACTGTACAACACTGTGTAACACTGTGTAACACTGTGTAACACTGTACAACACTGCACAACACTGTACAACACTGTACAACACTGTATAACACTGTATAACACTGTACAACACTGTGTAACACTGTGTAACACTGTGTAACACTGTACAACACTGTACAACACTGTGTAACACTGTACAACACTGTGTAACACTGTGTAACACTGTATAACACTGTGTAACACTGTACAACACTGTATAACACTGTATAACACTGTGTAACACTGTGTAACACTGTATAACACTGTGTAACACTGTGTAACACTGTATAACACTGTGTAACACTGTACAACACTGTATAACACTGTATAACACTGTGTAACACTGTATAACACTGTATAACACTGTGTAACACTGTGTAACACTGTACAACACTGCACAACACTGTATAACACTGTGTAACACTGTATAACACTGTATAACACTGTGTAACACTGTGTAACACTGTACAACACTGCACAACACTGTACAACACTGTACAACACTGTATAACACTGTATAACACTGTACAACACTGTGTAACACTGTGTAACACTGTGTAACACTGTACAACACTGTACAACACTGTGTAACACTGTACAACACTGTGTAACACTGTGTAACACTGTATAACACTGTGTAACACTGTACAACACTGTGTAACACTGTGTAACACTGTATAACACTGTGTAACACTGTACAACACTGTATAACACTGTATAACACTGTATAACACTGTACAACACTGTGTAACACTGTGTAACACTGTGTAACACTGTATAACACTGTGTAACACTGTACAACACTGTGTAACACTGTGTAACACTGTATAACACTGTGTAACACTGTACAACACTGTATAACACTGTATAACACTGTGTAACACTGTGTAACACTGTATAACACTGTGTAACACTGTATAACACTGTGTAACACTGTGTAACACTGTACAACACTGTGTAACACTGTATAACACTGTATAACACTGTGTAACACTGTATAACACTGTACAACACTGTGTAACACTGTATAACACTGTATAACACTGTGTAACACTGTATAACACTGTACAACACTGTGTAACACTGTATAACACTGTATAACACTGTGTAACACTGTATAACACTGTACAACACTGTGTAACACTGTATAACACTGTATAACACTGTGTAACACTGTATAACACTGTACAACACTGTGTAACACTGTATAACACTGTATAACACTGTGTAACACTGTATAACACTGTACAACACTGTGTAACACTGTATAACACTGTATAACACTGTGTAACACTGTATAACACTGTATAACACTGTGTAACACTGTACAACACTGTATAACACTGTATAACACTGTGTAACACTGTGTAACACTGTATAACACTGTGTAACACTGTATAACACTGTGTAACACTGTGTAACACTGTACAACACTGTGTAACACTGTATAACACTGTATAACACTGTATAACACTGTGTAACACTGTACAACACTGTATAACACTGTATAACACTGTGTAACACTGTGTAACACTGTATAACACTGTGTAACACTGTATAACACTGTGTAACACTGTGTAACACTGTAACAACACTGTGTAACACTGTATAACACTGTATAACACTGTGTAACACTGTATAACACTGTACAACACTGTGTAACACTGTATAACACTGTGTAACACTGTATAACACTGTACAACACTGTGTAACACTGTATAACACTGTGTAACACTGTGTAACACTGTATAACACTGTACAACACTGTGTAACACTGTATAACACTGTGTAACACTGTATAACACTGTACAACACTGTGTAACACTGTATAACACTGCACAACACTGTATAACACTGTATAACACTGTACAACACTGTGTAACACTGTATAACACTGTGTAACACTGTATAACACTGTACAACACTGTGTAACACTGTATAACACTGTATAACACTGTGTAACACTGTACAACACTGTATAACACTGTATAACACTGTGTAACACTGTGTAACACTGTATAACACTGTGTAACACTGTATAACACTGTGTAACACTGTGTAACACTGTACAACACTGTGTAACACTGTATAACACTGTATAACACTGTATAACACTGTGTAACACTGTACAACACTGTATAACACTGTATAACACTGTGTAACACTGTGTAACACTGTATAACACTGTGTAACACTGTATAACACTGTGTAACACTGTGTAACACTGTACAACACTGTGTAACACTGTATAACACTGTATAACACTGTGTAACACTGTATAACACTGTACAACACTGTGTAACACTGTATAACACTGTGTAACACTGTATAACACTGTACAACACTGTGTAACACTGTATAACACTGTGTAACACTGTGTAACACTGTATAACACTGTACAACACTGTGTAACACTGTATAACACTGTGTAACACTGTATAACACTGTACAACACTGTGTAACACTGTATAACACTGCACAACACTGTATAACACTGTATAACACTGTACAACACTGTGTAACACTGTATAACACTGTGTAACACTGTATAACACTGTACAACACTGTGTAACACTGTATAACACTGTATAACACTGTATAACACTGTATAACACTGTACAACACTGTGTAACACTGTGTAACACTGTATAACACTGTATAACACTGTATAACACTGTGTAACACTGTATAACACTGTGTAACACTGTATAACACTGTATAACACTGTATAACACTGTATAACACTGTGTAACACTGTATAACACTGTACAACACTGTATAACACTGTGTAACACTGTGTAACACTGTATAACACTGTGTAACACTGTATAACACTGTATAACACTGTATAACACTGTATAACACTGTGTAACACTGTATAACACTGTGTAACACTGTATAACACTGTATAACACTGTATAACACTGTATAACACTGTGTAACACTGTATAACACTGTGTAACACTGTATAACACTGTATAACACTGTATAACACTGTATAACACTGTGTAACACTGTATAACACTGTACAACACTGTATAACACTGTGTAACACTGTATAACACTGTATAACACTGTGTAACACTGTATAACACTGTATAACACTGTACAACACTGTATAACACTGTGTAACACTGTATAACACTGTATAACACTGTGTAACACTGTATAACACTGTGTAACACTGTATAACACTGTACAACACTGTATAACACTGTATAACACTGTACAACACTGTGTAACACTGTGTAACACTGTATAACACTGTATAACACTGTATAACACTGTGTAACACTGTATAACACTGTGTAACACTGTATAACACTGTATAACACTGTATAACACTGTATAACACTGTGTAACACTGTATAACACTGTACAACACTGTATAACACTGTGTAACACTGTGTAACACTGTATAACACTGTGTAACACTGTATAACACTGTATAACACTGTATAACACTGTATAACACTGTGTAACACTGTATAACACTGTGTAACACTGTATAACACTGTATAACACTGTATAACACTGTATAACACTGTGTAACACTGTATAACACTGTGTAACACTGTATAACACTGTATAACACTGTGTAACACTGTATAACACTGTATAACACTGTACAACACTGTATAACACTGTGTAACACTGTATAACACTGTATAACACTGTACAACACTGTGTAACACTGTACAACACTGTGTAACACTGTATAACACTGTGTAACACTGTGTAACACTGTATAACACTGTATAACACTGTGTAACACTGTATAACACTGTATAACACTGTACAACACTGTATAACACTGTGTAACACTGTATAACACTGTGTAACACTGTATAACACTGTGTAACACTGTGTAACACTGTATAACACTGTGTAACACTGTATAACACTGTACAACACTGTGTAACACTGTATAACACTGTGTAACACTGTGTAACACTGTGTAACACTGTGTAACACTGTATAACACTGCACACATTGATTGAAGTGGTTTTATTTGCTCCGTTTCCTTTCTCCATCTGGAACCTGCTCTGACACTAATTATCCTCAATCCCTCAGCTTCCCATTGGATCTTATTCAGTTTGATGACGTTGGCCCTGAGGTTTCTTGTTAAAGTTTCTGATGATTTGATGTTGATGTGAAATATTAATCATTTTAGCTGAATTAATCCCCTGACAGACAAGAGCCAGGTCACGTGCTGCAGCCGTGACGTCGCCCCGCCGCACGCACCAGCACGCAACCGCAATTGACGTCACCAGGAGCGTTCATCTGCTCTGGCATCTGACGTCACCGCGGTCCCGTCACGTGCCCGGGGCGACTGAAGTCACATTTGCATGCGTTTCAGTGGCCGGGCGGAACGGGGTCACGTGGGTCGGCGACAGGCGCGTTGACGTCGCCACGTTCAAGGTCAGAGGTTTACGGATCACCACGTGACTGGCGCAAGATGGCGGAGGTTCTTCAGCGGAAACTTCAGTCGGAGGTGGAGAAATATCAGGGAGTTCAGAAAGGTGAGAAATAGCAGCTTTGTCAGTAATGTGGATATCACGGAGTCATATATCACAGAGTCATATATCACAGAGTCATATATCACAGAGTCATATATCACAGAGTCATATATCACAGAGTCATATATCACAGAGTCATATATCACAGAGTCATATATCACAGAGTCATATATCACAGAGTCATATATCACAGAGTCATATATCACAGAGTCATATATCACAGAGTCATATATCACAGAGTCATATATCACAGAGTCATATATCACAGAGTCATATATCACAGAGTCATATATCACAGAGTCATATATCACAGAGTTATATATATCACAGAGTCATATATCACAGAGCCATATATCACAGAGTCATATATCACAGAGTTATATATCACAGAGTTATATATCACAGAGTCATATATCACAGAGTCATATATCACAGAGCCATATATCACAGAGTCATATATCACAGAGTTATATATCACAGAGTTATATATCACAGAGTTATATATCACAGAGTTATATATCACAGAGTTATATATATCACAGAGTCATATATCACAGAGTCATATATCACAGAGTCATATATCACAGAGTTATATATCACAGAGTTATATATATCACAGAGTCATATATCACAGAGTCATATATCACAGAGTTATATATCACAGAGTCATATATCACAGAGTTATATATATCACAGAGTTATATATCACAGAGTTATATATATCACAGAGTCATATATCACAGAGTCATATATCACAGAGTTATATATCACAGAGTTATATATCACAGAGTCATATATCACAGAGTCATATATCACAGAGTTATATATCACAGAGTCATATATCACAGAGTCATATATCACAGAGTCATATATCACAGAGTCATATATCACAGAGTCATATATATCACAGAGTCATATATCACAGAGTTATATATATCACAGAGTTATATATCACAGAGTCATATATATCACAGAGTTATATATCACAGAGTTATATATCACAGAGTCATATATATCACAGAGTTATATATCACAGAGTCATATATCACAGAGTCATATATCACAGAGTCATATATCACAGAGTCATATATCACAGAGTCATATATATCACAGAGTTATATATATCACAGAGTTATATATCACAGAGTCATATATCACAGAGTCATATATCACAGAGTCATATATCACAGAGTTATATATCACAGAGTCATATATCACAGAGTTATATATCACAGAGTTATATATCACAGAGTTATATATCACAGAGTTATATATCACAGAGTTATATATCACAGAGTCATATATCACAGAGTTATATATCACAGAGTTATATATCACAGAGTATATATCACAGAGTTATATATCACAGAGTTATATATCACAGAGTCATATATCACAGAGTTATATATCACAGAGTTATATATCACAGAGTCATATATCACAGAGTCATATATCACAGAGTCATATATCACAGAGTCATATATCACAGAGTTATATATCACAGAGTTATATATCACAGAGTTATATATCACAGAGTCATATATCACAGAGTCATATATCACAGAGTCATATATCACAGAGTTATATATCACAGAGTTATATATCACAGAGTTATATATCACAGAGTTATATATCACAGAGTCATATATCACAGAGTTATATATCACAGAGTTATATATCACAGAGTTATATATCACAGAGTCATATATCACAGAGTCATATATCACAGAGTTATATATCACAGAGTCATATATATCACAGAGTCATATATCACAGAGTCATATATCACAGAGTCATATATCACAGAGTCATATATCACAGAGTCATATATCACAGAGTCATATATCACAGAGTTATATATCACAGAGTCATATATCACAGAGTTATATATCACAGAGTCATATATCACAGAGTTATATATCACAGAGTCATATATCACAGAGTTATATATCACAGAGTCATATATCACAGAGTTATATATCACAGAGTTATATATCACAGAGTTATATATCACAGAGTTATATATCACAGAGTCATATATATCACAGAGTCATATATCACAGAGTCATATATCACAGAGTTATATATCACAGAGTCATATATCACAGAGTTATATATCACATAGTTATATATATCACAGAGTCATATATCACAGAGTCATATATCACAGAGTCATATATCACAGAGTTATATATCACAGAGTTATATATCACAGAGTTATATATATCACAGAGTCATATATCACAGAGTTATATATCACAGAGTCATATATCACAGAGTCATATATATCACAGAGTCATATATCACAGAGTATATATCACAGAGTTCATATATCACAGAGTTCATATATCACAGAGTCATATATCACAGAGTCATATATCACAGAGTCATATATCACAGAGTTATATATCACAGAGTTATATATCACAGAGTCATATATCACAGAGTTATATATCACAGAGTCATATATCACAGAGTCATATATCACAGAGTCATATATCACAGAGTTATATATCACAGAGTTATATATCACAGAGTCATATATCACAGAGTCATATATCACAGAGTTATATATATCACAGAGTCATATATCACAGAGTTATATATCACAGAGTTATATATCACAGAGTCATATATCACAGAGTTATATATCACAGAGTCATATATCACAGAGTCATATATCACAGAGTCATATATCACAGAGTCATATATCACAGAGTCATATATCACAGAGTCATATATCACAGAGTCATATATCACAGAGTTATATATATCACAGAGTCATATATCACAGAGTTATATATCACAGAGTCATATATCACAGAGTTATATATATCACAGAGTCATATATCACAGAGTTATATATATCACAGAGTTATATATCACAGAGTCATATATCACAGAGTTATATATCACAGAGTCGTATATCACAGAGTTATATATATCACAGAGTCATATATCACAGAGTCATATATCACAGAGTTATATATATCACAGAGTCATATATCACAGAGTTATATATCACAGAGTTATATATCACAGAGTTATATATCACAGAGTTTTATATCACAGAGTCATATATCACAGAGTCATATATGACAGAGTTATATATCACAGAGTTATATATATCACAGAGTCATATATCACAGAGTTATATATATCACAGAGTTATATATATCACAGAGTCATATATCACAGAGTCATATATCACAGAGTTATATTTCACAGAGTTATATATCACAGAGTTATATATCACAGAGTCATATATCACAGAGTCATAGATCACAGAGTCATAGATCACAGAGTCATAGATCACAGAGTTATATATCACAGAGTTATATATATCACAGAGTCATATATCACAGAGTCATATATCACAGAGTTATATATCACAGAGTCATATATCACAGAGTTATATATCACAGAGTCATATATCACAGAGTTATATATCACAGAGTCATATATATCACAGAGTCATAGATCACAGAGTCATATATCACAGAGTCATATATCACAGAGTCATATATCACAGAGTTATATATCACAGAGTTATATATCACAGAGTTATATATCACAGAGTTATATATCACAGAGTCATATATCACAGAGTTATATATCACAGAGTTATATATCACAGAGTCATATATCACAGAGTCATATATCACAGAGTTATATATCACAGAGTTATATATCACAGAGTTATATATATCACAGAGTCATATATCACAGAGTCATATATCACAGAGTTATATATATCACAGAGTCATATATCACAGAGTCATATATCACAGAGTCATATATCACAGAGTCATAGATCACAGAGTCATATATCACAGAGTTATATATATCACAGAGTCATATATATCACAGAGTCATATATCACAGAGTTATATATCACAGAGTTATATATCACAGAGTCATATATCACAGAGTTATATATCACAGAGTCATATATATCACAGAGTCATATATATCACAGAGTTATATATCACAGAGTTATATATATCACAGAGTTATATATCACAGAGTTATATATCACAGAGTTATATATCACAGAGTCATATATATCACAGAGTCATATATCACAGAGTTATATATCACAGAGTCATATATATCACAGAGTCATATATCACAGAGTTATATATCACAGAGTTATATATCACAGAGTTATATATCACAGAGTTATATATCACAGAGTCATATATCACAGAGTTATATATATCACAGAGTTATATATATCACAGAGTTATATATCACAGAGTTATATATCACAGAGTCATATATCACAGAGTCATATATCACAGAGTTATATATCACAGAGTTATATATCACAGAGTTATATATCACAGAGTTATATATCACAGAGTTATATATCACAGAGTTATATATCACAGAGTTATATATATCACAGAGTTATATATCACAGAGTTATATATCACAGAGTTATATATCACAGAGTCATATATCACAGAGTTATATATCACAGAGTCATATATCACAGAGTTATATATCACAGAGTTATATATCACAGAGTCATATATATCACAGAGTTATATATCACAGAGTTATATATCACAGAGTTATATATCACAGAGTTATATATCACAGAGTCATATATCACAGAGTTATATATCACAGAGTTATATATATCACAGAGTTATATAACACAGAGTTATATATCACAGAGTCATATATCACAGAGTTATATATCACAGAGTCATATATCACAGAGTCATATATATCACAGAGTCATATATCACAGAGTTATATATCACAGAGTTATATATCACAGAGTCATATATATCACAGAGTCATATATCACAGAGTTATATATCACAGAGTTATATATCACAGAGTCATATATCACAGAGTTATATATATCACAGAGTTATATATATCACAGAGTCATATATCACAGAGTCATATATCACAGAGTCATATATCACAGAGTCATATATATCACAGAGTCATATATCACAGAGTCATATATCACAGAGTCATATATATCACAGAGTCATATATCACAGAGTCATATATCACAGAGTCATATATATCACAGAGTCATATATATCACAGAGTCATATATCACAGAGTCATATATCACAGAGTCATATATCACAGAGTCATATATCACAGAGTCATATATCACAGAGTCATATATCACAGAGTCATATATATCACAGAGTCATATATCACAGAGTCATATATATCACAGTCATATATCACAGAGTCATATATCACAGAGTCATATATCACAGGGTCATATATATCACATCGTCATATATCACAGAGTCATATATATCACAGAGTCATATATCACAGAGTTATATATCACAGAGTCATATATCACAGAGTCATATATCACAGAGTCATATATCACAGAGTTATATATATCACAGAGTCATATATCACAGAGTCATATATCACAGAGTCATATATCACAGAGTTATATATCACAGAGTTATATATATCACAGAGTCATATATCACAGAGTTATATATATCACAGAGTTATATATCACAGAGTCATATATCACAGAGTCATATATCACAGAGTTATATATCACAGAGTTATATATCACAGAGTCATATATCACAGAGTCATATATCACAGAGTCATATATCACAGAGTCATATATCACAGAGTTATATATATCACAGAGTCATATATCACAGAGTTATATATATCACAGAGTCATATATCACAGAGTTATATATATCACAGAGTCATATATCACAGAGTTATATATATCACAGAGTTATATATATCACAGAGTCATATATCACAGAGTTATATATCACAGAGTCGTATATCACAGAGTTATATATATCACAGAGTCATATATCACAGAGTCATATATCACAGAGTTATATATATCACAGAGTCATATATCACAGAGTTATATATCACAGAGTTATATATCACAGAGTTATATATCACAGAGTTGTATATCACAGAGTCATATATCACAGAGTCGTATATGACAGAGTTATATATCACAGAGTTATATATATCACAGAGTCATATATCACAGAGTTATATATATCACAGAGTTATATATATCACAGAGTCATATATCACAGAGTCATATATCACAGAGTTATATTTCACAGAGTTATATATCACAGAGTTATATATCACAGAGTTATATATCACAGAGTTATATATCACAGAGTTATATATCACAGAGTTATATATCACAGAGTCATATATCACAGAGTCATATATCACAGAGTTATATATCACAGAGTTATATATATCACAGAGTCATATATCACAGAGTTATATATATCACAGAGTTATATATATCACAGAGTCATATATCACAGAGTTATATATATCACAGAGTTATATATATCACAGAGTCATATATCACAGAGTTATATATATCACAGAGTTATATATATCACAGAGTCATATATCACAGAGTTATATATATCACAGAGTTATATATATCACAGAGTCATATATCACAGAGTCATATATCACAGAGTTATATATATCACAGAGTCATATATCACAGAGTTATATATCACAGAGTCATATATCACAGAGTTATATATCACAGTTATATATATCACAGAGTCATATATCACAGAGTTATATATATCACAGAGTTATATATATCACAGAGTCATATATCACAGAGTCATATATCACAGAGTTATATATATATATATATATCACAGAGTCATATATCACAGGGTCATATATCACAGGGTTATATATCACAGGGCTATATATCACAGGGTCATATATCACAGAGTCATATATCACAGAGTCATATATCACACAGTCATATATCACAGTTATATATCACAGAGTCATATATCACAGTGTCATATATCACAGAGTTATATATCACAGGGTCATATATCACAGGGTCATATATCACAGAGTCATATATCACAGGGTTATATATCACAGAGTCATATATCACAGGGTCATATATCACAGGGTCATATATCACAGGGTCATATATGACAGGGTCATATATCACAGAGTCATATATCACAGAGTCATATATCACAGGGTTATATATCACAGCGTTATATATCACAGGGTTATATATCACAGCGTTATATATCACAGGGTTATATATCACAGGCTCATATATCACAGAGTCATATATCACAGAGTCATATATCACAGGGTCATATATCACAGAGTCATATATCACAGGGTCATATATCACAGGGTCATATATCACAGAGTCATATATCACATGGTCATATTTCACAAAGTTATATATCACAGAGTCATATATCACAGGGTTATATATCACAGAGTCATATATCACAGGGTCATATATCACAGAGTCATATATCACAGAGTCATATATCACAGGGTCATATATCACAGAGTTATATATCACGGTTATATATCACGGTTATATATCACGGTTATATATCACAGGGTTATATGTCACAGGGTTATATATCACAGAGTTATATATCACAGGGTTATATATCACAGAGTTATATATCACAGTTATATATCACAGGGTCATATATCACAGAGTCATATATCACAGGGTCATATATCACAGAGCCATATATCACAGAGTCATATATCACAGGGTCATATATCACAGAGTCATATATCACAGAGTCATATATCACAGAGTCATATATCACAGGGTCATATATCACAGGGTCATATATCACAGGGTCATATATCACAGGGTCATATATCACATGGTCATATATCACAGGGTCATATATCACAGAGTTATATATCACAGGGTCATATATCACAGAGTTATATATCACAGGGTCATATATCGCAGGGATATATATCACAGAGTTATATATCACATGGTCATATATCACAGAGTCATATATCACAGCATTATATATCACAGAGTTATATATCACAGGGTCATATATCACAGTTATATATCACAGGGTCATATATCACAGAGTTATGTATCACAGGGTCATATATCACAGGGTTATAAATCACAGTTATATATCACAGAGTTATATATCACAGGGTTATATATCACAGGGTCATATATCACAGAGTTATATATCACAGAGTTATATATCACAGTTATATATCACAGGGTCATATATCACAGTTATATATCACAGGGTCATATATCACAGAGTCATATATCACAGCATTATATATCACAGAGTTATATATCACAGGGTCATATATCACAGTTATATATCACAGGGTCATATATCACAGTTATATATCACAGGGTCATATATCACAGAATTATATATCACAGGGTCATATATCACAGGGTTATATATCACAGTGTTATATATCACAGAGTTATATATCACGGTTATATATCACAGGGTTATATATCACAGGGTCATATATCACAGGGTCATATATCACAGAGTTATATATCACAGGGTTATATATCACAGAGTCATATATCACAGAGTTATATATCACAGAGTTATATATCACAGAGTCATATATCACAGGGTCATATATCACAGGGTCATATATCACAGGGTCATATATCACAGAATCATATATCAGAGTTATATCACAGAGTTATATATCACAGGGTCATATATCACAGAGTTATATATCACAGAGTCATATATCACAGAGTTATATATCACAGGATCATATACCACAGGGTCATATATCACAGAGTCATATATCACAGAGTCATATATCACAGGGTCATATATCACAGAGTCATATATCACAGAATTATATATCACATGGTCATATATCACAGAGTTATATATCACAGGGTCATATATCACAGGGTTATATATCACAGCGTTATATATCACAGAGTTATATATCACATGGTCATATCACAGGGTCATATATCACAGGGTCATATATCACAGGGTCATATATCACAGAGTCATATATCACAGAGTCATATATCACAGAGTCATATATCACGGGTTTATATATCACAGAGTTATATATCACAGGGTCACATATCACAGGGTCATATATCACACGGACATATATCACATGGTCATATATCACAGAGTCATATATCACAGGGTTATATATCACAGAGTTATATATCACAGGGATATATATCACAGAGTTATATATCACAGAGTTATATATCACAGGGTCATATATCACAGAGTCATATATCACAGTTATATATCACAGAGTTATATATCACAGGGTCATATATCACTGAGTTATATATCACAGGGTCATATATCACAGGGAATCATATATCACAGGGTCATATATCACAGCATTATATATCACAGAGTCATATCACAGGGTTGTATATCACAGGGAATCGTATATCACAGGGAATTGTATATCACAGGGAAACATATATCACAGGGAATCATATATCACAGGGAATCATATATCACGGAATCATATATCACAGGGAATTGTATATCACAGTGAGTTGTATATCACAGGGAATCGTATATCACAGGGAATAGTATATCACAAGGAATAGTATATCACAAGGAATCATATATCACAGAGTCGTATATCACAGGGAATCATATATCACAGGGAATCATATATCACAATGAATCATATATCACAAAGTCGTGTATCACAGAGAATCATATATCACAGTGAATCATATATCACAGTGAGTCATTTATCACAGGGTCATACATTACAGGGAGTCATATGTCATAGGGAGTCATATATCACAGTGAGTCATGTATCATGGAATCATATATCACAGTGAGTCATATATCACAGGGAATCATATATCACAGCGAGTCATATATCACAGTGAATCATATCACTGTGAGTCATATATCACAGGGAATCATATATCACAGTGAATCGTATATCACAGTGAGTCATATATCACAGGGAATCATATATCACATGGAGTCATATATCACAGGGAATCATATATATCACAGGGAATCATATATCACAGTCATATATCGCAGGGACTCATATATCACAGTGAGTCATATATCACATGGAATCGTATATCACAGGGAATCATATATCACATTTAGTCGTATATCACAGGGAATCGTATATCACAGGGAATCATATATCACAGGGAATCGTATATCAGTGAGTCATATATCACAGGGAATCATATATCACAGCGAATCGTATATCACAGGGAATCATATGTCACAGTGAGTCATATATCACAGGGAATCGTATATCACAGTGAGTCATATATCACAGTGAGTCATATATCACAGTGAATCGTATATCACAGTGAGTTGTATATCACAGGGAGTTGTATATCACAGTGAGTCGTATATCACAGGGATCTGTATATCACAGTGAGTCATATATCACAGTGAGTCATATATCACAGTGAGTCATATATCACAGTGAATCGTATATCACAGTGAATCGTATATCACAGTGAGTCATATATCACCGTGAGTCGTATATCACAGTGAGTCGTATATCACAGGGAATCGTATATCACGGAATTGTATATCACAGGGAATCATATATCACAGGGAATCGTATATCACTGAGTCATATATCACAGGGAATCACATATCACAGTGAGTCATATATCACAATGAGTCATATATCACAGGGAATCATATATCACAGTGAATCATATATCACAGTGAGTCATATATCACAGTGAGTCGTATATCACAGGGAATCGTATATCACACTGAGTCGTATATCACAGGGAATCCTGTATCACATGGAATCCTATATCACATGGAATCCTATATCACAGGGAATCATATATCACTGAGTCATATATCACAGGGAATCGTATATCACAGTGAGTCGTATATCACAGTGAGTCGTATATCACAGGGAATCGTATATCACAGTGAATTATATATCACAGGGAATCATATATCACAGTGAGTCATATATCACAATGAGTCATATATCACAGGAAATCATATATCACAGTGAGTCAAATATCACAGGGAATTGTATATCACAGGGAATTGTATATCACAGGGAATTGTATATCACAGGGAATCATATATCACAGTGAGTCATATATCACAGTGAGTCATATTTCACAGCGAGTCATATATCACAGGGAATGGTATATCACAGTGAATCATATATCACAGTGAGTCATATATCACAGGGAATTGTATATCACAGGGAATTGTATATCACAGGGAATCATATATCACAAGAATCATACAACACAGTGAGTCATATATCACAGTGAATCGTATATCAGTCATATATCACAGTGAATCATATATCACAGTGAGTCATATATCACAGTCATATCACATGGAATCATATATCACAGGGAATCATATATCACATTCATTTATCACAGTGAATCGTATATCACAGGGAATGATATATCACAGTGAATCATATATCAGTGAATCATATGTCACAGTGAGTCATATATCACAGTCATATATCACAGGGAATCATATATCACAGTGAATCATATATCACATGGAATCATATATCACAAGGAATCATATATCACAGGGAATCATATATCACATACATATATCACAGGGAATCATATATCACAGGCATATATCACAGGGAATTATATATAACAGGGAATCATACATCAAAGTCATTTATCACAGCGAATCATACATCACAGCGAATCATATATCACAGGGAATCATATATCACAGTCATACACAGGGAATCATATCACAGGAATATATCACATGTATCCCATTCTCCCGCCTTCTCCCCGTAACCTTTGATCCCCTTACCAATCAAAAATCTATCTATCTCGGTCTTAAATACACTCAATGACCTGGCCTCCACAGCCGTCTGTGGCAATGAATTCCATAGATTCACCATTCTCTGGCTAAAGAAGTTTCTCCTCATCTCTGTTCTAAAAGTCTTCCCTTTACTCTGAGGCTGTGCCCTCAGGTCCTAGTCTCTCCTACTAATGGAAACATCTTCCCCAGGTCCACTCTATCCAGGCCTTTCAGTATTCTGTAAGTTTCAATCAGATCCCCCCTCATCCTTCTAAACTCCATCGAGTATAGACCCAGAGTCCTCAAACATTCCTCATATGTTAAGCCCTTTATTCCTGGGATCATTCTCGTGAGCCTCCTCTGGACCATCTCCAGGGCCAGAACATCCTTCCTGAGATACGGGGCCCAAAATTGCTCACAATATTCTAAATGTGGTCTGACCAGAGCCTTATAAAGCCTCAGCAGCACACCCCTGCTTTTATATTCTAGTCCTCTCAAAATAGATGCCAACATTGCATTTGCCTTCCTAACTACCGACTCAACCTGCAAGTTAACCTTAAGAGAATCCTGGACTAGGACTCCCAAGTCCCTTTGCACTCCAGATTTCTGAATTATCTCCCCATTTAGAAAATAGTCTATGCCTCTATTCTTCCTACCAAAGTGCATGACCTCACACTTCCCCACGTTGTATTCCATCTGCCACTTCTTTGCCCATTCTCCTAATCTGTCCAAATCCTTCTGCAGCCTCCCCGCCTCCTCAATACTACCTGTCCCTCCACCTATCTTTGTATCATCTGCAAACTTAGCCAGGATGCCCTCAGTTCCTTCATCTAGATCATTAATATATAAAGTGAAAAGTTGTGGTCCCAACACTGACCCCTGCGGAACTCCACTAGTCACCGGCCGCCATCCTGAGAAGGACCCCCTTATCCCCACTCTCTGCCTCCTGCCAGACAGCCAATCTTCTATCCTTGCTAGTACCTTGCCTCTAACACCATGGGCTCTTATCTTACTGAGCAGCTTCCTGTGTGGCACCTTGTCAAAGGCCTTCTGGAAATCCAAGTAGATAACATCCATTGGCTCTCCTTTGTCTAACCACTGGTTACCTCCTCAAAGAATTCTAACAGATTTGTCAGGCATGACCTCCCCTTGATGAAACCATGCTGACTTTGCCCTATTTTACCATGCACTTCCAAGTATTCTGAAATCTCATCCTTAATAATGGACTTTAAAATCTTACCAACGACCAAGGTCAGGCTAATCGGCCTGTAATTTCCCGTCTTTTGCCTCACTCCCTTCTTAAACAGGGGGTTACATTAGCGATTTTCCAGTCCTCTGGGACCCTCCCTGATTCCAGTGATTCCTGAAAGATCACTAACACCTCCACTATCTCTTCAGCTATCTCCTTCAGAACTCTGGGGTGTAATCCATCTGATCCAGGTGATTTATCCACCTTCAGACCTTTCAGTTTTCCTAGCACCTTCTCCTTGGTAATGGCCACCATACTCACCTCTGCCCTCCGACTCTCTTGAACTTTGGGGATGTCACTCGTGTCTTCCACTGTGAAGACTGACGCAAAGTACCTATTCAGTTCCTCCACCTTTTCTTTGTTCCCCACTACTACTTCTCCAGCGTCATTTTCCAGCGGCCCAATGTCCACTTTTTCCTCTCTCTTACCCTTTATATATCTAAAAAAAACTCTTGCAATCTTCTTTTATATTACTGGCTAGTTTACCCTCATGTTTAATCTCCCTCATTTCTTGTTTAGTTGTCCTCTGTTGGTCTTTGTAGGCTTCCCAATCCCCTGGTCTCCCACTGCTCTTTGCTGCATTGTATGCTTTCTCTTTAGCTTTTATGCTGTCCCTGACTTCTCTTGTCAGCCATGGTTGCCTCGTCCTCCCTTTAGTATGCTTCTTCTTCCTAGGGATGAATTTTTGCTGTGTCTTCCAAATTACTCCCAGAAACTCCTGCCATTGCTGTTCCACTGTCTTTCCTGCTAGGCTCATCTCCCAGTCAATTCTGGCCAGCTCCTCCCTCATGCCTCTGTAGTTGCCTTTATTCAACTGTAATACCGTTACATCTAATTCCAGCTTTTTCCTCTCAAATTGCAGGGTAAATTCTATCATATTATGGTCACTTCCTCCTAAGGGTTCCTTCACCTTAAGCTCCCTTATCAAATCTGCCTCATTACACATCACTAAATCTAGAATTGCCTGTTCCCTAGTGGGTTCCACCACAAACTGCTCCAAAAAGCCATCTCGTAGACATTCCACAAATTCCTTTTCTTGGGATCCACTACCCACCTGATTTTCCCAGTCTACCTGCAAATTGAAATCCCCCATGATCACGGTAACCTTGCCTTTCTTACACGCCTTTTCCATCTCCTGGTGTATCTTGTGCCCCACATCCTGACTACTGTTCGGAGGCCTGTACATAACTCCCATTATGGTTTTTTTTTACCTTTGCGGTTCCTCAACTCTACCCACACAGATTCTACATCATCTGACCCTACGTCATTTCTTGCTATCGATTTAATTTCATTTATTACTAACAAAGCAACTCCACCCCCTCTGCCAACCTGCCTATCTTTTCGACAGGATGTATATCCTTGGATATTTAGCTCCCAGTCCTGATCCCCTTGCAGCCATGTCTCCGTGATGCCCACCACATCATACCTGCCAATTTCAATCTGCGCCACAAGCTCATTTACCTTATTTCATATACTGCGTGTATTCAGATACACCTTTATCCTGTATTTCCTGTCCCCCTTCTCATTGTCGTCCCTTTATCTGATGTGCTTGAAGTTAGATTCCTAGCCCTTTCCAAACACTCTGTCCTATTTTGTGTTCTGGAGACTTTAATAGCATCTCCTGGGCTCTCCTTTCTTTTCAGTTTTTTCATAATTTTCCATGAATCCACCCCCCACATGCTAACCTGCTGCTTTGTTTCCCATTATCATACTTCTTGGAGTTTCATATAACACAGGGAAGCATACATCACAGTCATATATCACGGGGAATCATATATCACAGGGAATCATACATCACAGAGTCATATATCACAGGGTCATATATCACAGTGAGTCATATATCACAGAGAATCATATATCACAGAGAATCATATATCATGGAGAATCATATATCACGGAGAATCATATATCACAGGGAATCATATATCACAGTCATATATCACAGGGAATATATAACAGGGAATTATATACCACAGTCATTTACCACAGTCATATATCACAGGGTCATATATCACAGTTATATATCACAGGTAATCATGTATCACAGTCATATATCACAGGGTCATATAACACAGTGAGTCATATATCACAGAGAATCATATATCACCGGGAATCATATATCACAGAGAATCATATATCACAGTCATATATCACAGGGAATCATATATCACAGGGAATATATAACAGGGAATTATATATCACAGTTATTTACCACAGTCATATATCACAGGGTCATATATCACAGTTATATATCACAGGTAATCATGTATCACAGTCATATATCACTGGGTTATTTACCGCAGTCATATATCACAGGGAATCGTATATCACAGGGGATATATCACAGGGTCATGTATCGCAGTCATATATCACAGGGTCATGTATCGCAGTCATATATCACAGGGTCATGTATCACAGTCATATATCATAGGGAATATATCACAGGAAATCATATATCACAGGGTCATGTATCACAAGGTCATGTATCACAGTCATATATCACGGAATCATGTATCATAGGGTCATATATTACAGGGGATCATATATCACAGGTATTCATATATCACAAGGTCATATATTACAGGGAATCATATCACGGTCATATATCACAGAGAGTCATACATCACAGGGTCATATATCACAGAATCATAAATCACAGGGTCATATATCACAGAATCATATCACAGGGTCATATATCACAGAGTCATATATTACAGGGAATCATAAATCACACAGAGTCATATATCATGGAGAATCATACATCACAGGGTCATATTACAGAGAATTATACATCACAGAGTCATATTGCAGGGAATCATATATCACTGTCATAATATCACAGCATCATATATTAGAGAATCATATATCACAGCATCATATATTACAGGGAATCATATCACACAGTCATATACCATAGGGAATCATGTATCACAGAGTGTCCCGTATATCACAGAGCATCCCATATATCACAGGGAATCATATATCACGCAGAGTCGTATATCACAGAATCATGCATCACAGAGAATCATACATCAGAGTCATATATCACAGAAAATCATACTTCACAAAGTCATATATCACAGGGAATCATATATCACAGAGTGTCCCATATATCAGAGCATCCCATATATTACAGGGTCATAAATCACAGAGTGTCCCATATATCACAGAGTGTTCCATATATCACAGAGCAACCCATATATCACAGGGTCATATATCACAGAGAGTCCCATATATCACAGAGCGTTCCATATATCACAGGGTCATATATCACAGAGAGTCCCATATATCACAGAGCGTTCCATATATCACACGGTCATATATCACAGGGGATCATATATCACCGAGAGTCCCATATATCACCGAGCATCCCATATATCACAGGGAATCATATATCACAGGGTCATATATCACAGAATCCCATATATCACGGGGTCCCATATATCACAGGGTAAGATATCACAGAGAATGCCATATATCGCAGGGAATCATATATCACAGAGTCCCATATATCACAGGGAATCAAATATCATAAGACCATAAGACATAGGAGCAGAAATTTGGCCATTCGGCCCATCGATTCTGCTCCGCCATTCAATCCTGGCTGATAAGTTCCTCAACCCCATTCTCCCGCCTTCTCCCCGTAACCTTTGATCCCCTTACCAATCAAGAACTTCAGGGTCAATCACAGGGCATATATCACAGAGAATCCCATATATCACAGGGTCATATATCACAGGGAATCATATATCACAATCATATATTACAGAGCGTCCCATATATCACAGTGAATCATATATCAGAGTCATATATATCACAGGTTCATTTATATCACAGGGTCATATATAACATAGAGAGCCCCGTATATCACAGAGAGCCCTGTATATCTCAGAGAGCCCCATATATCTCAGAGAGACCCGTATATCTCAGAGAGACCCGTATATCTCAGAGAGACCCGTTTATCTCAGAGAGACCCATATATCTCAGAAAGACCCGTATATCTCAGAGAGTCCCGTATATCTCAGAGAGTCCCGTATATCACAGAGAGTCCCGTATATCTCAGAGAGTCCCGTATATCTCAGAGAGTCCCGTATATCTCAGAGAGACCCGTATATTGCAGAGAGACCCGTTTATCTCAGAGAGAACCATATATCTCAGAGAGACCCATATATCTCAGAGAGTCGTGTATATCTCAGAGAGTCCCGTATATCTCAGAGAATCCCATATATCACAGTGAACCCCGTATATCTCGGAGAGCCCCATATATCACAGAGAGTCCCGTATATCTCAGAGAGTCCCGTATATCACAGAGAGTCCCGTATATCTCAGAGAGTCCCGTATATCTCAGAGAGTCCCGTATATCTCAGAGAGACCCGTATATTGCAGAGAGACCCGTTTATCTCAGAGAGACCCATATATCTCAGAGAGTCCCGTATATCACAGAGAGACGTGCATATCTCAGAGAGACGCGTATATCACAGACCCATATATCTCACACAGACCCGTATATCTCAGATAGTCCCGTTTATCACAGTGAACCCCGTATATCTCAGAGACCCCATATATCACAGAGAGTCCCGTATATCTCAGAGAGTCCCGTATATCACAGAGAGACGTGTATATCTCAGAGAGACCAAGTATATCTCAGAGAGTCCTGTATATCTCAGAGAGTCCCGTATATCTCAGAGAATCCCATATATCACAGTGAACCCCGTATATCTCGGAGAGCCCCATATATCACAGAGAGTCCCGTATATCTCAGAGAGACCCATATATCTCAGAGAGACCCGTATATCACAGTGAACCCCGTATATCTCAGAGAGCCCCATACATCACAGAGAGTCCCGTATATCTCAGAGCGTTCCATATATCACACGGTCATATATCACAGGGGATCATATATCACCGAGAGTCCCATATATCACCGAGCATCCCATATATCACAGGGAATCATATATCACAGGGTCATATATCACAGAATCCCATATATCACGGGGTCCCATATATCACAGGGTAAGATATCACAGAGAATGCCATATATCGCAGGGAATCATATATCACAGAGTCCCATATATCACAGGGAATCAAATATCATAAGACCATAAGACATAGGAGCAGAAATTTGGCCATTCGGCCCATCGATTCTGCTCCGCCATTCAATCCTGGCTGATAAGTTCCTCAACCCCATTCTCCCGCCTTCTCCCCGTAACCTTTGATCCCCTTACCAATCAAGAACTTCAGGGTCAATCACAGGGCATATATCACAGAGAATCCCATATATCACAGGGTCATATATCACAGGGAATCATATATCACAATCATATATTACAGAGCGTCCCATATATCACAGTGAATCATATATCAGAGTCATATATATCACAGGTTCATTTATATCACAGGGTCATATATAACATAGAGAGCCCCGTATATCACAGAGAGCCCTGTATATCTCAGAGAGCCCCATATATCACAGAGAGACCCGTATATCTCAGAGAGACCCGTATATCTCAGAGAGACCCGTTTATCTCAGAGAGACCCATATATCTCAGAAAGACCCGTATATCTCAGAGAGTCCCGTATATCTCAGAGAGTCCCGTATATCACAGAGAGTCCCGTATATCTCAGAGAGTCCCGTATATCTCAGAGAGTCCCGTATATCTCAGAGAGTCCCGTATATCTCAGAGAGACCCGTATATTGCAGAGAGACCCGTTTATCTCAGAGAGAACCATATATCTCAGAGAGTCCCGTATATCACAGAGAAACGTGTATATCTCAGAGAGACGCGTATATCACAGACCCATATATCTCACAGAGACCCGTATATCTCAGATAGTCCCGTATATCACAGTGAACCCCGTATATCTCATAGAGCCCCATATATCACAGAGAGTCCCGTATATCTCAGAGAGTCCCGTATATCACAGAGAGACGTGTATATCTCAGAGAGACCAAGTATATCACAGAGAGACCCATATATCTCAGAGAGACGTGTATATCTCAGAGAGTCCCGTATATCACAGTGAACCCCGTATATCTCAGAGAGCCCCATATATCACAGAGAGTCCCGTATATCTCAGAGAGTCCCGTATATCTCAGAGAGACCCGTATATCTCAGAGAGACCCGTATATCTCAGAGAGACGTGTATATCTCAGAGAGACCCATATATCTCAGAGAGACCCGTATATCTCAGAGAGACCCATATATCTCAGAGAGACCCATATATCTCAGAGAGTCGTGTATATCTCAGAGAGTCCCGTATATCTCAGAGAATCCCATATATCACAGTGAACCCCGTATATCTCGGAGAGCCCCATATATCACAGAGAGTCCCGTATATCTCAGAGAGTCCCGTATATCACAGAGAGTCCCGTATATCTCAGAGAGTCCCGTATATCTCAGAGAGTCCCGTATATCTCAGAGAGACCCGTATATTGCAGAGAGACCCGTTTATCTCAGAGAGACCCATATATCTCAGAGAGTCCCGTATATCACAGAGAGACGTGCATATCTCAGAGAGACGCGTATATCACAGACCCATATATCTCACACAGACCCGTATATCTCAGATAGTCCCGTTTATCACAGTGAACCCCGTATATCTCAGAGACCCCATATATCACAGAGAGTCCCGTATATCACAGAGAGACGTGTATATCTCAGAGAGACCAAGTATATCTCAGAGAGTCCTGTATATCTCAGAGAGTCCCGTATATCTCAGAGAATCCCATATATCACAGTGAACCCCGTATATCTCGGAGAGCCCCATATATCACAGAGAGTACCGTATATCTCAGAGAGACCCATATATCTCAGAGAGACCCGTATATCACAGTGAACCCCGTATATCTCAGAGAGCCCCATACATCACAGAGAGTCCCGTATATCTCAGAGAGTCCCGTATATCTCAGAGAGACGCATATATCTCAGAGAGACCCATATATCTCAGAGAGTCCCGTACATCTCAGAGAGTCCCGTATATCTCAGAGAATCCCGTATATCACAGTGAACCCCATATATCTCAGACAGCCCCATATATCACAGAGAGTCCCGTATATCTCAGAGAGACCCATATATCTCAGAGAGACCCGTATATCTTAGAGAGACCCGTATATCTTAGAGAGACCCATATATCACAAAGAGTCCCGTATATCACAGAGAGACCCGTATATCACAGAGAGTCCCGTATATCACAGAGAGCCCCGTATATCACAGAGAGTCCCGTATATCTCAGAGAGTCCCGTATATCACAGAGAGACGTGTATATCTCAGAGAGACCCGTATATCACAGAGAGACCCATATATCTCAGAGAGACGTGTATATCTCAGAGAGACCCGTATATCACAGAGAGACCCATATATCTCAGAGAGACCCGTACATCTCAGAGAGTCCCGTATATCACAGTGAACCCCGTATATTTCAGAGAGCCCCATACATCACAGAGAGTCCCGTATATCTCAGAGAGTCCCGTATATCTCAGAGAGTCCCGTATATCTCAGAGAGACCCGTATATCTCAGGGAGACGTGTATAATTCAGAGAGACCCATATATCTCAGAGAGACCCATATATCTCAGAGAGTCCTGTATATCTCAGAGAGTCCCGTATATCTCAGAGAGTCCCGTATATCTCAGAGAGACCCGTATATCTCAGGGAGACGTGTATATCTCAGAGAGACCCATATATCTCAGAGAGTCCTGTATATCTCAGAGAGTCCCGTATATCTCAGAGAATCCCGTGTATCACAGTGAACCCCGTATATCTCAGAGACCCCCGTATATCACGGAGAGTCCCGTATATCTCAGAGAGACCCATATATCTCAGAGAGACCCGTATATCTTAGAGAGACCCATATATCACAATGAGTCCCGTATATCACAGAGAGACCCGTATATCACAGAGAGTCCCGTATATCACAGAGAGTCCCGTATATCACAGAGAGTCCTGTATATCACAGAGAGTCCCGTATATCTCAGAGAGACGTGTACATCTCAGATAGACCCATATATCTCAGAGAGACCTGTATATCTCAGAGAGACCCATATATCACAGAGAGACCCATGTATCTCAGAGAGACCCATATATCTCAGAGAGACACGTATATCTCAGAGAGACCCATATATCTCAGAGAGACCCGAATATCTCAGAGAGACCCGTATATCCCAGAGAGACCCGTATATCTCAGAGAGACGTGTATATCTCAGAGAGTCCAGTACATCTCAGAGACTCCTGTATATCTCAGAGAGTCCCGTATATCTCAGAGAGCCCCGTATATCTCAGAGAGTCCCGTATATCTCAGAGAGACCCGTATATCTCAGAGAGCCCCGTATATCACAGAGAGTCCCGTATATCTCAGAGAGACCCATATATCTCAGAGAGACGCTTATATCACAGAGAGTCCTGTATATCACAGAGAGACCCATATAGCACAGAGAGACCCATATAGCACAGAGAGTCCCCTATATCTCAGAGAGTCCCGTATACCTCGGAGAGACGTGTATATCTCAGTGAGTCCCGTATATCTCAGAGAGTCCCGTATATCTCAGAGAGTCCCCTATATCTCAGGGAGTCCCGTATATCTCAGAGAGACGTGTATATCTCAGAGAGTCCCGTATATCTCAGAGAGTCCCGTATATCTCAGAGAGACCCATATATCTCAGAGAGACATGTATATCTCAGAGAGACCCGTATATCACAGAGTGTTCCGTATATCACAGAGAGACTCGTATATCACAGAGAGACGCGTATCTCTCAGAGAAACCCGTATACCTCAGAGAGACCAATATATCTCAGAGAGACCCGTATATCACACTGAACCCCATATATCTCAGAGGGTCCCGTATATCACAGAGAAACGCGTATATCACAAAGAGCCCCGTATATCTCAGAGAGTCCCGTATATCTCAGAGAGACCCATATATCTCAGAGAGACCCGTATATCACACTGAACCCCATATATCTCAGAGGTTCCGTATATCACAGAGAGTCCCGTATATCACAGAGAGCCCCGTATATCTCAGAGAGTCCCGTATATCTCAGAGAGACCCATATATCACAGAGAGTCCCGTATATTTCAGAGAGTCCCGTATATCTCAGAGAGTCCCGTATATCACACTGAACCCCGTATATCTCAGAGAGCCCCGTATATCTCAGAGAGTCCCATATATCACAGAGAGTCCCGTATATCTCATCGAGACCCGTCTATCTCAGAGAGACCCATATATCACAGAGAGTCCCGTATATCACAGAGAGACCCGTATATCTCAGAGAGACCCATATATCTCAGAGAGACCCGTATATCTCCGAGAGTCCCGTATATCTCAGAGAGCCCCATATATCACAGAGAATCCCATATATCACAGAGATTCCCGTGTATCTCAGAGAGACCCGTATATCTCAGAGAGACCCGTATATCTCAGAGAGGCGTGTATATCTCAGAGAGACCCGTTTATCTCAGAGAGACCCGTATATCTCAGAGAGACCCGTATATCTCAGAGAATCCGGTATATCTCAGAGAGTACCCTATATCTCAGAGAGTCCCGTATATCTCGGAGAGACGTGTACATCTCAGTGAGTCCCGTATATCTCAGAGAGTCCCCTATATATCAGAGAGTCCTGTATATCTCAGAGAAACCCGTATATCTCAGAGAGTCCCCTATATCTCAGAGAGTCCCGTATATCTCGGAGAGACCCGTATATCTCGGAGAGACGTGTATATCTCGAAGAGACCCGTATATCTCGGAGAGACGTGTATATCTCAGAGGGACGTATATATCTCAGAGAGACGTGCATATCTCAGAAAGTCCCATATATCTCAGAGAGACCCGTATATCTCAGAGAGACCCATATATCTCAGAGAGACCCTTATATCTCAGAGAGACCCGTATATCTCAGAGAGAAGTGTATATCTCAGAGAGACCCGTATATCACAGAGAGTCCAGTATATCTCAGAGAGTCCTGTATATCTCAGAGAGTCCTGTATATCTCAGAGACACTCATATATCTCAGAGGGACCCGTATATCACAGAGAGTCCCGTATATCACAGAGGGTCCCATATATCACAGAGGGTCCCGTATTCTCAGAGAAACCCGTATATCTCAGAGAAACGTGTACATCTCAGGGAGACCCATATATCACAGAGAGTGCAGTATATCTCAGAGAGTCCCGATTATCTCAGAGACACTCATGTATCTCAGAGACCCGTATATTACAGAGAGACCCGTATATCACAGAGAGACCCGTATATCTCAGAGAAACCTGTATATCTCAGAGAGACCCATATATCTCAGAGAGACCCGTATATCACAGAGAGACCCATATATCTCAGAGAGACCCATATATCACAGAGAGACCCATATATCTCAGAGAGACCCGTATATCTTAGAGAGACCCATATATCTCAGAGAGACCCGTATATCTCCAAGAGTCCCGTATATCTCAGAGAGCCCCATATATATCACAGAGAGTCCCATATATCACAGAGATTCCCGTATATCTCAGAGACACCCGTATATCTCAGAGAGACGTGTATATCTCAGAGAGACCCGTTTATCTCAGAGAAACCCGTATATCACAGTGTCTCGTATATCACAGAGAGACCCGTATATCACAGAGACACCCGTATATCACAGAGAAACCCGTATATCTCAGAGAGAACCATATATCTCAGAGAGTCCCGTATATCTCAGAGAGTCCCGTATATCACACTGAACCCCGTATATCTCAGGGAGCCCCATATATCACAGAGAGTCCCGTATATCTCAGAGTCCCGTATATCTCAGAGAGACCCGTATATCTCAGAGAGACGTGTATATCACAGAGAGTCCCGTATATCTCAGAGAGTCCCGTATATCTCAGAGAGACCCATATATCTCACAGAGACGCGTATATCACAGAGAGTCCCTTATGTCGCAGAGAGACCGGTATATCACAGAGAGACCCGTATATCACAGAGAAACCCGTATATCTTAGAGAGACCCGTATATCTCAGAGAGACCCGTATATCTCAGTGAGTCCTGGATATCTCAGAGAGTCCCGTATATCTCGGAGAGACGTGTATATCTCAGTGAGTCCCGTATATCTCAGAGAGTCCCGTATATCTCAGAGAGTCCCGTATATCTCAGAGGAACCCGTATATCTAGGTGAGACGTGTATATCTTGGAGAGACCCGTATATCTCGGAGAGACGTGTATATCTCAGAGAGACGTGTATATCTCAGTGAGACGTGTATATCTCAGAGTGACCCATATAACTCAGAGAGACCAGTATATCTCAGAGAGACCCGTATATCTCAGAAAGACGTGTATATCTCAGAGAGACCCATATATCTCAGAGATACCCATATATCTCAGAGTCCCGTATATCTCGGAGATACGTGTATATCTCAGAGAGTCCCGTATATCTCAGAGAGACGTGTATATCTCAGAGAGTCCTATATATCTCAGAGAGAACCATATATCTCAGAGAGACCCATATATCTCAGAGGGTCCCGTATATCACAGAGAGTCCCGTATCTCTCAGAGAATCCCGTATATCACACTGAACCCTGTATATCTCAGAGAGCCCCATATATCACAGAGAGTCCCGTATATCTCAGAGAGTCCCGTATATCTCAGAGAGCCCCGTATATCACAGAGAGTCCCGTATATCTCAGAGAGCCCCGTATATCACAGAGAGTCCCGTATATCTCAGAGAGACCCGTATATCTGAGAGAGACGTGTATATCACAGAGAGTCCCGTATATCACAGAGAGTCCCGTATATCACAGAGAGTCCCGTATGTCTCAGAGAGACCCATATATCTCAGAGAGACGCTTATATCACAGAGAGTCCCGTATATCACAGAGAGTCCCGTATATCACAGAGAGACCCGTATATCTCAGAGAGACCCATATATCACAGATAGTCCCGTATATCTCAGAGAGACGTGTATATCATAGAGAGCCCCATATATCACAGAGAGTCCCATATATCACAGAGATTCCCGCATATCTCAGAGAGACCCATATATCTCACAGAAACGCGTATATCACAGAGAGTCCCTTATGTCGCAGAGAGACCCGTATATCACAGAGAGACCCGTATATCACAGAGAAACCCATATATCTCAGAGAGACCCGTATATCTCAGAGAAACCGGTATATCTCAGACAGTCCCCTATATCTCAGAGAGTCCCGTATATCTCGGAGAGACGTGTATATCTCAGTGAGTCCCGTATATCTCAGTGAGTCCCATATATCTCAGAGAGACATGTATATCTCAGAGAGACCCGTATATCACAGAGTGTCCCGTATATCACAGAGAGACTCGTATATCACAGAGAGACCCGTATATCTCAGAGAAACCCGTATATCTCAGAGAGACCCATATATCTCAGAGAGACCCGTATATCACACTGAACCCCATATATCTCAGAGAGACCCGTATATCTCAGAGAGTCCCGTATATCTCAGAGAGTCCCGTATATCACACTGAACCCCGTATATCTCAGGGAGCCCCATATATCACAGAGAGTCCCGTATATCTCAGAGAGTCCCGTATATCTCAGAGAGACCCGTATATCTCAGAGAGACGTGTATATCACAGAGAGTCCCGTATATCTCAGAGAGTCCCGTATATCTCAGAGAGTCCCGTATATCTCAGAGAGACCCATATATCTCACAGAGATGCGTATATCACAGAGAGTCCCTTATGTCGCAGAGAGACCGGTATATCACAGAGAGACCCGTATATCACAGAGAAACCCGTATATCTTAGAGAGACCCGTATATCTCAGAGAGACCCGTATATCTCAGTGAGTCCTGTATATCTCAGAGAGTCCCGTATATCTCGGAGAGACGTGTATATCTCAGTGAGTCCCGTTTATCTCAGAGAGTCCCGTATATCTCAGAGAGTCCCGTATATCTCAGAGGAACCCGTATATCTAGGTGAGACGTGTATATCTTGGAGAGACCCGTATATCTCGGAGAGACGTGTATATCTCAGAGAGACGTGTATATCTCAGTGAGACGTGTATATCTCAGAGTGACCCATATAACTCAGAGACACCAGTATATCTCAGAGAGACCCGTATATCTCAGAAAGACTTGTATATCTCTGAGAGACCCATATATCTCAGAGATACCCATATATCTCAGAGTCCCGTATATCTCGGAGATACGTGTATATCTCAGAGAGTCCCGTATATCTCAGAGAGACGTGTATATCTCAGAGAGTCCTATATATCTCAGAGAGAACCATATATCTCAGAGAGACCCATATATCTCAGAGGGTCCCGTATATCACAGAGAGTCCCGTATCTCTCAGAGAATCCCGTATATCACACTGAACCCTGTATATCTCAGAGAGCCCCATATATCACAGAGAGTCCCGTATATCTCAGAGAGTCCCGTATATCTCAGAGAGCCCCGTATATCACAGAGAGTCCCGTATATCTCAGAGAGCCCCGTATATCACAGAGAGTCCCGTATATCTCAGAGAGACCCGTATATCTGAGAGAGACGTGTATATCACAGAGAGTCCCGTATATCACAGAGAGTCCCGTATATCACAGAGAGTCCCGTATGTCTCAGAGAGACCCATATATCTCAGAGAGACACTTATATCACAGAGAGTCCCGTATATCACAGAGAGACCCGTATATCTCAGAGAGACCCATATATCACAGATAGTCCCGTATATCTCAGAGAGACGTGTATATCATAGAGAGCCCCATATATCACAGAGAGTCCCATATATCACAGAGATTCCCGCATATCTCAGAGAGACCCATATATCTCACAGAAACGCGTATATCACAGAGAGTCCCTTATGTCGCAGAGAGACCCGTATATCTCGGAGAGACGTGTATATCTCAGTGAGTCCCGTATATCTCAGAGAGTCCCGTATATCTCAGAGAGTCCCGTATATATCAGAGAAACCCGTATATCTCAGAGAGTCCCCTATATCTCAGGGAGTCCCGTATATCTCAGAGAGACGTGTATATCTCAGTGAGTCCCGTATATCTCAGAGAGTCATGTATATCTCAGAGAGACCCGTATATCACAGAGTGTCCCGTATATCACAGAGAGACTCGTATATCACAGAGAGACCCGTATATCTCAGAGAAACCCGTATATCTCAGAGAGACCCATATATCTCAGAGAGACCCGTATATCACACTGAACCCCATATATCTCAGAGGGTCCCGTATATCACAGAGAGTCCCGTATATCACAGAGAGCCCCGTATATCTCAGAGAGACCCGTATATCTTAGAGAGACCCATATATCTCAGAGAGACCCGTATATCTCCAAGAGTCCCGTATATCTCAGAGAGCCCCATATATATCACAGAGAGTCCCATATATCACAGAGATTCCCGTATATCTCAGAGACACCCGTATATCTCAGAGAGACGTGTATATCTCAGAGAGACCCGTTTATCTCAGAGAAACCCGTATATCACAGTGTCTCGTATATCACAGAGGGACCCGTATATCACAGAGACACCCGTATATCACAGAGAAACCCGTATATCTCAGAGAGAACCATATATCTCAGAGAGACCCGTATATCTCAGAGAGTCCCGTATATCTCAGAGAGTCCCGTATATCACACTGAACCCCGTATATCTCAGGGAGCCCCATATATCACAGAGAGTCCCGTGTATCTCAGAGAGTCCCGTATATCTCAGAGAGACCCATATATCTCACAGAGACGCGTATATCACAGAGAGTCCCTTATGTCGCAGAGAGACCGGTATATCACAGAGAGACCCGTATATCACAGAGAAACCCGTATACCTTAGAGAGACCCGTATATCTCAGAGAGACCCGTATATCTCAGTGAGTCCTGGATATCTCAGAGAGTCCCGTATATCTCGGAGAGACGTGTATATCTCAGTGAGTCCCGTATATCTCAGAGAGTCCCGTATATCTCAGAGAGTCCCGTATATCTCAGAGGAACCCGTATATCTAGGTGAGACGTGTATATCTTGGACAGACCCGTATATCTCGGAGAGACGTGTATATCTCAGAGAGACGTGTATATCTCAGTGAGACGTGTATATCTCAGAGTGACCCATATAACTCAGAGAGACCAGTATATCTCAGAGAGACCCGTATATCTCAGAAAGACGTGTATATCTCAGAGAGACCCATATATCTCAGAGATACCCATATATCTCAGAGTCCCGTATATCTCGGAGATACGTGTATATCTCAGAGAGTCCCGTATATCTCAGAGAGACGTGTATATCTCAGAGAGTCCTATATATCTCAGAGAGAACCATATATCTCAGAGAGACCCATATATCTCAGAGGGTCCCGTATATCACAGAGAGTCCCGTATCTCTCAGAGAATCCCGTATATCACACTGAACCCTGTATATCTCAGAGAGCCCCATATATCACAGAGAGTCCCGTATATCTCAGAGAGTCCCGTATATCTCAGAGAGCCCCGTATATCACAGAGAGTCCCGTATATCTCAGAGAGCCCCGTATATCACAGAGAGTCCCGTATATCTCAGAGAGACCCGTATATCTGAGAGAGACGTGTATATCACAGAGAGTCCCGTATATCACAGAGAGTCCCGTATATCACAGAGAGTCCCGTATGTCTCAGAGAGACCCATATATCTCAGAGAGACGCTTATATCACAGAGAGTCCCGTATATCACAGAGAGTCCCGTATATCACAGAGAGACCCGTATATCTCAGAGAGACCCATATATCACAGATAGTCCCGTATATCTCAGAGAGACATGTATATCATAGAGAGCCCCATATATCACAGAGAGTCCCATATATCACAGAGATTCCCGCATATCTCAGAGAGACCCATATATCTCACAGAAACGCGTATATCACAGAGAGTCCCTTATGTCGCAGAGAGACCCGTATATCACAGAGAGACCCGTATATCACAGAGAAACCCGTATATCTCAGAGAGACCCGTATATCTCAGAGAGTCCCGTATATCTCAGAGAAACCGGTATATCTCAGACAGTCCCCTATATCTCAGAGAGTCCCGTATATCTCGGAGAGACGTGTATATCTCAGTGAGTCCCGTATATCTCAGAGAGTCCCGTATATCTCAGAGAGTCCCGTATATATCAGAGAAACCCGTATATCTCAGAGAGTCCCCTATATCTCAGGGAGTCCCGTATATCTCAGAGAGACGTGTATATCTCAGTGAGTCCCGTATATCTCAGAGAGACATGTATATCTCAGAGAGACCCGTATATCACAGAGTGTCCCGTATATCACAGAGAGACTCGTATATCACAGAGAGACCCGTATATCTCAGAGAAACCCGTATATCTCAGAGAGACCCATATATCTCAGAGAGACCCGTATATCACACTGAACCCCATATATCTCAGAGAGACCCGTATATCTCAGAGAGTCCCGTATATCTCAGAGAGTCCCGTATATCACACTGAACCCCGTATATCTCAGGGAGCTCCATATATCACAGAGAGTCCCGTATATCTCAGAGAGTCCCGTATATCTCAGAGAGACCCGTATATCTCAGAGAGACGTGTATATCACAGAGAGTCCCGTATATCTCAGAGAGTCCCGTATATCTCAGAGAGACCCATATATCTCACAGAGACGCGTATATCACAGAGAGTCCCTTATGTCGCAGAGAGACCGGTATATCACAGAGAGACCCGTATATCTTAGAGAGACCCGTATATCTCAGAGAGACCCGTATATCTCAGTGAGTCCTGGATATCTCAGAGAGTCCCGTATATCTCGGAGAGACGTGTATATCTCAGTGAGTCCCGTATATCTCAGAGAGTCCCGTATATCTCAGAGAGTCCCGTATATCTCAGAGGAACCGTATATCTAGGTGAGACGTGTATATCTTGGAGAGACCCGTATATCTCGGAGAGACGTGTATATCTCAGAGAGACGTGTATATCTCAGTGAGACGTGTATATCTCAGAGTGACCCATATAACTCAGAGACACCAGTATATCTCAGAGAGACCCGTATATCTCAGAAAGACGTGTATATCTCAGAGAGACCCATATATCTCAGAGATACCCATATATCTCAGAGTCCCGTATATCTCGGAGATACGTGTATATCTCAGAGAGTCCCGTATATCTCAGAGAGACGTGTATATCTCAGAGAGTCCTATATATCTCAGAGAGACCCATATATCTCAGAGGGTCCCGTATATCACAGAGAGTCCCGTATCTCTCAGAGAATCCCGTATATCACACTGAACCCTGTATATCTCAGAGAGCCCCATATATCACAGAGAGTCCCGTATATCTCAGAGAGTCCCGTATATCTCAGAGAGCCCCGTATATCACAGAGAGTCCCGTATATCTCAGAGAGTCCCGTATATCTCAGAGAGACCCGTATATCTGAGAGAGACATGTATATCACAGAGAGTCCCGTATATCACAGAGAGTCCCGTATATCACAGAGAGTCCCGTATGTCTCAGAGAGACCCATATATCTCAGAGAGACGCTTATATCACAGAGAGTCCCGTATATCACAGAGAGTCCCGTATATCACAGAGAGACCCGTATATCTCAGAGAGACCCATATATCACAGATAGTCCCGTATATCTCAGAGAGACGTGTATATCATAGAGAGCCCCATATATCACAGAGAGTCCCATATATCACAGAGATTCCCGCATATCTCAGAGAGACCCATATATCTCACAGAAACGCGTATATCACAGAGAGTCCCTTATGTCGCAGAGAGACCCGTATATCTCAGAGAGACGTGTATATCTCAGTGAGTCCCGTATATCTCAGAGAGACATGTATATCTCAGAGAGACCCGTATATCACAGAGTGTCCCGTATATCACAGAGAGACTCGTATATCACAGAGAGACCCGTATATCTCAGAGAAACCTGTATATCTCAGAGAGACCCATATATCTCAGAGAGACCCGTATATCACACTGAACCCCATATATCTCAGAGGGTCCCGTATATCACAGAGAGTCCCGTATATCACAGAGAGCCCCGTATATCTCAGAGAGTCCCGTATATCTCAGAGAGTCCCCTATATCACAGAGAGTCCCGTATATCTCAGAGAGTCCCGTATATCTCAGAGAGTCCCATATATCACAGAAAGTCCCATATATCTCATCGAGACCCGTCTATCTCAGAGAGACCCATATATCACAGAGAGTCCCGTATATCACAGAGAGACCCGTATATCTCAGAGAGGCCCATATATCTCAGAGAGACCCGTATATCTCCGAGAGTCCCGTATATCTCAGAGAGCCCCATATATCACAGAGAGTCCCATATATCACAGAGATTCCCGTATATCTCAGAGAGACCCGTATATCTCAGAGAGACCCGTATATCTCAGAGAGACGTGTATATCTCAGAGAGACCCGTTTATCTCAGAGAGACCCGTACATCACAGTGTCTCGTATATCACAGAGAGACCCGTATATCACAGAGACATCCGTATATCACAGAAAAACCCGTATATCTCAGAGAGAACCGTATATCTCAGAGAGACCCGTATATCTCAGAGAGTCCCATATATCTCAGAGAGACCCGTATATCTCAGAGAGATGTGTGTATCTCAGAGAGACCCGTTTATCTCAGAGAGACCCGTTTATCACAGTGTCTCGTATATCACAGAGAGACCCGTATATCACAGAGACACCCGTATATCTCAGAGAGAACCGTATATCTCAGAGAGACCCGTATATCTCAGAGAGACCCGTATATCTCAGAGAGTCCCGTATATTACACTGAACCGCGTATATCTCAGAGAGCCCCATATATCACAGAGAGTCCCGTATATCTCAGTGTGTCCCGTATATCTCAGAGAGACCCGTATATCTCAGAGAGACGTGTATATCACAGTGAGTCCCGTATATCACAGAGAGTCCCATATATCTCAGAGAGACCCATATATCTCACAGAGACCCGTATATCACAGAGAGTCCCTTATGTCGCAGAGAGACCCGTATATCACAGAGAGACCCGTATATCTCAGAGAGACCCGTATATCTCAGAGAGTCCCGTATATCTCAGCGAGTCCCGTATATCTCAGAGAGAACCATATATCTCAGAGAGACCCGTATATCTCAGAGAGTCCCGTATATCTCAGAGAGTCCCGTATATCACACTGAACCCCGTATATCTCAGGGAGCCCCATATATCACAGAGAGTCCCGTATATCTCAGAGAGTCCTGTATATCTCCGAGAGACCCGTATATCTCAGAGAGACGTGTATATCACAGAGAGTCCCGTAT
Organism: Carcharodon carcharias; assembly: GCF_017639515.1. Classification (NCBI taxonomy): domain Eukaryota; kingdom Metazoa; phylum Chordata; class Chondrichthyes; order Lamniformes; family Lamnidae; genus Carcharodon; species Carcharodon carcharias. The sequence continues at coordinate 115,218,856 of NC_054485.1, forward strand.
ATCTCAGAGAGTCCCGTATATCTCAGAGAGACCCCTATATCTCACAGAGACGCGTATATCACAGAGAGTCCCTTATGTCGCAGAGAGACCGGTATATCACAGAGAGACCCGTATATCACAGAGAAACCCGTATATCTCAGAGAGACCCGTATATCTCAGAGAGACCCGTATAATCTCAGTGAGTCCTGTATATCTCAGAGAGTCCCGTATATCTCGGAGAGACGTATATATCTCAGTGAGTCCCGTATATCTCAGAGAGTCCCGTATATCTCAGAGAGTCCCGTATATCTCAGAGGAACCCGTATATCTAGGTGAGACGTGTATATCTTGGAGAGACCAGTATATCTCAGAGAGACCCGTATATCTCAGAGAGACGTGTATATCTCAGTGAGACCCATATATCTCAGAGAGACCCATATATCTCAGAGAGTCCCATATATCTCAGAGAGTCCCGTATATCTCAGAGAGACGTGTATATCTCAGAGATACCCATATATCTCAGAGTCCCGTATATCTCGGAGATACGTGTATATCTCAGAGAGTCCCGTATATCTCAAAGAGACGTGTATATCTCAGAGAGTCCTATATATCTCAGAGAGAACCATATATCTCAGAGAGACCCATATATCTCAGAGATAAGTGTATATCTCAGAGAGAGGTGTATATCTCAGAGAGACGTGTATATCTCAGAGAGTCCCATATATCCCAGAGAGACCCATATATCTCAGAGGGTCCCGTATATCACAGAGAGTCCCGTATCACTCAGAGAGTCCCGTATATCACACTGAACCCTGTATATCTCAGAGAGCCCCATATATCACAGAGAGTCCCATATATCTCAGAGAGTCCCGTATATCTCAGAGAGCCCCGTATATCACAGAGAGTCCCGTATATCTCAGAGAGACCCGTATATCTCAGAGAGACGTGTATATCACAGAGAGTCCTGTATATCACAGAGAGTCCCGTATATCACAGAGAGTCCCGTATGTCTCAGAGAGACCCATATATCTCAGAGAGACGCTTGTATCACAGAGAGTCCCGTATATCACAGAGAGTCCCGTATATCACAGAGAGACCCGTATATCTCAGAGAGACCCATATATCACAGATAGTCCCGTATATCTCAGAGAGACCCATATATCACAGAGAGACCCGTATATCACAGAGACACCCATGTATCTCAGAGAGACCTGTATATCTCAGAGAGTCCCGTATATTTCAGAGAGACGTGTATATCTCAGAGAGACCCATATATCTCAGAGAGACCCATATATCACAGAGAGTCCCGTATATCTCGGAGAGACGTATATATCTCAGTGAGTCCCGTATATCTCAGAGAGTCCCGTATATCTCAGAGAGTCCCGTATATCTCAGAGGAACCCGTATATCTAGGTGAGACGTGTATATCTTGGAGAGACCAGTATATCTCAGAGAGACCCGTATATCTCAGAGAGACGTGTATATCTCAGTGAGACCCATATATCTCTGAGAGACCCATATATCTCAGAGAGTCCCATATATCTCAGAGAGTCCCGTATATCTCAGAGAGACGTGTATATCTCAGAGATACCCATATATCTCAGAGTCCCGTATATCTCGGAGATACGTGTATATCTCAGAGAGTCCCGTATATCTCAAAGAGACGTGTATATCTCAGAGAGTCCTATATATCTCAGAGAGAACCATATATCTCCGAGAGACCCATATATCTCAGAGATAAGTGTATATCTCAGAGAGAGGTGTATATCTCAGAGAGACGTGTATATCTCAGAGAGTCCCATATATCCCAGAGAGACCCATATATCTCAGAGGGTCCCGTATATCACAGAGAGTCCCGTATCACTCAGAGAGTCCCGTATATCACACTGAACCCTGTATATCTCAGAGAGCCCCATATATCACAGAGAGTCCCATATATCTCAGAGAGTCCCGTATATCTCAGAGAGCCCCGTATATCACAGAGAGTCCCGTATATCTCAGAGAGACCCGTATATCTCAGAGAGACGTGTATATCACAGAGAGTCCTGTATATCACAGAGAGTCCCGTATATCACAGAGAGTCCCGTATGTCTCAGAGAGACCCATATATCTCAGAGAGACGCTTGTATCACAGAGAGTCCCGTATATCACAGAGAGTCCCGTATATCACAGAGAGACCCGTATATCTCAGAGAGACCCATATATCACAGATAGTCCCGTATATCTCAGAGAGACCCATATATCACAGAGAGACCCGTATATCACAGAGACACCCATGTATCTCAGAGAGACCTGTATATCTCAGAGAGTCCCGTATATTTCAGAGAGACGTGTATATCTCAGAGAGACCCATATATCTCAGAGAGACCCATATATCACAGAGAGTCCCGTATATCTCAGAGAGACCCGTATATCTCAGAGAGTCCCGTATATCTCTGAGACCCGTATATCTCAGAGAGACCCATATATCACAGAGAGTCCCGTATATCTCAGAGAGACCCGTATATCTCTGAGAGACCCATATATCACAGAGAGTCCCGTATATCACAGAGAGTCCCGTATATCTCAGAGAGACCCGTATATCTCAAAGACCCGTATATCACAGAGAGTCCCGTGTATCTCAGAGAGTCCCGTACATCTCAGAGAGGCCCATATATCTCAGAGTCCCGTATATCACAGAGAGTCTCGTATATCTCAGGGAGACCCGTATATCGCAGAGAGACCCGTATATCTCAGAGAGGCCCATATATCTCAGAGAGACCCGTATATCTCAGAGAGACCCATATATCTCAGAGAGACCCGTATATCTCAGAGAGACGTGTATATCTCAGAGAGACCCGTATATCACAGAGAGTCCAGTATATCTCAGAGAGTCCTGTATATCTCAAAGAGTCCCGTATATCTCAGAGACACTCATACATCTCAGAGAGACCTGTATATCACAGAGATTCCCGTGTATCACAGAGAGACCCGTATATCTCAGAGAAACCTGTATATCTCAGAGACACCCGTATATCTCAGAGAGACCCGTATATAACAGAGAGACCCATGTATCTCAGAGAGACCCGTATATCGCAGAGAGACCCGTATATCTCAGAGAGACGTGTATATCTCAGAGAGACCCATATATCACAGAGTGTCCGGTATATCACAGAGAGACCCGTATATCACAGAGAGACCCGTATATCACAGAGAAACCCGTATATCTCAGAGAGACCCATATATCTCAGAGAGACTCCTATATCTCAGAGAGTCCCGTATATCTCAGAGAGTCCCGTATATCTCAGAGAGTCCCGTATATCTCAGAGACCCCCGTATATCACAGTGTCCCGTATATCTCGGAGAGACGTGTATATCTTGGAGAGACCCGTATATCTCGGAGAGACGTGTATATCTCAGAGAGACGTGTATATCTCAGAGAGACGTGTATATCTCAGAGAGTCCCATATATCTCAGAAAGACCCATATATCTCAGAGAGACCCATATATCTCAGAGAGACGTGTATATTTCAGAGAGACCCGTATATCTCAGAGAGACGTGTATATCTCAGAGAGACCCGTATATCTCAGACAGACCCATATATCTCAGAGAGAACCATATATCTCAGAGAGACCCGTATATCTCAGAGAGACCCGTATATCTCAGAGAGACCCGTATATCTCAGAGAATCCGGTATATCTCAGAGAGTACCCTATATCTCAGAGAGTCCCGTATATCTCGGAGAGACGTGTACATCTCAGTGAGTCCCGTATATCTCAGAGAGTCCCGTATATCTCAGAGAGTCCCGTATATCTCAGAGAAACCCGTATATCTCAGAGAATCCCCTATATCTCAGAGAATCCCCTATATCTCAGAGAGACCCGTATATCTCGGAGAGACGTGTATATCTCGAAGAGACCCGTGTATCTCGGAGAGACGTGTATATCTCAGAGAGACGTGTATATCTCAGAGAGACGTGTATATCTCAGAGAGTCCCATGTATCTCAGAGAGCCCCACATATCACAGCGAGTCCCATATATCTCATAGAGCCCCGTATATCACAGAGTGTCCCGTATATCTCAGAGAGACCCGTTTATCTCAAAGAGACGTGTATATCACAGAGTCCCGTATATCTCAGAGAGTCCCATATATCACAGAGAGTCCCATATATCTCAGAGAGACCCATATATCTCAGAGAGACCCGTATATCTCAGAGAGACCCATATATCGCAGAGAGACCCGTATATCTCAGAGAGACGTGTATATCTCAGAGAGACCCGTATATCACAGAGAGTCCAGTATATCTCAGTGTGTCCTGTATATCTCAGAGAGTCCCGTATATCTCAGAGACACTCATACATCTCAGAGAGACCCGTATATCACAGAGAGACCCGTATATCACAGAGAGACCCGTATATCTCTGAGAAACCTGTATATCTCAGAGACACCCATATATCTCAGACAGACCCGTGTATCTCAGAGAGACCCATATATCTCAGAGAGACCCGTATATCTCAGAGAGTCCCATATATCTCAGAGAGCCCCATATATCACAGCGAGTCCCGTATATCTCAGAGAGACCCGTATATCTCAGAGAGACGTGTATATCACAGAGAGTCCCGTATATCTCAGAGAGACCCATATATCACAGAGAGTCCCATATATCTCAGAGAGACCCATATATCTCAGAGAGACCCGTATATCTCAGAGAGACCCATATATCTCAGAGAGACCCGTATATCTCAGAGAGTCCCATATATCTCAGAGAGTCCCATATATCACAGAGAGTCCCGTATATCTCAGAGAGACCCGTTTATCTCAGAGAGATGTGTATATCACAGAGTCCCGTATATCTCAGAGAGCCCCGTATATCACAGTGTCCCGTATATCTCAGAGAGACCCATATATCTCAGAGAGACCGTATATCACAGAGAGACCCATGTATCTCAGAGAGACCCGTATATCGCAGAGAGACCCATATATCTCAGAGAGACCCATATATCTCAGAGACCCGTATATCTCAGAGAATCCCATATATCTCAGAGAGTCCCATATATCACAGAGAGTCCCGTATATCACAGAGATTCCCGTTATCACAGAGAGACCCGTATATGTTAGAGAAACCTGTATATCTCAGAGACACCCGTATATCTCAGAGAGACCCGTATATCACAGAGAGACCCATGTATCTCAGAGAGACCCATGTATCTCAGAGAGACCCGTATATCGCAGAGAGACCCGTATATCTCAGAGGGACATGTATATCTCAGAGTGACCCGTATATCACAGAGTGTCCCGTATATCACAGAGTGACCCGTACATCACAGAGAGACCCGTATATCACAGAGAAACACGTATATCTCAGAGAGACCCATATATCTCAGAGAGACCCGTATATCTCAGAGAGTCCCGTATATCTCAGAGAGTCCCGTATGTCTCAGAGAGCCCCGTATATCACAGAGTGTCCCGTATATCTCTGAGAGACCTGTATACCTCAGAGGGACGTGTATATCACAGAGAGTCCCGTATATCTCAGAGAGTCCCGTATATCACAGAGTCCCGTATATCTCAAAGAGACCCGTATATCTCAGAGAGACACGTATTTCACAGAGAGTCCCGTATATCACAGAGTGACCCGTATATCACAGAGAGATCCATATATCACAGAGAAACCCGTATATCTCAGAGAGACCCGTATATCTCAGAGAGTCCCGTATATCTCAGTGAGTCCTGTATATCTCAGAGAGTCCCGTGTATCTCAGAGAGTCCCGTATATCTCAGAGAATCCGGTATATCTCAGAGAGCCCCCTATATCTCAGAGAGTCCCGTATATCTCGGAGAGACGTGTATATCTCAGTGAGTCCCGTATATCTCCGAGAGTCCCGTATATCTCAAAGAGTCCCGTATATCTCAGAGAAACCCGTATATCTCAGAGTGTCCCCTATATCTCAGGGAGACCCGTATATCTCAGAGAGACCCGTATATCTCGGAGAGACGTGTATATCTCGGAGAGACCCCTATATATCTGAGAGACGTGTTTATCTGAAAGAGACGTGTATATCTCAGAGAGACGTGTATATATCAGAGAGACCCATATATCTCAGAGAGAACCGTATATCTCAGAGAGACGTGTATATCTCAGAGAGACGTGTATAACTCAGAGAGACCCATATATCTCAGAGAGACCCATATATCTCAGAGAGTCCCATATATCTCAGAGAGTCCCGTATATCTCAGAGAGACGTGTATATCTCAGAGAGACCCGTATATCTCAGAGAGACGGGTATATCTCAGAGAGTCCCGTATATCTCAGAGATACGTGTATATCTCAGAGAGTCCCGTATATCTCAGAGAGACGTGTATATCTCAGAGAGACCCATATATCTCAGAGAGAACCATGTATCTCAGAGAGACCCATATATCTCAGAGAGACGTATATATCTCAGAGAGACCCGTATATCTCAGAGAGACGTGTATATCTCAGAGAGTCCCGTATATCTCAGAGAGAACTGTATATCTCAGAGAGACGTGTATATCTCAGAGAGACGTGTATATCTCAGAGAGACCCATATATCTCAGAGAGACCCGTATATCTCAGAGAGTCCCGTATATCTCAGAGAGACGTGTATATCTCAGAAAGACCCGTATATCTCAGACAGACCCATATATCTCAGAGAGACCCATATATCTCAGAGAGACCCTTATATCTCAGAGAGACGTGTATATCTCAGAGAGACCCGTATATCTCAGAGAGACGTGTATATCTCAGAGAGTTCTGTATATCTCAGAGAGTTCCATATATCTCAGAGAGACCCATATATCTCAGAGAGACCCGTATATCACAGAGATTTCTGTATATCTCAGAGAGTCCCATATATCACAGAGAGTCCCATATATCTCAGAGAGACCCATATATCTCAGAGAGACCCGTATATCTCAGAGAGACCCGTATATCTCAGAGAGACCCGTATATCTCAGAGAGTCCCATATATCTCAGAGAGTCCCATATATCACAGAGAGTCCCGTATATCTCAGAGAGCCCCGTATATCACACAGTGTCCCGTATATCTCAGAGAGACCCGTATATCTCAGAGAGACCGTATATCACAGAGAGACCCATGTATCTCAGAGAGACCCGTATATCGCAGAGAGACCCATACATCTCAGAGAGACCCATATATCTCAGAGAGAACCGTATATCTCAGAGAGACGTGTATATCTCAGAGAGACGTGTATAACTCAGAGAGACCCATATATCTCAGAGAGACCCATATATCTCAGAGAGTCCCATATATCTCAGAGAGTCCCGTATATCTCAGAGAGTCCCGTATATCTCAGAGAGCCGTGTATATCTCAGAGAGACGTGTATATCTCAGAGAGACGTGTATATCTCAGAGAGTCCCGTATATCTCAGAGATACGTGTATATCTCAGAGAGTCCCGTATATCTCAGAGAGACGTGTATATCTCAGAGAGACCCATATGTCTCAGAGAGAACCATATATCTCAGAGAGACCCATATATCTCAGAGAGACGTGTATATCTCAGAGAGACCCGTATATCTCAGAGAGACGTGTATATCTCAGAGAGTCCCGTATATCTCAGAGAGAACTGTATATCTCAGAGAGACGTGTATATCTCAGAGAGACCCATATATCTCAGAGAGACCCATATATCTCAGAGAGTCCCGTATATCTCAGAGAGACGTGTATATCTCAGAGAGACCCGTATATCTCAGACAGACACATATATCTCAAAGAGACCCATATATCTCAGAGAGACCCTTATATCTCAGAGAGACGTGTATATCTCAGAGAGACCCGTATATCTCAGAGAGACGTGTATGTCTCAGAGAGTTCTGTATATCTCAGAGAGTTCCATATATCTCAGAGAGACCCATATATCTCAGAGAGACCCGTATATCACAGAGATTTCTGTATATCTCAGAGATTCCCATATATCTCAGAGAGACCCGTATATCTCAGAGAGACCCATATATCACAGAGAGTCCCGTATATCACAGAGAGACCCGTAAATCACAGAGAAACCCGTATATCTCAGAGAGACCCATATATCTCAGAGAGACCCGTATATCTCAGACAGTCCTGTATATCTCAGAGGAACCCATATATTACAGAGAGTCCCGTAAATCTCAGAGAGTCCCGTATATCACACTGAACCCCGTATATCTCAGAGAGCCCCGTATATCTCAGAGAGCCCCGTATATCTCAGAGAGACGTGTATATCACAGAGAGTCCCGTATATCTCAGAGATACGTGTATATCTCAGAGAGTCCCGTATATCTCAGAGAGACGTGTATATCTCAGAGAGACCCATATATCTCAGAGAGAACCATGTATCTCAGAGAGACCCATATATCTCAGAGAGACGTATATATCTCAGAGAGACCCGTATATCTCAGAGAGACGTGTATATCTCAGAGAGTCCCGTATATCTCAGAGAGAACTGTATATCTCAGAGAGACGTGTATATCTCAGAGAGACGTGTATATCTCAGAGAGACCCATATATCTCAGAGAGACCCGTATATCTCAGAGAGTCCCGTATATCTCAGAGAGACGTGTATATCTCAGAAAGACCCGTATATCTCAGACAGACCCATATATCTCAGAGAGACCCATATATCTCAGAGAGACCCTTATATCTCAGAGAGACGTGTATATCTCAGAGAGACCCGTATATCTCAGAGAGACGTGTATATCTCAGAGAGTTCTGTATATCTCAGAGAGTTCCATATATCTCAGAGAGACCCATATATCTCAGAGAGACCCGTATATCACAGAGATTTCTGTATATCTCAGAGATTCCCATATATCTCAGAGAGACCCGTATATCACAGAGAGTCCCGTATATCACAGAGAGACCCGTAAGTCACAGAGAAACCCGTATATCTCAGAGAGACCCATATGTCTCAGAGAGACCCGTATATCTCAGACAGTCCTGTATATCTCAGTGGAACCCATATATTACAGAGAGTCCCGTACATCTCAGAGAGTCCAGTATATCACACTGAACCCCGTATATCTCAGAGAGCCCCGTATATCTCAGAGAGCCCCGTATATCTCAGAGAGACGTGTATATCACAGTGAGTCCCGTATATCTCAGAGAGTCCCATATATCACAGAGAGTCCCATATATCTCAGAGAGACCCATATATCTCAGAGAGACCCGTATATCTCAGAGAGACCCGTATATCTCAGAGAGACCCGTATATCTCAGAGAGTCCCATATATCTCAGAGAGTCCCATATATCACAGAGAGTCCCGTATATCTCAGAGAGCCCCGTATATCACACAGTGTCCCGTATATCTCAGAGAGACCCGTATATCTCAGAGAGACCGTATATCACAGAGAGACCCATGTATCTCAGAGAGAACCGTATATCTCAGAGAGACGTGTATATCTCAGAGAGACGTGTATAACTCAGAGAGACCCATATATCTCAGAGAGACCCATATATCTCAGAGAGTCCCATATATCTCAGAGAGTCCCGTATATCTCAGAGAGTCCCGTATATCTCAGAGAGACGTGTATATCTCAGAGAGACGTGTATATCTCAGAGAGACGTGTATATCTCAGAGAGTCCCGTATATCTCAGAGATACGTGTATATCTCAGAGAGTCCCGTATATCTCAGAGAGACGTGTATCTCTCAGAGAGACCCATATGTCTCAGAGAGAACCATATATCTCAGAGAGACCCGTATATCTCAGAGAGACGTGTATATCTCAGAGAGACCCGTATATCTCAGAGAGACGTGTATATCTCAGAGAGTCCCGTATATCTCAGAGAGAACTGTATATCTCAGAGAGACGTGTATATCTCAGAGAGACCCATATATCTCAGAGAGACCCATATATCTCAGAGTGTCCCGTATATCTCAGAGAGACGTGTATATCTCAGAGAGACCCGTATATCTCAGACAGACACATATATCTCAAAGAGACCCATATATCTCAGAGAGACCCTTATATCTCAGAGAGACGTGTATATCTCAGAGAGACCCGTATATCTCAGAGAGACGTGTATATCTCAGAGAGTTCTGTATATCTCAGAGAGTTCCATATATCTCAGAGAGACCCATATATCTCAGAGAGACCCGTATATCACAGAGATTTCTGTATATCTCAGAGATTCCCATATATCTCAGAGAGACCCGTATATCTCAGAGAGACCCATATATCACAGAGAGTCCCGTATATCACAGAGAGACCCGTAAATCACAGAGAAACCCGTATATCTCAGAGAGACCCATATATCTCAGAGAGACCCGTATATCTCAGACAGTCCTGTATATCTCAGAGGAACCCATATATTACAGAGAGTCCCGTAAATCTCAGAGAGTCCCGTATATCACACTGAACCCCGTATATCTCAGAGAGCCCCGTATATCTCAGAGAGCCCCGTATATCTCAGAGAGACGTGTATATCACAGAGAGTCCCGTATATCTCAGAGAGTCCCAAAAATCACAGAGAGTCCCATATATCTCAGAGAGACCCATATATCTCAGAGAGACCCGTATATCTCAGAGAGACCCATATATCTCAGAGAGACCCGGATATCTCAGAGAGTCCCATATATCTCAGAGAGTCCCATATATCACAGAGAGTCCCGTATATCTCAGAGAGCCCCGTATATCACACAGTGTCCCGTATATCCCAGAGAGACCCGTATATCGCAGAGAGACCCATACATCTCAGAGAGACCCATATATCTCAGAGAGACCCGTATATCTCAGAGAGACCCATATATCTCAAAGAGACCCGTATATCTCAGAGAGTCCCATATATCTCAGAGAGTCCCATATATCACAGAGAGTCCCGTATATCACAGAGATTCCCGTATATCACAGAGAGACCTGTATATGTCAGAGAAACCTGTATATCTCAGAGACGCCCGTGTATCTCAGAGAGACCCGTATATCACAGAGGGACCCATGTATCTCCGAGAGACCCGTATATCACAGAGAGACCCGTATATCTCAGAGAGACCCGTATATCTCAGAGAGACGTGTATATCTCAGAGAGACCCGTATATCTCAGAGAGACCCGTATATCACAGAGAGTTCTGTATATCTCAGTGAGTCCCGTATATCTCGGAGAGTCCCGTATATCTCAGAGATACGTGTATATCTCAGAGAGTCCCGTATATCTCAGAGAGACGTGTATATCTCAGAGAGACCCATATATCTCAGAGAGAACCATGTATCTCAGAGAGACCCGTATATCTCAGAGAGACGTGTATATCTCAGAGAGTCCCGTATATCTCAGAGAGAACTGTATATCTCAGAGAGACGTGTATATCTCAGAGAGACGTGTATATCTCAGAGAGACCCATATATCTCAGAGAGACCCGTATATCTCAGAGAGTCCCGTATATCTCAGAGAGACGTGTATATCTCAGAAAGACCCGTATATCTCAGACAGACCCATATATCTCAGAGAGACCCATATATCTCAGAGAGACCCTTATATCTCAGAGAGACGTGTATATCTCAGAGAGACCCGTATATCTCAGAGAGACGTGTATATCTCAGAGAGTTCTGTATATCTCAGAGAGTTCCATATATCTCAGAGAGACCCATATATCTCAGAGAGACCCGTATATCACAGAGATTTCTGTATATCTCAGAGATTCCCATATATCTCAGAGAGACCCGTATATCACAGAGAGTCCCGTATATCACAGAGAGACCCGTAAGTCACAGAGAAACCCGTATATCTCAGAGAGACCCATATGTCTCAGAGAGACCCGTATATCTCAGACAGTCCTGTATATCTCAGTGGAACCCATATATTACAGAGAGTCCCGTACATCTCAGAGAGTCCAGTATATCACACTGAACCCCGTATATCTCAGAGAGCCCCGTATATCTCAGAGAGCCCCGTATATCTCAGAGAGACGTGTATATCACAGAGAGTCCCGTATATCTCAGAGAGTCCCATATATCACAGAGAGTCCCATATATCTCAGAGAGACCCATATATCTCAGAGAGACCCGTATATCTCAGAGAGACCCGTATATCTCAGAGAGACCCGTATATCTCAGAGAGTCCCATATATCTCAGAGAGTCCCATATATCACAGAGAGTCCCGTATATCTCAGAGAGCCCCGTATATCACACAGTGTCCCGTATATCTCAGAGAGACCCGTATATCTCAGAGAGACCGTATATCACAGAGAGACCCATGTATCTCAGAGAGACCCGTATATCGCAGAGAGACCCATACATCTCAGAGAGACCCATATATCTCAGAGAGAACCATATATCTCAGAGAGACGTGTATATCTCAGAGAGACGTGTATAACTCAGAGAGACCCATATATCTCAGAGAGACCCATATATCTCAGAGAGTCCCATATATCTCAGAGAGTCCCGTATATCTCAGAGAGTCCCGTATATCTCAGAGAGACGTGTATATCTCAGAGAGACGTGTATATCTCAGAGAGTCCCGTATATCTCAGAGATACGTGTATATCTCAGAGAGTCCCGTATATCTCAGAGAGACGTGTATATCTCAGAGAGACCCATATGTCTCAGAGAGAACCATATATCTCAGAGAGACCCATATATCTCAGAGAGACGTGTATATCTCAGAGAGACCCGTATATCTCAGAGAGACGTGTATATCTCAGAGAGTCCCGTATATCTCAGAGAGAACTGTATATCTCAGAGAGACGTGTATATCTCAGAGAGACCCATATATCTCAGAGAGACCCATATATCTCAGAGAGTCCAGTATATCTCAGAGAGACGTGTATATCTCAGAGAGACCCGTATATCTCAGACAGACACATATATCTCAAAGAGACCCATATATCTCAGAGAGACCCTTATATCTCAGAGAGACGTGTATATCTCAGAGAGACCCGTATATCTCAGAGAGACGTGTATATCTCAGAGAGTTCTGTATATCTCAGAGAGTTCCATATATCTCAGAGAGACCCATATATCTCAGAGAGACCCGTATATCACAGAGATTTCTGTATATCTCAGAGATTCCCATATATCTCAGAGAGACCCGTATATCTCAGAGAGACCCATATATCACAGAGAGTCCCGTATATCACAGAGAGACCCGTAAATCACAGAGAAACCCGTATATCTCAGAGAGACCCATATATCTCAGAGAGACCCGTATATCTCAGACAGTCCTGTATATCTCAGAGGAACCCATATATTACAGAGAGTCCCGTAAATCTCAGAGAGTCCCGTATATCACACTGAACCCCGTATATCTCAGAGAGCCCCGTATATCTCAGAGAGACCCGTATATCTCAGAGAGACGTGTATATCACAGAGAGTCCCGTATATCTCAGAGATACGTGTATATCTCAGAGAGTCCCGTATATCTCAGAGAGACGTGTATATCTCAGAGAGACCCATATATCTCAGAGAGAACCATGTATCTCAGAGAGACCCATATATCTCAGAGAGACGTATATATCTCAGAGAGACCCGTATATCTCAGAGAGACGTGTATATCTCAGAGAGTCCCGTATATCTCAGAGAGAACTGTATATCTCAGAGAGACGTGTATATCTCAGAGAGACGTGTATATCTCAGAGAGACCCATATATCTCAGAGAGACCCGTATATCTCAGAGAGTCCCGTATATCTCAGAGAGACGTGTATATCTCAGAAAGACCCGTATATCTCAGACAGACCCATATATCTCAGAGAGACCCATATATCTCAGAGAGACCCTTATATCTCAGAGAGACGTGTATATCTCAGAGAGACCCGTATATCTCAGAGAGACGTGTATATCTCAGAGAGTTCTGTATATCTCAGAGAGTTCCATATATCTCAGAGAGACCCATATATCTCAGAGAGACCCGTATATCACAGAGATTTCTGTATATCTCAGAGATTCCCATATATCTCAGAGAGACCCGTATATCACAGAGAGTCCCGTATATCACAGAGAGACCCGTAAGTCACAGAGAAACCCGTATATCTCAGAGAGACCCATATGTCTCAGAGAGACCCGTATATCTCAGACAGTCCTGTTTATCTCAGTGGAACCCATATATTACAGAGAGTCCCGTACATCTCAGAGAGTCCAGTATATCACACTGAACCCCGTATATCTCAGAGAGCCCCGTATATCTCAGAGAGCCCCGTATATCTCAGAGAGACGTGTATATCACAGAGAGTCCCGTATATCTCAGAGAGTCCCAAAAATCACAGAGAGTCCCATATATCTCAGAGAGACCCATATATCTCAGAGAGACCCGTATATCTCAGAGAGACCCATATATCTCAGAGAGACCCGGATATCTCAGAGAGTCCCATATATCTCAGAGAGTCCCATATATCACAGAGAGTCCCGTATATCTCAGAGAGCCCCGTATATCACACAGTGTCCCGTATATCCCAGAGAGACCCGTATATCGCAGAGAGACCCATACATCTCAGAGAGACCCATATATCTCAGAGAGACCCGTATATCTCAGAGAGACCCATATATCTCAAAGAGACCCGTATATCTCAGAGAGTCCCATATATCTCAGAGAGTCCCATATATCACAGAGAGTCCCGTATATCACAGAGATTCCCGTATATCACAGAGAGACCTGTATATGTCAGAGAAACCTGTATATCTCAGAGACGCCCGTGTATCTCAGAGAGACCCGTATATCACAGAGGGACCCATGTATCTCCGAGAGACCCGTATATCACAGAGAGACCCGTATATCTCAGAGAGACCCGTATATCTCAGAGAGACGTGTATATCTCAGAGAGACCCGTATATCTCAGAGAGACCCGTATATCACAGAGAGTTCTGTATATCTCAGTGAGTCCCGTATATCTCGGAGAGTCCCGTATATCTCAGAGATACGTGTATATCTCAGAGAGTCCCGTATATCTCAGAGAGACGTGTATATCTCAGAGAGACCCATATATCTCAGAGAGAACCATGTATCTCAGAGAGACCCGTATATCTCAGAGAGACGTGTATATCTCAGAGAGTCCCGTATATCTCAGAGAGAACTGTATATCTCAGAGAGACGTGTATATCTCAGAGAGACGTGTATATCTCAGAGAGACCCATATATCTCAGAGAGACCCGTATATCTCAGAGAGTCCCGTATATCTCAGAGAGACGTGTATATCTCAGAAAGACCCGTATATCTCAGACAGACCCATATATCTCAGAGAGACCCATATATCTCAGAGAGACCCTTATATCTCAGAGAGACGTGTATATCTCAGAGAGACCCGTATATCTCAGAGAGACGTGTATATCTCAGAGAGTTCTGTATATCTCAGAGAGTTTCATATATCTCAGAGAGACCCATATATCTCAGAGAGACCCGTATATCACAGAGATTTCTGTATATCTCAGAGATTCCCATATATCTCAGAGAGACCCGTATATCACAGAGAGTCCCGTATATCACAGAGAGACCCGTAAGTCACAGAGAAACCCGTATATCTCAGAGAGACCCATATGTCTCAGAGAGACCCGTATATCTCAGACAGTCCTGTATATCTCAGTGGAACCCATATATTACAGAGAGTCCCGTACATCTCAGAGAGTCCAGTATATCACACTGAACCCCGTATATCTCAGAGAGCCCCGTATATCTCAGAGAGCCCCGTATATCTCAGAGAGACGTGTATATCACAGAGAGTCCCGTATATCTCAGAGAGTCCCATATATCACAGAGAGTCCCATATATCTCAGAGAGACCCATATATCTCAGAGAGACCCGTATTTCTCAGAGAGACCCGTATATCTCAGAGAGACCCGTATATCTCAGAGAGTCCCATATATCTCAGAGAGTCCCATATATCTCAGAGAGCCCCGTATATCACACAGTGTCCCGTATATCTCAGAGAGACCCGTATATCTCAGAGAGACCGTATATCACAGAGAGACCCATGTATCTCAGAGAGACCCGTATATCGCAGAGAGACCCATACATCTCAGAGAGACCCATATATCTCAGAGAGAACCGTATATCTCAGAGAGACGTGTATATCTCAGAGAGACGTGTATAACTCAGAGAGACCCATATATCTCAGAGAGACCCATATATCTCAGAGAGTCCCATATATCTCAGAGAGTCCCGTATATCTCAGAGAGTCCCGTATATCTCAGAGAGTCCCATATATCTCAGAGAGCCCCATATATCACAGCGAGTCCCGTATATCTCAGAGAGACCCGTATATCTCAGAGAGACGTGTATATCACAGAGAGTCCCGTATATCTCAGAGAGACCCATATATCACAGAGAGTCCCATATATCTCAGAGAGACCCATATATCTCAGAGACCCGTATATCTCAGAGAGACCCATATATCTCAGAGAGACCCGTATATCTCAGAGAGTCCCATATATCTCAGAGAGTCCCATATATCACAGAGAGTCCCGTATATCTCAGAGAGACCCGTTTATCTCAGAGAGATGTGTATATCACAGAGTCCCGTATATCTCAGAGAGCCCCGTATATCACAGTGTCCCGTATATCTCAGAGAGACCCATATATCTCAGAGAGACCGTATATCACAGAGAGACCCATGTATCTCAGAGAGACCCGTATATCGCAGAGAGACCCATATATCTCAGAGAGACCCATATATCTCAGAGACCCGTATATCTCAGAGAATCCCATATATCTCAGAGAGTCCCGTATATCACAGAGATTCCCGTATATCACAGAGAGACCCGTATATCTCTGAGAGACCCATATATCACAGAGAGTCCCGTATATCACAGAGAGTCCCGTATATCTCAGAGAGACCCGTATATCTCAAAGACCCGTATATCACAGAGAGTCCCGTGTATCTCAGAGAGTCCCGTACATCTCAGAGAGGCCCATATATCTCAGAGTCCCGTATATCACAGAGAGTCCCGTATATCTCAGAGAGTCTCGTATATCTCAGGGAGACCCGTATATCGCAGAGAGACCCGTATATCTCAGAGAGGCCCATATATCTCAGAGAGACCCGTATATCTCAGAGAGACCCATATATCTCAGAGAGACCCGTATATCTCAGAGAGACGTGTATATCTCAGAGAGACCCGTATATCACAGAGAGTCCAGTATATCTCAGAGAGTCCTGTATATCTCAAAGAGTCCCGTATATCTCAGAGACACTCATACATCTCAGAGAGACCTGTATATCACAGAGATTCCCGTATATCACAGAGAGACCCGTATATCTCA
This sequence comes from Carcharodon carcharias, assembly GCF_017639515.1. Classification (NCBI taxonomy): domain Eukaryota; kingdom Metazoa; phylum Chordata; class Chondrichthyes; order Lamniformes; family Lamnidae; genus Carcharodon; species Carcharodon carcharias. The sequence continues at coordinate 115,236,017 of NC_054485.1, forward strand.
GAGAAACCTGTATATCTCAGAGACACCCGTATATCTCAGAGAGACCCGTATATAACAGAGAGACCCATGTATCTCAGAGAGACCCGTATATCGCAGAGAGACCCGTATATCTCAGAGAGACGTGTATATCTCAGAGAGACCCATATATCACAGAGTGTCCGGTATATCACAGAGAGACCCGTATATCACAGAGAGACCCGTATATCACAGAGAAACCCGTATATCTCAGAGAGACCCATATATCTCAGAGAGACTCCTATATCTCAGAGAGTCCCGTATATCTCAGAGAGTCCCGTATATCTCAGAGAGTCCCGTATATCTCAGAGACCCCCGTATATCACAGTGTCCCGTATATCTCGGAGAGACGTGTATATCTTGGAGAGACCCGTATATCTCGGAGAGACGTGTATATCTCAGAGAGACGTGTATATCTCAGAGAGACGTGTATATCTCAGAGAGTCCCATATATCTCAGAAAGACCCATATATCTCAGAGAGACCCATATATCTCAGAGAGACGTGTATATTTCAGAGAGACCCGTATATCTCAGAGAGACGTGTATATCTCAGAGAGACCCGTATATCTCAGACAGACCCATATATCTCAGAGAGAACCATATATCTCAGAGAGACCCGTATATCTCAGAGAGACCCGTATATCTCAGAGAGACCCGTATATCTCAGAGAATCCGGTATATCTCAGAGAGTACCCTATATCTCAGAGAGTCCCGTATATCTCGGAGAGACGTGTACATCTCAGTGAGTCCCGTATATCTCAGAGAGTCCCGTATATCTCAGAGAGTCCCGTATATCTCAGAGAAACCCGTATATCTCAGAGAATCCCCTATATCTCAGAGAATCCCCTATATCTCAGAGAGACCCGTATATCTCGGAGAGACGTGTATATCTCGAAGAGACCCGTGTATCTCGGAGAGACGTGTATATCTCAGAGAGACGTGTATATCTCAGAGAGACGTGTATATCTCAGAGAGTCCCATGTATCTCAGAGAGCCCCACATATCACAGCGAGTCCCATATATCTCATAGAGCCCCGTATATCACAGAGTGTCCCGTATATCTCAGAGAGACCCGTTTATCTCAAAGAGACGTGTATATCACAGAGTCCCGTATATCTCAGAGAGTCCCATATATCACAGAGAGTCCCATATATCTCAGAGAGACCCATATATCTCAGAGAGACCCGTATATCTCAGAGAGACCCATATATCGCAGAGAGACCCGTATATCTCAGAGAGACGTGTATATCTCAGAGAGACCCGTATATCACAGAGAGTCCAGTATATCTCAGTGTGTCCTGTATATCTCAGAGTCCCGTATATCTCAGAGACACTCATACATCTCAGAGAGACCCGTATATCACAGAGAGACCCGTATATCACAGAGAGACCCGTATATCTCTGAGAAACCTGTATATCTCAGAGACACCCATATATCTCAGACAGACCCGTGTATCTCAGAGAGACCCATGTATCTCAGAGAGACCCGTATATCTCAGAGAGTCCCATATATCTCAGAAAGCCCCATATATCACAGCGAGTCCCGTATATCTCAGAGAGACCCGTATATCTCAGAGAGACGTGTATATCACAGAGAGTCCCGTATATCTCAGAGAGACCCATATATCACAGAGAGTCCCATATATCTCAGAGAGACCCATATATCTCAGAGAGACCCGTATATCTCAGAGAGACCCATATATCTCAGAGAGACCCGTATATCTCAGAGAGTCCCATATATCTCAGAGAGTCCCATATATCACAGAGAGTCCCGTATATCTCAGAGAGACCCGTTTATCTCAGAGAGATGTGTATATCACAGAGTCCCGTATATCTCAGAGAGCCCCGTATATCACAGTGTCCCGTATATCTCAGAGAGACCCATATATCTCAGAGAGACCGTATATCACAGAGAGACCCATGTATCTCAGAGAGACCCGTATATCGCAGAGAGACACATATATCTCAGAGAGACCCATATATCTCAGAGACCCGTATATCTCAGAGAATCCCATATATCTCAGAGAGTCCCATATATCACAGAGAGTCCCGTATATCACAGAGATTCCCGTATATCACAGAGAGACCCGTATATGTTAGAGAAACCTGTATATCTCAGAGACACCCGTATATCTCAGAGAGACCCGTATATCACAGAGAGACCCATGTATCTCAGAGAGACCCATGTATCTCAGAGAGACCCGTATATCGCAGAGAGACCCGTATATCTCAGAGGGACATGTATATCTCAGAGTGACCCGTATATCACAGAGTGTCCCGTATATCACAGAGTGACCCGTACATCACAGAGAGACCCGTATATCACAGAGAAACACGTATATCTCAGAGAGACCCATATATCTCAGAGAGACCCGTATATCTCAGAGAGTCCCGTATATCTCAGAGAGTCCCGTATATCTCAGAGAGCCCCGTATATCACAGAGTGTCCCGTATATCTCAGAGAGACCCGTATATCTCAGAGAGTCCCGTATATCTCAGTGAGTCCTGTATATCTCAGAGAGTCCCGTGTATCTCAGAGAGTCCTGTATATCTCAGAGAATCCGGTATATCTCAGAGAGCCCCCTATATCTCAGAGAGTCCCGTATATCTCGGAGAGACGTGTATATCTCAGTGAGTCCCGTATATCTCCGAGAGTCCCGTATATCTCAAAGAGTCCCGTATATCTCAGAGAAACCCGTATATCTCAGAGTGTCCCCTATATCTCAGGGAGACCCGTATATCTCAGAGAGACCCGTATATCTCGGAGAGACGTGTATATCTCGGAGAGACCCCTATATATCTGAGAGACGTGTTTATCTGAAAGAGACGTGTATATCTCAGAGAGACGTGTATATCTCAGAGAGACCCATATATCTCAGAGAGAACCGTATATCTCAGAGAGACGTGTATATCTCAGAGAGACGTGTATAACTCAGAGAGACCCATATATCTCAGAGAGACCCATATATCTCAGAGAGTCCCATATATCTCAGAGAGTCCCGTATATCTCAGAGAGTCCCGTATATCTCAGAGAGACGTGTATATCTCAGAGAGAAGTGTATATCTCAGAGAGACGTGTATATCTCAGAGAGTCCCGTATATCTCAGAGATACGTGTATATCTCAGAGAGTCCCGTATATCTCAGAGAGACGTGTATATCTCAGAGAGACCCATATATCTCAGAGAGAACCATGTATCTCAGAGAGACCCATATATCTCAGAGAGACGTATATATCTCAGAGAGACCCGTATATCTCAGAGAGACGTGTATATCTCAGAGAGTCCCGTATATCTCAGAGAGAACTGTATATCTCAGAGAGACGTGTATATCTCAGAGAGACGTGTATATCTCAGAGAGACCCATATATCTCAGAGAGACCCGTATATCTCAGAGAGTCCCGTATATCTCAGAGAGACGTGTATATCTCAGAAAGACCCGTATATCTCAGACAGACCCATATATCTCAGAGAGACCCATATATCTCAGAGAGACCCTTATATCTCAGAGAGACGTGTATATCTCAGAGAGACCCGTATATCTCAGAGAGACGTGTATATCTCAGAGAGTTCTGTATATCTCAGAGAGTTCCATATATCTCAGAGAGACCCATATATCTCAGAGAGACCCGTATATCACAGAGATTTCTGTATATCTCAGAGATTCCCATATATCTCAGAGAGACCCGTATATCACAGAGAGTCCCGTATATCACAGAGAGACCCGTAAGTCACAGAGAAACCCGTATATCTCAGAGAGACCCATATGTCTCAGAGAGACCCGTATATCTCAGACAGTCCTGTATATCTCAGTGGAACCCATATATTACAGAGAGTCCCGTACATCTCAGAGAGTCCAGTATATCACACTGAACCCCGTATATCTCAGAGAGCCCCGTATATCTCAGAGAGCCCCGTATATCTCAGAGAGACGTGTATATCACAGAGAGTCCCGTATATCTCAGAGAGTCCCATATATCACAGAGAGTCCCATATATCTCAGAGAGACCCATATATCTCAGAGAGACCCGTATATCTCAGAGAGACCCGTATATCTCAGAGAGACCCGTATATCTCAGAGAGTCCCATATATCTCAGAGAGTCCCATATATCACAGAGAGTCCCGTATATCTCAGAGAGCCCCGTATATCACACAGTGTCCCGTATATCTCAGAGAGACCCGTATATCTCAGAGAGACCGTATATCACAGAGAGACCCATGTATCTCAGAGAGACCCGTATATCGCAGAGAGACCCATACATCTCAGAGAGACCCATATATCTCAGAGAGAACCGTATATCTCAGAGAGACGTGTATATCTCAGAGAGACGTGTATATCTCAGAGAGACCCATATGTCTCAGAGAGAACCATATATCTCAGAGAGACCCATATATCTCAGAGAGACGTGTATATCTCAGAGAGACCCGTATATCTCAGAGAGACGTGTATATCTCAGAGAGTCCCGTATATCTCAGAGAGAACTGTATATCTCAGAGAGACGTGTATATCTCAGAGAGACCCATATATCTCAGAGAGACCCATATATCTCAGAGAGTCCCGTATATCTCAGAGAGACGTGTATATCTCAGAGAGACCCGTATATCTCAGACAGACACATATATCTCAAAGAGACCCATATATCTCAGAGAGACCCTTATATCTCAGAGAGACGTGTATATCTCAGAGAGACCCGTATATCTCAGAGAGACGTGTATATCTCAGAGAGTTCTGTATATCTCAGAGAGTTCCATATATCTCAGAGAGACCCATATATCTCAGAGAGACCCGTATATCACAGAGATTTCTGTATATCTCAGAGATTCCCATATATCTCAGAGAGACCCGTATATCTCAGAGAGACCCATATATCACAGAGAGTCCCGTATATCACAGAGAGTCCCGTATATCTCAGAGAGACGTGTATATCTCAGAGAGACGTGTATATCTCAGAGAGACGTGTATATCTCAGAGAGTCCCGTATATCTCAGAGATACGTGTATATCTCAGAGAGTCCCGTATATCTCAGAGAGACGTGTATATCTCAGAGAGACCCATATGTCTCAGAGAGAACCATATATCTCAGAGAGACCCATATATCTCAGAGAGACGTGTATATCTCAGAGAGACCCGTATATCTCAGAGAGACGTGTATATCTCAGAGAGTCCCGTATATCTCAGAGAGAACTGTATATCTCAGAGAGACGTGTATATCTCAGAGAGACCCATATATCTCAGAGAGACCCATATATCTCAGAGAGTCCCGTATATCTCAGAGAGACGTGTATATCTCAGAGAGACCCGTATATCTCAGACAGACACATATATCTCAAAGAGACCCATATATCTCAGAGAGACCCTTATATCTCAGAGAGACGTGTATATCTCAGAGAGACCCGTATATCTCAGAGAGACGTGTATATCTCAGAGAGTTCTGTATATCTCAGAGAGTTCCATATATCTCAGAGAGACCCATATATCTCAGAGAGACCCGTATATCACAGAGATTTCTGTATATCTCAGAGATTCCCATATATCTCAGAGAGACCCGTATATCTCAGAGAGACCCATATATCACAGAGAGTCCCGTATATCACAGAGAGACCCGTAAATCACAGAGAAACCCGTATATCTCAGAGAGACCCATATATCTCAGAGAGACCCGTATATCTCAGACAGTCCTGTATATCTCAGAGGAACCCATATATTACAGAGAGTCCCGTAAATCTCAGAGAGTCCCGTATATCACACTGAACCCCGTATATCTCAGAGAGCCCCGTATATCTCAGAGAGCCCCGTATATCTCAGAGAGACGTGTATATCACAGAGAGTCCCGTATATCTCAGAGAGTCCCAAAAATCACAGAGAGTCCCATATATCTCAGAGAGACCCATATATCTCAGAGAGACCCGTATATCTCAGAGAGACCCATATATCTCAGAGAGACCCGGATATCTCAGAGAGTCCCATATATCTCAGAGAGTCCCATATATCACAGAGAGTCCCGTATATCTCAGAGAGCCCCGTATATCACACAGTGTCCCGTATATCCCAGAGAGACCCGTATATCGCAGAGAGTTCTGTATATCTCAGAGAGACCCATATATCTCAGAGAGACCCATATATCTCAAAGAGTCCCATAGATCTCAGAGAGACGTGTATATCTCAGAGAGTCCCGTCCCGTATATCTCAGAGAGACCCATATATCACAGAGATTCCCGTATATCACAGAGAGACCTGTATATGTCAGAGAAACCTGTATATCTCAGAGACGCCCGTGTATCTCAGAGAGACCCGTATATCACAGAGGGACCCATGTATCTCCGAGAGACCCGTATATCACAGAGAGACCCGTATATCTCAGAGAGACCCGTATATCTCAGAGAGACGTGTATATCTCAGAGAGACCCGTATATCTCAGAGAGACCCGTATATCACAGAGAGTTCTGTATATCTCAGTGAGTCCCGTATATCTCGGAGAGTCCCGTATATCTCAGAGAGACGTGTATATCTCAGAGAGACCCGTATATCTCAGAGAGACCCATATATCTCAGAGAGTCTCGTATATCTCAGAGAGACGTGTATATCTCAGAGAGACCCGCATATCTCAGAGAGACCCGTATATCACAGAGAGTTCTGTATATCTCAGTGTGTCCCGTATATCTCAGAGATTCCCGTATCTCTCAGAGAGACGTGTATATCTCAGAGAAACCCATATACCTCAGAGAGACCCATATATCTCAGAGAGACCCGTATATCTCAGAGAGACCCATATATCTCAGAGAGATGTGTATATCTCAGAGAGACGTGTATATCTCAGAGAGACGTGTATATCTCAGAGAGACCCGTATATCTCAGAGAGACGTGTGTATCTCAGAGAGACCCATATATCTCAGAGAGTCCGGTATATCTCAGAGAGACGTGTATATCTCAGAGAGACCCATATATCTCAGAGAGTCCCGTATATCTCAAAGAGACGTGTATATCTCAGAGAGTCCCGTATATCTCAGAAAGACGTGTATATCTCAGAGAGACCCATATATCTCAGAGAGACCCATATATCTCAGAGAGTCCTGTATATCTCAGAGGAACCCATATATTACAGAGAGTCCCGTATATCTCAGAGAGTCCCGTATATCACACTGAACCCCGTATATCTCAGAGAGCCCTGTATATCTCAGAGAGACCCATATATCTCAGAGGGTCCCTTATATCACAGAGAGACCCATATATCTCAGAGAGTCCCATAGATCTCAGAGAGACGTGTATATCTCAGAGAGTCCCGTCCCGTATATCTCAGAGAGACCCATATATCTCAGAGAGACCCGTATATCACAGAGAGTTCTGTATATCTCAGAGAGTCCCATATATCTCAGAGAGACCCATATATCTCAGAGAGTCCCGTATATCACAGAGAGACCCGTAAATCACAGAGACACCCGTATATCTCAGAGAGACCCATATATCTCAGAGAGACCCGTATATCTCAGACAGTCCTGTATATCTCAGAGGAACCCATATATTACAGAGAGTCCCGTATATCTCAGAGAGTCCCGTATATCACACTGAACCCCGTATATCTCAGCCCCGTATATCTCAGAGAGACCCATATATCTCAGAGGGTCCCGTATATCACAGAGAGTCCCGTATATCTCAGAGAGTCCCGTATATCTCAGAGAGTCCCGTATATCTCAGAGAGTCCCCTTATATCTGAGAGGGACCTATATATCTCAGAGAGACCCGTATATCACAGAGAGTCCCGTATATCTCAGAGAGACCCGTATATCACAGAGAGTTCCGTATTTCACGGAGAGACCCATATATCACAGAGAAACCCGTATATCTCAGAGAGGCCCATATATCTCAGAGAGACCCATATATCACAGAGAGCCCCGTATATCTCAGAGAGATCCGTATATCATAGAGAGCCCCGTATATCTCAGAGAGTCCCATATATCTCAGAGAGACCCATATATCTCAGAGAGTCCCGTATATCTCAGAGAGTCCCGTATATCACACTGAACCCTGTATATCTCAGAGAGTCTCGTATATCTCAGAGAGACGTTTATATCTCAGAGAGACCCGTATATCTCAGAGAGACCCATAGATCTCAGAGAGACGTGTATATCTCAGAGAGACCCGTATATCACAGAGAGTTCTGTATATCTCAGAGAGTCCCATATATCTCAGAGAGACCCATATATCTCAGAGAGACCCGTATATCACAGAGAGTCCCGTATATCACAGACCCGTAAATCACAGAGAAACCCGTATATCTCAGAGAGACCCATATATCTCAGAGAGACCCGTATATCTGAGAGTGACCCATATATCTCAGAGAGTCTCATTTATCTCAGAGAGACGTGTATATCTCAGAGAGACTTGTATATCTCAGAGAGATCCATACATCTCAGAGAGACGTGTATATCTGAGAGAGACGTGTATATCTGAGAGAGACGTGTATATCTCAGAGAGACCCATATATCTCAGAGAGTCCCATATATCTCAGAGAGTCCCATATATCTCAGAGAGTCCGGTATATCTCAGAGAGACGTGTATATCTCAGAGAGACCCATATATCTCAGAGATTCCCGTATATCTCAGAGAGACGTGTATATCTCAGAGAGTCCCGTATATCTCAGAAAGATGTGTATATTTCAGAGAGACCCATATATCTCAGGGAGACCCATATATCACAGAGAGTCCCGTATATCTCAGAGAGACCCATATATCTCAGAGAGACCCATATATCACAGAGAGTCCCGTATATCTCAGAGAGACCTGTATATCTCAGAGAGACCCGTATATCTCAGAGAGTCCCGTATATCTCAGAGAGACCCATATATCACAGAGAGTTCCGTATATCACAGAGAGTCCCGTATATCACAGAGAGTCCCGTATATCTCAGAGAGCGCCATATATCACAGAGAGTCCCGTATATCTCAGAGAGTCCCGTATATCTCAGAGAGATGTGTATATCTCAGAGAGACACATATATCTCAGAGAGACCCATATATCTCAGAGAGACCCGTATATCTCAGAGTGACCCATATATCTCAGAGAGTCTCATTTATCTCAGAGAGACGTGTATATCTCAGAGAGACTTGTATATCTCAGAGAGATCCATACATCTCAGAGAGACGTGTATATCTCAGAGAGACGTGTATATCTCAGAGAGACGTGTATATCTCAGAGAGACCCATATATCTCAGAGAGTCCCATATATCTCAGAGAGTCCGGTATATCTCAGAGAGACGTGTATATCTCAGAGAGACCCATATATCTCAGAGAGTCCCGTATATCTCAGAGAGACGTGTATATCTCAGAGAGTCCCGTATATCTCAGAAAGATGTGTATATCTCAGAGAGACCCATATATCTCAGAGAGACCCATATATCACAGAGAGTCCCGTATATCTCTGAGAGACCCGTATATCTCAGAGAGACCCATATATCTCAGAGAGTCTCATTTATCTCAGAGATACGTGTATATCTCAGAGAGACGTGTATATCTCAGAGAGACCCATACATCTCAGAGAGACCCGTATATCTCAGAGAGCCCCATATATCACAGAGAGACTCATATATCTCAGAGAGTCTCGTATATCTCAGAGAGACGTGTATATCTCAGAGAGACACGTATATCTCAGAGAGACCCATAGATCTCAGAGAGACGTGTATATCTCAGAGAGACCCGTATATCACAGAGAGTTCTGTATATCTCAGAGAGTCCCATATATCTCAGAGACCCATATATCTCAGAGAGACCCGTATATCACAGAGAGTCCCGTATATCACAGAGACCCGTAAATCACAGAGAAACCCGTATATCTCAGAGAGACCCATATATCTCAGAGAGATCCGTATATCTCAGAGTGACCCATATATCTCATAGAGTCTCATTTATCTCAGAGAGACGTGTATATCTCAGAGAGACTTGTATATCTCAGAGAGATCCATACATCTCAGAGAGACCCGTATATCTCAGAGAGACGTGTATATCTGAGAGAGACGTGTATATCTCAGAGAGACCCATATATCTCAGAGAGTCCCATGTATCTCAGAGAGTCCCAAATATCGCAGAGAGTCCGGTATATCTCAGAGAGACGTGTATATCTCAGAGAGACCCATATATCTCAGAGAGTCCCGTATATCTCAGAGAGACGTGTATATCTCAGAGAGTCCCGTATATCTCAGAAAGATGTGTATATCTCAGAGAGACCCATATATCTCAGGGAGACCCATATATCACAGAGAGTCCCGTATATCTCAGAGAGACCCGTATATCTCAGAGAGACCCATATATCTCAGAGAGTCTCATTTATCTCAGAGATACGTGTATATCTCAGAGAGACGTGTATATCTCAGAGAGACCCATACATCTCAGAGAGACCCGTATATCTCAGAGAGCCCCACATATCACAGAGAGACTCATATATCTCAGAGAGTCTCGTATATTTCAGAGAGACGTGTATATCTCAGAGAGACCCGTATATCTCAGAGAGACCCATAGATCTCAGAGAGACGTGTATATCTCAGAGAGACCCGTATATCACAGAGAGTTCTGTATATCTCAGAGAGTCCCATATATCTCAGAGTGACCCATATATCTCAGAGAGACCCGTATATCACAGAGAGTCCCGTATATCACAGAGAGACCCGTAAATCACAGAGAAACCCGTATATCTCAGAGAGACCCATATATCTCAGAGAGACCCGTATATCACAGAGTTCTGTATATCTCAGAGAGTCCCATATATCTCAGAGGGACCCATATATCACAGAGAGTCCCGTATATCACAGAGAGTCCCGTATATCACAGAGAGACCCGTAAATCACAGAGAAACCCATATATCTCAGAGAGACCCATATATCTCAGAGAGACCCGTATATCTCAGACAGTCCTGTATATCTCAGAGGAACCCATATATTACAGAGTCCCGTATATCTCAGAGAGTCCCGTACATCACACTGAATCCCGTATATCTCAGAGAGCCCCGTATATCTCAGAGAGCCCCATATATCACAGAGAGTCCCGTATATCTCAGAGAGACCCATATATCTCAGAGGGTCCCGTATATCACAGAGAGTCCCGTATATCTCAGAGTCCCGTATATCTCAGAGAGTCCCCTTATATCTGAGAGGGACCTATATATCTCAGAGAGACCCGTATATCACAGAGAGTCCCGTATATCTCAGAGAGACCCGTATATCACAGAGAGTTCCGTATATCACAGAGAGACCCATATATCACAGAGAAACCCGTATATCTCAGAGAGTCCCATGTATCTCAGAGAGACCCATATATCTCAGAGAGTCCCGTATATCACACTGAACCCCGTATATCTCAGAGAGACCCATATATCTCAGAGAGACTTGTATATCTCAGAGAGTCCCGTATATCTCAGAGAGACCCGTACATGTCAGAGAGACCCATATATCTCAGAGAGACCCATATATCACAGAGAGTCCCGTATATCTGAGAGAGACCTGTATATCTGAGAGAGACCTTTATATCTCAGAGAGTCCCGTATATCTCAGAGAGACCCATATATCACAGAGAGTCCCGTATATCACAGAGAGTCCCATATATCACAGAGAGTCCCGTATATCTCAGAGAGCGCCATATATCACAGATAGTCCCGTATATCTCAGAGAGTCCCGTATATCTCAGAGAGACGTGTATATCTCAGAGAGACCCATATATCTCAGAGAGACCCATATTTCTCAGAGAGACCCGTATATCTCAGAGAGACCCATATATCTCAGAGAGTCTCATTTATCTCAGAGAGATGTGTATATCTCAGAGAGACCCATAAATCTCAGAGAGACCCGTATATCTCAGAGACTCCGGTATATCTCAGAGAGACTTGTATATCTCAGAGAGACCCATATATCTCAGAGAGTCCCGTATATCTCAGAGAGACGTGTATATCTCAGAGAGTCCCGTATATCTCAGAAAGACGTATATATCTCAGAGAGACCCATATATCTCAGAGAGACCCATATATCTCAGAGAGTCCTGTATATCTCAGAGGAACCCATATATTACAGAGAGTCCCGTATATCTCAGAGAGTCCCGTATATCTCACTGAACTCTGTATATCTTAGAGAGCCCCGTATATTTCAGAGAGACCCATATGTCACAGAGAGTCCCGTATATCTCAGAGAGACCCATATATCTCAGAGGGTCCCATATATCACAGAGAGTCCCGTATATCTTAGAGAGTCCCCTTATATCACAGAGAGTCCCGTATATCTCAGAGAGTCTCGTATATCTCAGAGAGACGTGTATATCTCAGAGAGACCCATATATCTCAGAGAGACCCATAGATCTCAGAGAGACGTGTATATCTCAGAGAGACCCGTATATCACAGAGAGTTCTGTATATCTCAGAGAGTCCCATATATCTCAGAGAGACCCATATATCTCAGAGAGACCCGTATATCTCAGAGAGCCCCGTATATCACAGAGTGTCCCGTACATCTCTGAGAGACCCGTATATCTCAGCGAGACGTGTATATCTCAGAGAGACGTGTATATCTCAGAGAGACGTGTATATCTCAGAGAGACCCATATATTTCAGAGAGACTCGTATATCTCAGAGAGACCCGTATATCACAGAGAGTCCCGTATATCTCAGAGAGACCCGTATATCTCAGAGAGACGTGTATATCTCAGAGAGACCCATATATCTCAGAGAGAACCATATATCTCAGAGAGACCCATATATCTCAGAGAGTCCCGTATATCTCAGAGAGGCGTGTATATCTCAGAGAGACCCATATATCTCAGAGAGACCCATAGATCTCAGAGAGACGTATATATCTCAGAGAGACGTGTATATCTCAGAGAGACCCATATATCACAGAGAGTTCTGTATATCTCAGAGAGACCCATATATCTCAGAGAGACCCGTATATCACAGAGAGTCCCATATATCACAGAGAGACCCGTAAATCACAGAGAAACCCGTATATCTCAGAGAGACCCATATATCTCAGAGAGATCCGTATATCTCAGAGTGACCCATATATCTCATAGAGTCTCATTTATCTCAGAGAGACGTGTATATCTCAGAGAGACTTGTATATCTCAGAGAGATCCATACATCTCAGAGAGACCCGTATATCTCAGAGAGACGTGTATATCTGAGAGAGACGTGTATATCTCAGAGAGACCCATATATCTCAGAGAGTCCCATGTATCTCAGAGAGTCCCAAATATCGCAGAGAGTCCGGTATATCTCAGAGAGACGTGTATATCTCAGAGAGACCCATATATCTCAGAGAGTCCCGTATATCTCAGAGAGACGTGTATATCTCAGAGAGTCCCGTATATCTCAGAAAGATGTGTATATCTCAGAGAGACCCATATATCTCAGGGAGACCCATATATCACAGAGAGTCCCGTATATCTCAGAGAGACCCGTATATCTCAGAGAGACCCATATATCTCAGAGAGTCTCATTTATCTCAGAGATACGTGTATATCTCAGAGAGACGTGTATATCTCAGAGAGACCCATACATCTCAGAGAGACCCGTATATCTCAGAGAGCCCCACATATCACAGAGAGACTCATATATCTCAGAGAGTCTCGTATATCTCAGAGAGACGTGTATATCTCAGAGAGACCCGTATATCTCAGAGAGACCCATAGATCTCAGAGAGACGTGTATATCTCAGAGAGACCCGTATATCACAGAGAGTTCTGTATATCTCAGAGAGTCCCATATATCTCAGAGTGACCCATATATCTCAGAGAGACCCGTATATCACAGAGAGTCCCGTATATCACAGAGAGACCCGTAAATCACAGAGAAACCCGTATATCTCAGAGAGACCCATATATCTCAGAGAGACCCGTATATCACAGAGTTCTGTATATCTCAGAGAGTCCCATATATCTCAGAGGGACCCATATATCACAGAGAGTCCCGTATATCACAGAGAGTCCCGTATATCACAGAGAGACCCGTAAATCACAGAGAAACCCATATATCTCAGAGAGACCCATATATCTCAGAGAGACCCGTATATCTCAGACAGTCCTGTATATCTCAGAGGAACCCATATATTACAGAGTCCCGTATATCTCAGAGAGTCCCGTACATCACACTGAATCCCGTATATCTCAGAGAGCCCCGTATATCTCAGAGAGCCCCATATATCACAGAGAGTCCCGTATATCTCAGAGAGACCCATATATCTCAGAGGGTCCCGTATATCACAGAGAGTCCCGTATATCTCAGAGTCCCGTATATCTCAGAGAGTCCCCTTATATCTGAGAGGGACCTATATATCTCAGAGAGACCCGTATATCACAGAGAGTCCCGTATATCTCAGAGAGACCCGTATATCACAGAGAGTTCCGTATATCACAGAGAGACCCATATATCACAGAGAAACCCGTATATCTCAGAGAGTCCCATGTATCTCAGAGAGACCCATATATCTCAGAGAGTCCCGTATATCACACTGAACCCCGTATATCTCAGAGAGACCCATATATCTCAGAGAGACTTGTATATCTCAGAGAGTCCCGTATATCTCAGAGAGACCCGTACATGTCAGAGAGACCCATATATCTCAGAGAGACCCATATATCACAGAGAGTCCCGTATATCTGAGAGAGACCTGTATATCTGAGAGAGACCTTTATATCTCAGAGAGTCCCGTATATCTCAGAGAGACCCATATATCACAGAGAGTCCCGTATATCACAGAGAGTCCCATATATCACAGAGAGTCCCGTATATCTCAGAGAGCGCCATATATCACAGATAGTCCCGTATATCTCAGAGAGTCCCGTATATCTCAGAGAGACGTGTATATCTCAGAGAGACCCATATATCTCAGAGAGACCCATATTTCTCAGAGAGACCCGTATATCTCAGAGAGACCCATATATCTCAGAGAGTCTCATTTATCTCAGAGAGATGTGTATATCTCAGAGAGACCCATAAATCTCAGAGAGACCCGTATATCTCAGAGACTCCGGTATATCTCAGAGAGACTTGTATATCTCAGAGAGACCCATATATCTCAGAGAGTCCCGTATATCTCAGAGAGACGTGTATATCTCAGAGAGTCCCGTATATCTCAGAAAGACGTATATATCTCAGAGAGACCCATATATCTCAGAGAGACCCATATATCTCAGAGAGTCCTGTATATCTCAGAGGAACCCATATATTACAGAGAGTCCCGTATATCTCAGAGAGTCCCGTATATCACACTGAACTCTGTATATCTTAGAGAGCCCCGTATATTTCAGAGAGCCCCATATGTCACAGAGAGTCCCGTATATCTCAGAGAGACCCATATATCTCAGAGGGTCCCATATATCACAGAGAGTCCCGTATATCTTAGAGAGTCCCCTTATATCACAGAGAGTCCCGTATATCTCAGAGAGTCTCGTATATCTCAGAGAGACGTGTATATCTCAGAGAGACCCATATATCTCAGAGAGACCCATAGATCTCAGAGAGACGTGTATATCTCAGAGAGACCCGTATATCACAGAGAGTTCTGTATATCTCAGAGAGTCCCATATATCTCAGAGAGACCCATATATCTCAGAGAGACCCGTATATCTCAGAGAGCCCCGTATATCACAGAGTGTCCCGTACATCTCTGAGAGACCCGTATATCTCAGCGAGACGTGTATATCTCAGAGAGACGTGTATATCTCAGAGAGACGTGTATATCTCAGAGAGACCCATATATTTCAGAGAGACTCGTATATCTCAGAGAGACCCATATATCACAGAGAGTCCCGTATATCTCAGAGAGACCCGTATATCTCAGAGAGACGTGTATATCTCAGAGAGACCCATATATCTCAGAGAGAACCATATATCTCAGAGAGACCCATATATCTCAGAGAGTCCCGTATATCTCAGAGAGGCGTGTATATCTCAGAGAGACCCATATATCTCAGAGAGACCCATAGATCTCAGAGAGACGTATATATCTCAGAGAGACGTGTATATCTCAGAGAGACCCATATATCACAGAGAGTTCTGTATATCTCAGAGAGACCCATATATCTCAGAGAGACCCGTATATCACAGAGAGTCCCATATATCACAGAGAGACCCGTAAATCACAGAGAAACCCGTATATCTCAGAGAGACCCATATATCTCAGAGAGACCCGTATATCACAGAGAGTTCTGTATATCTCAGAGAGTCCCATATATCTCAGAGAGACCCATATATCTCAGAGAGACCCGTATATCACAGAGAGTCCCATATATCACAGAGAGACCCGTAAATCACAGAGAAACCCGTATATCTCAGAGAGACCCATATATCTCAGAGAGACCCGTATATCACAGAGAGTCCCGTATATCTCAGAGAGACCCATATATCACAGAGAGTTCCGTATATCACAGAGAGTCCCGTATATCACAGAGAGTCCCGTATATCTCAGAGAGCGCCATATATCACAGAGAGTCCCGTATATCTCAGAGAGTCCCGTATATCTCAGAGAGACGTGTATATCTCAGAGAGACCCATATATCTCAGAGAGACCCATATATCTCAGAGAGTCCCGTATATCTCAGAGAGACGTGTATATCTCAGAGAGACCCATATATCTCAGAGAGACCCATATTTCTCAGAGAGACCCCTATATCTCAGAGAGACCCATATATCTCAGAGAGTCTCATTTATCTCAGAGAGATGTGTATATCTCAGAGAGACGTGTATATCTCAGAGAGACCCATACATCTCAGAGAGACCCGTATATCTCAGAGAGACGTGTATATCTCAGAGAGACGTGTATATCTCAGAGAGACCCATATATCTCAGAGAGTTCCATATATCTCAGAGAGTCCCATATATCTCAGAGAGTCCGGTATATCTCAGAGAGGCCCATATATCTCAGAGAGTCCCATATATCTCAGAGAGTCCTGTATATCTCAGAGGAACCCATATCTTACAGAGAGTCCCGTATATCTCAGAGAGTCCCGTATATCTCAGAGAGTCCCCTTATATCTCAGAGAGACCCATATATCTCAGAGAGATCCGTATATCACAGAGAGTCCCGTATATCTGAGAGAGACCCGTATATCTCAGAGAGACCCATATATCACAGTGAGTCCCGTATATCTCAGAGAGTCCCGTATATCACACTGAACCCCGTATATCTCAGAGAGCCCCGTATATCTCAGAGAGCCCCATATATCACAGAGAGTCCCGTATATCTCAGAGAGACCCATATATCTCAGAGAGACTTGTATATCTCAGAGAGTCCCGTATATCTCAGAGAGACCCGTATATGTCAGAGAGACCCATATATCTCAGAGAGTCCCATATATCACAGAGAGTCCCGTATATCTCAGAGAGACCTGTATATCTCAGAGAGACCTTTATATCTCAGAGAGTCCCGTATATCTCAGAGAGACCCATATATCACAGAGAGTTCCGTATATCACAGAGAGTCCCGTATATCACAGAGAGTCCCGTATATCTCAGAGAGCGCCATATATCACAGAGAGTCCCGTATATCTCAGAGAGTCCCGTATATCTCAGAGAGACGTGTATATCTCAGAGAGACCCATATATCTCATAGAGACCCATATATCTCAAAGAGTCCCGTATATCTCAGAGAGACGTGTATATCTCAGAGAGACCCATATATCTCAGAGAGACCCATATTTCTCAGAGAGACCCGTATATCTCAGAGAGACCCATATATCTCAGAGAGTCTCATTTATCTCAGAGAGACCCGTATATCTCAGAGAGACGTGTATATCTCAGAGAGATGTGTATATCTCAGAGAGACGTGTATATCTCAGAGAGACCCATACATCTCAGAGAGTCTCATTTATCTCAGAGAGATGTGTATATCTCAGAGAGACGTGTATATCTCAGAGAGACCCATACATCTCAGAGAGACCCGTATATCTCAGAGAGACGTGTATATCTCAGAGAGACGTGTATATCTCAGAGAGACCCATATATCTCAGAGAGTCCCATATATCTCAGAGAGTCGCATATATCTCAGAGAGTCCGGTATATCTCAGAGAGACCCATATATCTCAGAGAGTCCCATATATTTCAGAGAGTCCTGTATATCTCAGAGGAACCCATATCTTACAGAGAGTCCCGTATATCTCAGAGAGTCCCGTATATCACACTGAATCCCGTATATCTCAGAGAGCGCCGTATATCTCAGAGATCCCCATATATCACAGAGAGTCCCGTATATCTCAGAGAGACCCATATATCTCAGAGGGTCCCGTATATCACAGAGAGTCCCGTATATCTCAGAGAGTCCCGTATATCTGAGAGAGTCCCCTTATATCTCAGAGAGACCCATATATCTCAGAGAGACCCGTATATCACAGAGAGTCCCGTATATCTCAGAGTCCCGTATATCTCAGAGAGTCCCCTTATATCTGAGAGGGACCTATATATCTCAGAGAGACCCGTATATCACAGAGAGTCCCGTATATCTCAGAGAGACCCGTATATCACAGAGAGTTCCGTATATCACAGAGAGACCCATATATCACAGAGAAACCCATATATCTCAGAGAGGCCCATATATCTCAGAGAGACCCATATATCACAGAGAGCCCCGTATATCTCAGAGAGATCCGTATATCACAGAGAGTCCCGTATATCTCAGAGAGACCCATATATCTCAGAGGGTCCCGTATATCACAGAGAGTCCCGTATATCTCAGAGAGTCCCCTTATATCTCAGAGAGACCCATATATCTCAGAGAGATCCGTATATCACAGAGAGTCCCGTATATCTGAGAGAGACCCATATATCTCAGAGAGACCCATATATCACAGTGAGTCCCGTATATCTCAGAGAGTCCCGTATATCACACTGAACCCCGTATATCTCAGAGAGCCCCGTATATCTCAGAGAGCCCCATATATCACAGAGAGTCCCGTATATCTCCGAGAGACCCATATATCTCAGAGGGTCCCATATATCACAGAGAGTCCTGTATATCTCAGAGAGTCCCGTATATCACACTGAACCCCGTATATCTCAGAGAGACTTGTATATCTCAGAGAGTCCCGTATATCTCAGAGAGACCCGTATATGTCAGAGAGACCCGTATATGTCAGAGAGACCCATATATCTCAGAGAGTCCCATATATCACAGAGAGTCCCGTATATCTCAGAGTGACCTGTATATCTCAGAGAGACCTTTATATCTCAGAGAGTCCCGTATATCTCAGAGAGACCCATATATCACAGAGAGTTCCGTATATCACAGAGAGTCCCGTATATCACAGAGAGTCCCGTATATCTCAGAGAGCGCCATATATCACAGAGAGTCCCGTATATCTCAGAGAGTCCCGTATATCTCAGAGAGACGTGTATATCTCAGAGAGACCCATATATCTCAGAGAGACCCATATATCTCAGAGAGTCCCGTATATCTCAGAGAGACGTGTATATCTCAGAGAGACCCATATATCTCAGAGAGACCCATATTTCTCAGAGAGACCCCTATATCTCAGAGAGACCCATATATCTCAGAGAGTCTCATTTATCTCAGAGAGATGTGTATATCTCAGAGAGACGTGTATATCTCAGAGAGACCCATACATCTCAGAGAGACCCGTATATCTCAGAGAGACGTGTATATCTCAGAGAGACGTGTATATCTCAGAGAGACCCATATATCTCAGAGAGTTCCATATATCTCAGAGAGTCCCATATATCTCAGAGAGTCCGGTATATCTCAGAGAGACCCATATATCTCAGAGAGTCCCATATATTTCAGAGAGTCCTGTATATCTCAGAGGAACCCATATCTTACAGAGAGTCCCGTATATCTCAGAGAGTCCCGTATATCACACTGAATCCCGTATATCTCAGAGAGCGCCGTATATCTCAGAGATCCCCATATATCACAGAGAGTCCCGTATATCTCAGAGAGACCCATATATCTCAGAGGGTCCCGTATATCACAGAGAGTCCCGTATATCTCAGAGAGTCCCGTATATCTGAGAGAGTCCCCTTATATCTCAGAGAGACCCATATATCTCAGAGAGACCCGTATATCACAGAGAGTCCCGTATATCTGAGAGAGACCCGTATATCTCAGAGAGACCCATATATCACAGAGAGTCCCGTATATCTCAGAGAGTCCCGTATATCACACTGAACCCCGTATATCTCAGAGAGCCCCGTATATCTCAGAGAGCCCCATATATCACAGAGAGTCCCGTATATCTCAGAGAGACCCATATATCTCAGAGGGTCCCATATATCACAGAGAGTCCCGTATATCTCAGAGAGTCCCGTATATCTCAGAGAGTCCCCTTATATCACAGAGAGTCCCGTATATCTCAGAGAGCGCCATATATCACAGAGAGACCCATATATCTCAGAGAGTCTCGTATATCTCAGAGAGACGTGTATATCTCAGAGAGACCCGTATATCACAGAGAGTTCTGTATATCTCCGAGAGTCCCGTATATCTCAGAGAGACCCATATATCTCAGAGAGACCCGTATATCACAGAGAGTTCTGTATATCTCAGAGAGTCCCATATATCTCAGAGAGACCCATATATCTCAGAGAGACCCGTATATCACAGAGAGACCCGTATATCACAGAGAGTCCCGTATATCACAGAGAGACCCGTAAATCACAGAGAAACCCGTATATCTCAGAGAGACCCATATATCTCAGAGAGACCCGTATATCTCAGACAGTCCTGTATATCTCAGAGGAACCCATATATTACAGAGAGTCCCGTATATCTCAGAGAGTCCCGTATATCACACTGAACCCCGTATATCTCAGAGAGCCCCATATATCACGGAGAGTCCCGTATATCTCAGAGAGACCCATATATCTCAGAGGGTCCCATATATCACAGAGAGTCCCGTATATCTCAGAGAGTCCCGTATATCTCAGAGAGTCCCCTTATATCACAGAGAGTCCCGTATATCTCAGAGAGCGCCATATATCACAGAGAGACCCATATATCTCAGAGAGTCTCGTATATCTCAGAGAGACGTGTATATCTCAGAGAGACCCATATATCTCAGAGAGACCCATAGATCTCAGAGAGACGTGTATATCTCAGAGAGACCCGTATATCACAGAGAGTTCTGTATATCTCAGAGAGTCCCGTATATCTCAGAGAGACCCATATATCTCAGAGAGACCCGTATATCACAGAGAGTTCTGTATATCTCAGAGAGTCCCATATATCTCAGAGAGACCCATATATCTCAGAGAGACCCGTATATCACAGAGAGTCCCGTATATCACAGAGAGACCCGTAAATCACAGAGAAACCCGTATATCTCAGAGAGACCCATATATCTCAGAGAGACCCGTATATCTCAGACAGTCCTGTATATCTCAGAGGAACCCATATATTACAGAGAGTCCCGTATATCTCAGAGAGTCCCGTATATCACACTGAACCCCGTATATCTCAGAGAGCCCCATATATCACGGAGAGTCCCGTATATCTCAGAGAGACCCATATATCTCAGAGGGTCCCGTATATCACAGAGAGTCCCGTATATCACAGAGAGTCCCCTTATATCTGAGAGGGACCTGTATATCTCAGAGAGACCCGTATATCACAGAGAGTCCCGTATATCTCAGAGAGACCCGTAT
Source organism: Carcharodon carcharias (assembly GCF_017639515.1). Classification (NCBI taxonomy): domain Eukaryota; kingdom Metazoa; phylum Chordata; class Chondrichthyes; order Lamniformes; family Lamnidae; genus Carcharodon; species Carcharodon carcharias. The sequence continues at coordinate 115,257,654 of NC_054485.1, forward strand.
ATCACAGAGAGTTCCGTATATCATGGAGAGACCCATATATCACTGAGAAACCCGTATATCTCAGAGAGGCCCATATATCTCAGAGAGACCCATATATCTCAGAGAGACTTGTATATCTCAGAGAGTCCCGTATATGTCAGAGAGACCCATATATGTCAGAGAGACCCATATATCTCAGAGAGAACCATATATCAGAGAGTCCTGTATATCTCAGAGAGACCTGTATATCTCAGAGAGTCCCGTATATCTCAGAGAGACCCATATATTACAGAGAGTTCCGTATATCACAGAGAGTCCCGTATATCACAGAGAGTCCCGTATATCTCAGAGAGCGCCATATATCACAGAGAGTCCCGTATATCTCAGAGAGACCCATATATCTCAGAGGGTCCCATATATCACAGAGAGTCCCGTATATCTCAGAGAGTCCCGTATATCTCAGAGAGTCCCCTTATATCACAGAGAGTCCCGTATATCTCAGAGAGCGCCATATATCACAGAGAGACCCATATATCTCAGAGAGTCTCGTATATCTCAGAGAGACGTGTATATCTCAGAGAGACCCATATATCTCAGAGAGACCCATAGATCTCAGAGAGACGTGTATATCTCAGAGAGACCCGTATATCACAGAGAGTTCTGTATATCTCAGAGAGTCCCGTATATCTCAGAGAGACCCATATATCTCAGAGAGACCCGTATATCACAGAGAGTTCTGTATATCTCAGAGAGTCCCATATATCTCAGAGAGACCCATATATCTCAGAGAGACCCGTATATCACAGAGAGTCCCGTATATCACAGAGAGACCCGTAAATCACAGAGAAACCCGTATATCTCAGAGAGACCCATATATCTCAGAGAGACCCGTATATCTCAGACAGTCCTGTATATCTCAGAGGAACCCATATATTACAGAGAGTCCCGTATATCTCAGAGAGTCCCGTATATCACACTGAACCCCGTATATCTCAGAGAGCCCCATATATCACGGAGAGTCCCGTATATCTCAGAGAGACCCATATATCTCAGAGGGTCCCGTATATCACAGAGAGTCCCGTATATCACAGAGAGTCCCGTATATCTCAGAGAGTCCCCTTATATCTGAGAGGGACCTGTATATCTCAGAGAGACCCGTATATCACAGAGAGTCCCGTATATCTCAGAGAGACCCGTATATCACAGAGAGTTCCGTATATCATGGAGAGACCCATATATCACTGAGAAACCCGTATATCTCAGAGAGGCCCATATATCTCAGAGAGACCCATATATCTCAGAGAGACTTGTATATCTCAGAGAGTCCCGTATATGTCAGAGTGACCCATATATGTCAGAGAGACCCATATATCTCAGAGAGAACCATATATCACAGAGAGTCCTGTATATCTCAGAGAGACCTGTATATCTCAGAGAGTCCCGTATATCTCAGAGAGACCCATATATTACAGAGAGTTCCGTATATCACAGAGAGTCCCGTATATCACAGAGAGTCCCGTATATCTCAGAGAGCGCCATATATCACAGAGAGTCCCGTATATCTCAGAGAGTTCCGTATATCTCAGAGAGACGTGTTTATCTCAGAGAGTCCCATATATCTCAGAGAGACCCATATATCTCAGAGAGACCCGTATATCACAGAGAGTCCCGTATATCACAGAGAGACCCGTAAATCACAGAGAAACCCGTATATCTCAGAGAGACCCATATATCTCAGAGAGACCCGTATATCTCAGACAGTCCTGTATATCTCAGAGGAACCCATATATTACAGAGAGTCCCGTATATCTCAGAGAGTCCCGTATATCACACTGAACCCCGTATATCTCAGAGAGCCCCATGTATCACGGAGAGTCCCGTATATCTCAGAGAGACCCATATATCTCAGAGGGTCCCGTATATCACAGAGAGTCCCGTATATCTCAGAGAGTCCCGTATATCTCAGAGAGTCCCCTTATATCTGAGAGGGACCTGTATATCTCAGAGAGACCCGTATATCACAGAGAGTCCCGTATACCTCAGAGAGACCCGTATATCACAGAGAGTTCCGTATATCATGGAGAGACCCATATATCACTGAGAAACCCGTATATCTCAGAGAGGCCCATATATCTCAGAGAGACCCATATATCTCAGAGAGACTTGTATATCTCAGAGAGTCCCGTATATGTCAGAGAGACCCATATATGTCAGAGAGACCCATATATCTCAGAGAGAACCATATATCACAGAGAGTCCTGTATATCTCAGAGAGACCTGTATATCTCAGAGAGTCCCGTATATCTCAGAGAGACCCATATATTACAGAGAGTTCCGTATATCACAGAGAGTCCCGTATATCACAGAGAGTCCCGTATATCTCAGAGAGCGCCATATATCACAGAGAGTCCCGTATATCTCAGAGAGTCCCGTATATCTCAGAGAGACGTGTATATCTCAGAGAGACCCATATATCTCAGAGAGACCCATATATCTCAGAAAGTCCCGTATATCTCAGAGAGACGTGTATATCTCAGAGAGACCCGTATATCTCAGAGAGACCCATATATCTCAGAGAGTCTCATTTATCTCAGAGAGATGTGTATATCTCAGAGAGACGTGTATATCTCAGAGAGACCCATACATCTCAGAGAGACCCGTATATCTCAGAGAGTCGTGTATATCTCAGAGAGACCCATATATTTCAGAGAGTCCCATATATCTCAGAGAGTCCCATATATCTCAGAGAGTCCGGTATATCTCAGAGAGACGTGTATATCTCAGAGAGACGTGTATATCTCAGAGAGACCCATATATCTCAGAGAGGCCCATATATCTCAGAGAGACGTGTATATCTCAGAGAGTCCCGTATATCTCAGAAAGACGTGTATTTCTCAGAGAGACCCATATATCTCAGAGAGACCCATATATCTCAGAGCGTCCTGTATATCTCAGAGGAACCCATATATTAGAGAGTCCCGTATATCTCAGAGAGTCCCGTATATCACACTGAATCCCGTATATCTCAGACAGCGCCGTATATCTCAGAGAGCCCCATATATCACAGAGAGTCCCGTATATCTCAGAGAGACCCATATATCTCAGAGGGTCCCGTATATCACAGAGAGTCCCATATATCTCAGAGAGTCCCGTATATCTCAGAGAGTCCCCTTATATCTCAGAGAGACCCATATATCTCAGAGAGACCCGTATATCACAGAGAGTCCCGTATATCTGAGAGAGACCCGTATATCTCAGAGAGACCCATATATCACAGAGAGTCCCGTATATCACAGAGAGTCCCGTATATCACAGAGAGTCCCGTATATCTCAGAGAACCCCATATATCACAGAGTCCCGTATATCTCAGAGAGTCCCGTATATCTCAGAGAGACGTGTATATCTCAGAGAGACCCATATATCTCAGAGAGACCCATATATCTCAGAGAGACGCGTATATCTCAGAGAGAACCATATATCTCAGAGAGTCTCGTATATCTCAGAGAGACGTGTATATCTCAGAGAGACCCATAGATCTCAGAGAGACGTATATATCTCAGAGAGACGTGTATATCTCAGAGAGACCCGTATATCACAGAGGGTTCTGTATATCTCAGAGAGCCCCATATATCACAGAGAGTCCCGTATATCTCAGAGAGACCCATATATCTCAGAGGGTCTCGTATATCTGAGAGAGTCCCCTTATATCTCAGAGAGACCCATATATCTCAGAGAGACCCGTATATCACAGAGAGTCCCGTATATCTGAGAGAGACCCGTATATCTCAGAGAAACCCATATATCACAGAGAGTCCCGTATATCTCAGAGAGTCCCGTATATCACACTGAACCCCGTATATCTCAGAGAGCCCCGTATATCTCAGAGAGCCCCATATATCACAGAGAGTCCTGTATATCTCAGAGAGACCCATGTGTCTCAGAGGGTCCCATATATCACAGAGAGTCCCGTAAATCTCAGAGAGTCCCGTATATCTCAGAGAGTCCCCTTATATCACAGAGAGTCCCGTATATCTCAGAGAGCGCCATATATCACAGAGAGACCCATATATCTCAGAGAGTCTCGTATATCTCAGAGAGACGTGTATATCTCAGAGAGACCCATATATCTCAGAGAGACCCATAGATCTCAGAGAGACGTGTATATCTCAGAGAGACCCGTATATCACAGAGAGTTCTGTATATCTCAGAGAGTCCCGTATATCTCAGAGAGACCCATATATCTCAGAGAGACCCGTATATCACAGAGAGTTCTATATATCTCAGAGAGTCCCATATATCTCAGAGAGACCCATATATCTCAGAGAGACCCGTATATCACAGAGAGTCCCGTATATCACAGAGAGACCCGTAAATCACAGAGAAACCCGTATATCTCAGAGAGACCCATATATCTCAGAGAGACCCGTATATCTCAGACAGTCCTGTATATCTCAGAGGAACCCATATATTACAGAGAGTCCCGTATATCTCAGAGAGTCCCGTATATCACACTGAACCCCGTATATCTCAGAGAGCCCCATATATCACGGAGAGTCCCGTATATCTCAGAGAAACCCATATATCTCAGAGGGTCCCGTATATCACAGAGAGTCCCGTATATCTCAGAGAGTCCCGTATATCTCAGAGAGTCCCCTTATATCTGAGAGGGACCTATATATCTCAGAGAGACCCGTATATCACAGAGAGTCCCGTATATCTCAGAGAGACCCATATATCACAGAGAGTTCCGTATATCATGGAGAGACCCATATATCACAGAGAAACCCGTATATCTCAGAGAGGCCCATATATCTCAGAGAGACCCATATATCTCAGAGAGACTTGTATATCTCAGAGAGTCCCGTATATGTCAGAGAGACCCGTATATGTCAGAGAGACCCGTATATGTCAGAGAGACCCATATATCTCAGAGAGAACCATATATCACAGAGAGTCCCGTATATCTCAGAGAGACCTGTATATCTCAGAGAGTCCCGTATATCCTAGAGAGACCCATATGTTACAGAGAGTTCCGTATATCACAGAGAGTCCCGTATATCACAGAGAGTCCCGTATATCTCAGAGAGCGCCATATATCACAGAGAGTCCCGTATATCTCAAAGAGTCCCGTATATCTCAGAGAGACGTGTATATCTCAGAGAGACCCATATATCTCAGAGAGACCCATATATCTCAGAGAGTCCCGTATATCTCAGAGAGACGTGTATATCTCAGAGAGACCCATATATCTCAGAGAGACCCATATTTCTCAGAGAGACCCGTATATCTCAGAGAGACCCATATATCTCAGAGAGTCTCATTTATCTCAGAGAGACCCGTATATCTCAGAGAGACGTGTATATCTCAGAGAGACGTGTATATCTCAGAGAGACCCATATATTTCAGAGAGTCCCATATATCTCAGAGAGTCCCATATATCTCAGAGAGTCCGGTATATCTCAGAGAGACGTGTATATCTCAGAGAGACGTGTATATCTCAGAGAGACCCATATATCTCAGAGAGTCCCGTATATCTCAGAGAGACGTGTATATCTCAGAGAGTCCCGTATATCTCAGAAAAACGTGTATATCTCAGAGAGACCCATATATCTCAGAGAGTCCTGTATATCTCAGAGGAACCCATATATTACAGAGAGTCCCGTATATCTCAGAGAGTCCCGTATATCACACTGAATCCCGTATATCTCAGAGAGCCCCATGTATCACGGAGAGTCCCGTATATCTCAGAGAGACCCATATATCTCAGAGGGTCCCGTATATCACAGAGAGTCCCGTATATCTCAGAGAGTCCCGTATATCTCAGAGAGTCCCCTTATATCTGAGAGGGACCTGTATATCTCAGAGAGACCCGTATATCACAGAGAGTCCCGTATACCTCAGAGAGACCCGTATATCACAGAGAGTTCCGTATATCATGGAGAGACCCATATATCACTGAGAAACCCGTATATCTCAGAGAGGCCCATATATCTCAGAGAGACCCATATATCTCAGAGAGACTTGTATATCTCAGAGAGTCCCGTATATGTCAGAGAGACCCATATATCTCAGAGAGAACCATATATCACAGAGAGTCCTGTATATCTCAGAGAGACCTGTATATCTCAGAGAGTCCCGTATATCTCAGAGAGACCCATATATTACAGAGAGTTCCGTATATCACAGAGAGTCCCGTATATCACAGAGAGTCCCGTATATCTCAGAGAGCGCCATATATCACAGAGAGTCCCGTATATCTCAGAGAGTCCCGTATATCTCAGAGAGACGTGTATATCTCAGAGAGACCCATATATCTCAGAGAGACCCATATATCTCAGAGAGTCCCGTATATCTCAGAGAGACGTGTATATCTCAGAGAGACCCGTATATCTCAGAGAGACCCATATATCTCAGAGTCTCATTTATCTCAGAGAGATGTGTATATCTCAGAGAGACGTGTATATCTCAGAGAGACCCATACATCTCAGAGAGACCCGTATATCTCAGAGAGTCGTGTATATCTCAGAGAGACCCATATATTTCAGAGAGTCCCATATATCTCAGAGAGTCCCATATATCTCAGAGAGTCCGGTATATCTCAGAGAGACGTGTATATCTCAGAGAGACGTGTATATCTCAGAGAGACCCATATATCTCAGAGAGGCCCATATATCTCAGAGAGACGTGTATATCTCAGAGAGTCCCGTATATCTCAGAAAGACGTGTATATCTCAGAGAGACCCATATATCTCAGAGAGACCCATATATCTCAGAGCGTCCTGTATATCTCAGAGGAACCCATATATTACAGAGAGTCCCGTATATCTCAGAGAGTCCCGTATATCACACTGAATCCCGTATATCTCAGACAGCGCCGTATATCTCAGAGAGCCCCATATATCACAGAGAGTCCCGTATATCTCAGAGAGACCCGTATATCACAGAGAGTTCCGTATATCACGGAGAGACCCATATATCACTGAGAATCCCGTATATCTCAGAGAGGCCCATATATCTCAGAGAGAACCATATATCACAGAGAGTCCTGTATATCTCAGAGAGACCTGTATATCTCAGAGAGTCCCGTATATCTCAGAGAGACCCATATATTACAGAGAGTTCCGTATATCACAGAGAGTCCCGTATATCACAGAGAGTCCCGTATATCTCAGAGAGCGCCATATATCACAGAGAGTCCCGTATATCTCAGAGAGTTCCGTATATCTCAGAGAGACGTGTATATCTCAGAGAGTCCCATATATCTCAGAGAGACCCATATATCTCAGAGAGACCCGTATATCACAGAGAGTCCCGTATATCACAGAGAGACCCGTAAATCACAGAGAAACCCGTATATCTCAGAGAGACCCATATATCTCAGAGAGACCCGTATATCTCAGACAGTCCTGTATATCTCAGAGGAACCCATATATTACAGAGAGTCCCGTATATCTCAGAGAGTCCCGTATATCACACTGAACCCCGTATATCTCAGAGAGCCCCATGTATCACGGAGAGTCCCGTATATCTCAGAGAGACCCATATATCTCAGAGGGTCCCGTATATCACAGAGAGTCCCGTATATCTCAGAGAGTCCCGTATATCTCAGAGAGTCCCCTTATATCTGAGAGGGACCTGTATATCTCAGAGAGACCCGTATATCACAGAGAGTCCCGTATACCTCAGAGAGACCCGTATATCACAGAGAGTTCCGTATATCATGGAGAGACCCATATATCACTGAGAAACCCGTATATCTCAGAGAGGCCCATATATCTCAGAGAGACCCATATATCTCAGAGAGACTTGTATATCTCAGAGAGTCCCGTATATGTCAGAGAGACCCATATATGTCAGAGAGACCCATATATCTCAGAGAGAACCATATATCACAGAGAGTCCTGTATATCTCAGAGAGTCCCGTATATCTCAGAGAGACCCATATATTACAGAGAGTTCCGTATATCACAGAGAGTCCCGTATATCACAGAGAGTCCCGTATATCTCAGAGAGCGCCATATATCACAGAGAGTCCCGTATATCTCAGAGAGTCCCGTATATCTCAGAGAGACGTGTATATCTCAGAGAGACCCATATATCTCAGAGAGACCCATATATCTCAGAGAGTCCCGTATATCTCAGAGAGACGTGTATATCTCAGAGAGACCCGTATATCTCAGAGAGACCCATATATCTCAGAGAGTCTCATTTATCTCAGAGAGATGTGTATATCTCAGAGAGACGTGTATATCTCAGAGAGACCCATACATCTCAGAGAGACCCGTATATCTCAGAGAGTCGTGTATATCTCAGAGAGACCCATATATTTCAGAGAGTCCCATATATCTCAGAGAGTCCCATTTATCTCAGAGAGTCCGGTATATCTCAGAGAGACGTGTATATCTCAGAGAGACGTGTATATCTCAGAGAGACCCATATATCTCAGAGAGGCCCATATATCTCAGAGAGACGTGTATATCTCAGAGAGTCCCGTATATCTCAGAAAGACGTGTATATCTCAGAGAGACCCATATATCTCAGAGAGACCCATATATCTCAGAGCGTCCTGTATATCTCAGAGGAACCCATATATTAGAGAGTCCCGTATATCTCAGAGAGTCCCGTATATCACACTGAATCCCGTATATCTCCGACAGCGCCGTATATCTCAGAGAGCCCCATATATCACAGAGAGTCCCGTATATCTCAGAGAGACCCATATATCTCAGAGGGTCCCATATATCTCAGAGGGTCCCGTATATCACAGAGAGTCCCATATATCTCAGAGAGTCCCGTATATCTCAGAGAGTCCCCTTATATCTCAGAGAGACCCATATATCTCAGAGAGACCCGTATATCACAGAGAGTCCCGTATATCTTAGAGAGACCCGTATATCTCAGAGAGACCCATATATCACAGAGAGTCCCGTATATCACAGAGAGTCCCGTATATCACAGAGAGTCCCGTATATCTCAGAGAGCCCCATATATCACAGAGTCCCGTATATCTCAGAGAGTCCCGTATATCTCAGAGAGACGTGTATATCTCAGAGAGACCCATATATCTCAGAGAGACCCATATATCTCAGAGAGACGCGTATATCTCAGAGAGAACCATATATCTCAGAGAGTCTCGTATATCTCAGAGAGACGTGTATATCTCAGAGAGACCCATAGATCTCAGAGAGACGTATATATCTCAGAGAGACGTGTATATCTCAGAGAGACCCGTATATCACAGAGGGTTCTGTATATCTCAGAGAGCCCCATATATCACAGAGAGTCCCGTACATCTCAGAGAGACCCATATATCTCAGAGGGTCTCGTATATCTGAGAGAGTCCCCTTATATCTCAGAGAGACCCATATATCTCAGAGAGACCCGTATATCACAGAGAGTCCCGTATATCTGAGAGAGACCCGTATATCTCAGAGAAACCCATATATCACAGAGAGCCCCGTATATCTCAGAGAGCCCCATATATCACAGAGAGTCCTGTATATCTCAGAGAGACCCATGTGTCTCAGAGGGTCCCATATATCACAGAGAGTCCCGTAAATCTCAGAGAGTCCCGTATATCTCAGAGAGTCCCCTTATATCACAGAGAGTCCCGTATATCTCAGAGAGCGCCATATATCACAGAGAGACCCATATATCTCAGAGAGTCTCGTATATCTCAGAGAGACGTGTATATCTCAGAGAGACCCATATATCTCAGAGAGACCCATAGATCTCAGAGAGACATGTATATCTCAGAGAGACCCGTATATCACAGAGAGTTCTGTATATCTCAGAGAGTCCCGTATATCTCAGAGAGACCCATATATCTCAGAGAGACCCGTATATCACAGAGAGTTCTGTATATCTCAGAGAGTCCCATATATCTCAGAGAGACCCATATATCTCAGAGAGACCCGTATATCACAGAGAGTCCCGTATATCACAGAGAGACCCGTAAATCACAGAGAAACCCGTATATCTCAGAGAGACCCATATATCTCAGAGAGACCCGTATATCTCAGACAGTCCTGTATATCTCAGAGGAACCCATATATTACAGAGAGTCCCGTATATCTCAGAGAGTCCCGTATATCACACTGAACCCCGTATATCTCAGAGAGCCCCATATATCACGGAGAGTCCCGTATATCTCAGAGAAACCCATATATCTCAGAGGGTCCCGTATATCACAGAGAGTCCCGTATATCTCAGAGAGTCCCGTATATCTCAGAGAGTCCCCTTATATCTGAGAGGGACCTATATATCTCAGAGAGACCCGTATATCACAGAGAGTCCCGTATATCTCAGAGAGACCCATATATCACAGAGAGTTCCGTATATCATGGAGAGACCCATATATCACAGAGAAACCCGTATATCTCAGAGAGGCCCATATATCTCAGAGAGACCCATATATCTCAGAGAGACTTGTATATCTCAGAGAGTCCCGTATATGTCAGAGAGACCCGTATATGTCAGAGAGACCCGTATATGTCAGAGAGACCCATATATCTCAGAGAGAACCATATATTACAGAGAGTCCCGTATATCTCAGAGAGACCTGTATATCTCAGAGAGTCCCGTATATCCTAGAGAGACCCATATATTACAGAGAGTTCCGTATATCACAGAGAGTCCCGTATATCTCAGAGAGCGCCATATATCACAGAGAGTCCCGTATATCTCAAAGAGTCCCGTATATCTCAGAGAGACGTGTATATCTCAGAGAGACCCATATATCTCAGAGAGACCCATATATCTCAGAGAGTCCCGTATATCTCAGAGAGACGTGTATATCTCAGAGAGACCCATATATCTCAGAGAGACCCATATTTCTCAGAGAGACCCGTATATCTCAGAGAGACCCATATATCTCAGAGAGTCTCATTTATCTCAGAGAGACCCGTATATCTCAGAGAGACGTGTATATCTCAGAGAGACGTGTATATCTCAGAGAGACCCATATATTTCAGAGAGTCCCATATATCTCAGAGAGTCCCATATATCTCAGAGAGTCCGGTATATCTCAGAGAGACGTGTATATCTCAGAGAGACGTGTATATCTCAGAGAGACCCATATATCTCAGAGAGTCCCGTATATCTCAGAGAGACGTGTATATCTCAGAGAGTCCCGTATATCTCAGAAAAACGTGTATATCTCAGAGAGACCCATATATCTCAGAGAGACCCATATATCTCAGAGAGTCCTGTATATCTCAGAGGAACCCATATATTACAGAGAGTCCCGTATATCTCAGAGAGTCCCGTATATCACACTGAATCCCGTATATCTCAGAGAGCCCCATGTATCACGGAGAGTCCCGTATATCTCAGAGAGACCCATATATCTCAGATTGTCCCGTATATCACAGAGAGTCCCGTATATCTCAGAGAGTCCCGTATATCTCAGAGAGTCCCGTATACCTCAGAGAGACCCGTATATCACAGAGAGTTCCGTATATCATGGAGAGACCCATATATCACTGAGAAACCCGTATATCTCAGAGAGGCCCATATATCTCAGAGAGACCCATATATCTCAGAGAGACTTGTATATCTCAGAGAGTCCCGTATATGTCAGAGAGACCCGTATATGTCAGAGAGACCCGTATATGTCAGAGAGACCCATATATCTCAGAGAGAACCATATATCACAGAGAGTCCCGTATATCTCAGAGAGACCTGTATATCTCAGAGAGTCCCGTATATCCTAGAGAGACCCATATATTACAGAGAGTTCCGTATATCACAGAGAGTCCCGTATATCTCAGAGAGCGCCATATATCACAGAGAGTCCCGTATATCTCAAAGAGTCCCGTATATCTCAGAGAGACGTGTATATCTCAGAGAGACCCATATATCTCAGAGAGACCCATATATCTCAGAGAGTCCCGTATATCTCAGAGAGACGTGTATATCTCAGAGAGACCCATATATCTCAGAGAGACCCATATTTCTCAGAGAGACCCGTATATCTCAGAGAGACCCATATATCTCAGAGAGTCTCATTTATCTCAGAGAGACCCGTATATCTCAGAGAGACGTGTATATCTCAGAGAGACGTGTATATCTCAGAGAGACCCATATATTTCAGAGAGTCCCATATATCTCAGAGAGTCCCATATATCTCAGAGAGTCCGGTATATCTCAGAGAGACGTGTATATCTCAGAGAGACGTGTATATCTCAGAGAGACCCATATATCTCAGAGAGTCCCGTATATCTCAGAGAGACGTGTATATCTCAGAGAGTCCCGTATATCTCAGAAAAACGTGTATATCTCAGAGAGACCCATATATCTCAGAGAGACCCATATATCTCAGAGAGTCCTGTATATCTCAGAGGAACCCATATATTACAGAGAGTCCCGTATATCTCAGAGAGTCCCGTATATCACACTGAATCCCGTATATCTCAGAGAGCCCCATGTATCACGGAGAGTCCCGTATATCTCAGAGAGACCCATATATCTCAGAGGTTCCCGTATATCACAGAGAGTCCCGTATATCTCAGAGAGTCCCGTATATCTCAGAGAGTCCCCTTATATCTGAGAGGGACCTGTATATCTCAGAGAGACCCGTATATCACAGAGAGTCCCGTATACCTCAGAGAGACCCGTATATCACAGAGAGTTCCGTATATCATGGAGAGACCCATATATCACTGAGAAACCCGTATATCTCAGAGAGGCCCATATATCTCAGAGAGACCCATATATCTCAGAGAGACTTGTATATCTCAGAGAGTCCCGTATATGTCAGAGAGACCCATATATGTCAGAGAGACCCATATATCTCAGAGAGAACCATATATCACAGAGAGTCCTGTATATCTCAGAGAGACCTGTATATCTCAGAGAGTCCCGTATATCTCAGAGAGACCCATATATTACAGAGAGTTCCGTATATCACAGAGAGTCCCGTATATCACAGAGAGTCCCGTATATCTCAGAGAGCGCCATATATCACAGAGAGTCCCGTATATCTCAGAGAGTCCCGTATATCTCAGAGAGACGTGTATATCTCAGAGAGACCCATATATCTCAGAGAGACCCATATATCTCAGAGAGTCCCGTATATCTCAGAGAGACGTGTATATCTCAGAGAGACCCGTATATCTCAGAGAGACCCATATATCTCAGAGTCTCATTTATCTCAGAGAGATGTGTATATCTCAGAGAGACGTGCATATCTCAGAGAGACCCATACATCTCAGAGAGACCCGTATATCTCAGAGAGTCGTGTATATCTCAGAGAGACCCATATATTTCAGAGAGTCCCATATATCTCAGAGAGTCCCATATATCTCAGAGAGTCCGGTATATCTCAGAGAGACGTGTATATCTCAGAGAGACGTGTATATCTCAGAGAGACCCATATATCTCAGAGAGGCCCATATATCTCAGAGAGACGTGTATATCTCAGAGAGTCCCGTATATCTCAGAAAGACGTGTATATCTCAGAGAGACCCATATATCACAGAGAGACCCATATATCTCAGAGCGTCCTGTATATCTCAGAGGAACCCATATATTACAGAGAGTCCCGTATATCTCAGAGAGTCCCGTATATCACACTGAATCCCGTATATCTCAGACAGCGCCGTATATCTCAGAGAGCCCCATATATCACAGAGAGTCCCGTATATCTCAGAGAGACCCATATATCTCAGAGGGTCCCGTATATCACAGAGAGTCCCATATATCTCAGAGAGTCCCGTATATCTCAGAGAGTCCCCTTATATCTCAGAGAGACCCATATATCTCAGAGAGACCCGTATATCACAGAGAGTCCCGTATATCTGAGAGAGACCCGTATATCTCAGAGAGACCCATATATCACAGAGAGTCCCGTATATCACAGAGAGTCCCGTATATCTCAGAGAGCCCCATATATCACAGAGTCCCGTATATCTCAGAGAGTCCCGTATATCTCAGAGAGACGTGTATATCTCAGAGAGACCCATATATCTCAGAGAGACCCATATATCTCAGAGAGACGCGTATATCTCAGAGAGAACCATATATCTCAGAGAGTCTCGTATATCTCAGAGAGACGTGTATATCTCAGAGAGACCCATAGATCTCAGAGAGACGTATATATCTCAGAGAGACGTGTATATCTCAGAGAGACCCGTATATCACAGAGGGTTCTGTATATCTCAGAGAGCCCCATATATCACAGAGAGTCCCGTATATCTCAGAGAGACCCATATATCTCAGAGGGTCTCGTATATCTGAGAGAGTCCCCTTATATCTCAGAGAGACCCATATATCTCAGAGAGACCCGTATATCACAGAGAGTCCCGTATATCTGAGAGAGTCCCGTATATCTGAGAGAGACCCGTATATCTCAGAGAAACCCATATATCACAGAGAGTCCCGTATATCTCAGAGAGTCCCGTATATCACACTGAACCCCGTATATCGCAGAGAGCCCCGTATATCTCAGAGAGCCCCATATATCACAGAGAGTCCTGTATATCTCAGAGAGACCCATGTGTCTCAGAGGAACCCATATATTACAGAGAGTCCCGTATATCTCAGAGAGTCCCGTATATCACACTGAATCCCGTATATCTCAGACAGCGCCGTATATCTCAGAGAGCCCCATGTATCACAGAGAGTCCCGTATATCTCAGAGAGACCCATATATCTCAGAGGGTCCCGTATATCACAGGGAGTCCCATATATCTCAGAGAGTCCCGTATATCTCTGAGAGTCCCCTTATATCTCAGAGAGACCCATATATCTCAGAGAGACCCGTATATCACAGAGAGTCCCGTATATCTGAGAGAGACCCGTATATCTCAGAGAGACCCATATATCACAGAGAGTCCCGTATATCACAGAGAGTCCCGTATGTCACAGAGAGTCCCGTATATCTCAGAGAGCCCCATATATCACAGAGTCCCGTATATCTCAGAGAGTCCCGTATATCTCAGAGAGTCCCATATATCTCAGAGAGACGTGTATATCTCAGAGAGACCCATATATCTCAGAGAGACCCATATATCTCAGAGAGACGCGTATATCTCAGAGAGACCCATATATCTCAGAGAGTCTCGTATATCTCAGAGAGACGTGTATATCTCAGAGAGACCCATATATCTCAGAGAGACCCATAGATCTCAGAGAGACGTATATATCTCAGAGAGACGTGTATATCTCAGAGAGACCCGTATATCACAGAGGGTTCTGTATAACTCAGAGAGTCCCATATATCTCAGAGAGACCCATATATCTCAGAGAGACCCGTATATCACAGAGAGTCCCGTATATCACAGAGAGACCCGTAAATCACAGAGAAACCCGTATATCTCAGAGAGACCCATATATCTCAGCGAGACCCGTATATCTCAGAGGAACCCATATATTACAGAGAGTCCCATATATCTCAGAGAGTCCCGTATATCACACTGAACCCCGTATATCTCAGAGAGCCCCGTATATCTCAGAGAGCCCCATATATCACAGAGAGTCCCGTATATCTCAGAGAGACCCATATATCTCAGAGGGTCCCGTATATCACAGAGAGTCCCATATATCTCAGAGAGTCCCGTATATCTCAGAGAGTCCCCTTATATCTCAGAGAGACCCATATATCTCAGAGAGACCCGTATATCACAGAGAGTCCCGTATATCTGAGAGAGACCCGTATATCTCAGAGAGACCCGTATATCACAGAGAGTCCCGTATATCACAGAGAGTCCCGTATATCTCAGAGAGCCCCATATATCACAGAGTCCCGTATATCTCAGAGAGTCCCGTATATCTCAGAGAGACGTGTATATCTCAGAGAGACCCATATATCTCAGAGAGACCCATATATCTCAGAGAGACGCGTATATCTCAGAGAGAACCATATATCTCAGAGAGTCTCGTATATCTCAGAGAGACGTGTATATCTCAGAGAGACCCATAGATCTCAGAGAGACTTATATATCTCAGAGAGACGTGTATATCTCAGAGAGACCCGTATATCACAGAGGGTTCTGTATATCTCAGAGAGCCCCATATATCACAGAGAGTCCCGTATATCTCAGAGAGACCCATATATCTCAGAGGGTCTCGTATATCTGAGAGAGTCCCCTTATATCTCAGAGAGACCCATATATCTCAGAGAGACCCGTATATCACAGAGAGTCCCGTATATCTGAGAGAGTCCCGTATATCTGAGAGAGACCCGTATATCTCAGAGAAACCCATATATCACAGAGAGTCCCGTATATCTCAGAGAGTCCCGTATATCACACTGAACCCCGTATATCGCAGAGAGCCCCGTATATCTCAGAGAGCCCCATATATCACAGAGAGTCCTGTATATCTCAGAGAGACCCATGTGTCTCAGAGGAACCCATATATTACAGAGAGTCCCGTATATCTCAGAGAGTCCCGTATATCACACTGAATCCCGTATATCTCAGACAGCGCCGTATATCTCAGAGAGCCCCATGTATCACAGAGAGTCCCGTATATCTCAGAGAGACCCATATATCTCAGAGGGTCCCGTATATCACAGGGAGTCCCATATATCTCAGAGAGTCCCGTATATCTCTGAGAGTCCCCTTATATCTCAGAGAGACCCATATATCTCAGAGAGACCCGTATATCACAGAGAGTCCCGTATATCTGAGAGAGACCCGTATATCTCAGAGAGACCCATATATCACAGAGAGTCCCGTATATCACAGAGAGTCCCGTATGTCACAGAGAGTCCCGTATATCTCAGAGAGCCCCATATATCACAGAGTCCCGTATATCTCAGAGAGTCCCGTATATCTCAGAGAGTCCCGTATATCTCAGAGAGACGTGTATATCTCAGAGAGACCCATATATCTCAGAGAGACCCATATATCTCAGAGAGACGCGTATATCTCAGAGAGACCCATATATCTCAGAGAGTCTCGTATATCTCAGAGAGACGTGTATATCTCAGAGAGACCCATATATCTCAGAGAGACCCATAGATCTCAGAGAGACGTATATATCTCAGAGAGACGTGTATATCTCAGAGAGACCCGTATATCACAGAGGGTTCTGTATATCTCAGAGAGTCCCATATATCTCAGAGAGACCCATATATCTCAGAGAGACCCGTATATCACAGAGAGTCCCGTATATCACAGAGAGACCCGTAAATCACAGAGAAACCCGTATATCTCAGAGAGACCCATATATCTCAGCGAGACCCGTATATCTCAGAGGAACCCATATATTACAGAGAGTCCCATATATCTCAGAGAGTCCCGTATATCACACTGAACCCCATATATCTCAGAGAGCCCCGTATATCTCAGAGAGCCCCATATATCACAGAGTCCCATATATCTCAGAGAGACCCATATATCTCAGAGGGTCCCGTATATCACAGAGAGTCCCGTATATCTCAGAGAGTCCCGTATATCTTAGAGAGTCCCCTTATATCTCAGAGGGACCCATATATCTCAGAGAGACCCGTATATCACAGAGTCCCGTATATCTCAGAGAGACCCGTATATCACAGAGAGTTCCGTATATCACAGAGAGAGCCGTATATCACAGAGAAAACCGTATATCTCAGAGAGGTCCATATATCTCAGAGAGCCCCGTATATCTCAGAGAGATCTGTATATCACAGAGAGCCCTGTATATCTCAGAGAGTCCCATATATCTCAGAGAGACCCATATATCTCAGAGAGTCCCGTATATCTCAGAGAGTCCCGTATATCACACTGAACCCCGTATATCTCAGAGAGACCCATATATCTCAGAGAGACCTGTATATCACAGAGAGACCTGTATATCTCAGAGAGTCCCGTATATCTCAGAGAGACCCGTATACGTCAGAGAGACCCATATATCTCAGCGAGCCCCATATATCACAGAGTCCCGTATATCTCAGAGAGTCCCGTATATCACAGAGAGACGTTTATATCTCAGAGAGACCCATATATCTCTGAGAGACCCATATATCTCAGAGAGACGCGTATATCTCAGAGAGACCCATATATCTCAGAGAGTCTCGTATATCTCAGAGAGACGTGTATATCTCAGAGAGACCCGTATATCACAGAGAGTTCTGCATATCTCAGAGAGTCCCATATATCTCAGAGAGACCCGTATATCACAGAGAGTCCCGTATATCACAGAGAGACCCGTAAATCACAGAGAAACCCGTATATCTCAGAGAGACCCATATATCTCAGAGACCCTTATATCTCAGAGGAACCCATATATTACAGAGAGTCCCATATATCTCAGAGAGTCCCGTATATCACACTGAACCCCGTACATCTCAGAGAGCCCCGTATATCTCAGAGTGCCCCATATATCACAGAGAGTCCCATATATCTCAGAGAGACCCATATATCTCAGAGGGTCCCATATATCACAGAGAGTCCCGTATATTTCAGAGAGTCCCGTATATCTTAGAGAGGCCCCTTATATCACAGAGTCCCGTATATCTCAGAGAGACCCGTATATCACAGAGAGTTCCGTATATCACAGAGAGACCCGTATATCACAGAGAAACCCGTATATCTCAGCGAGGTCCATATATCTCAGAGAGACCCATATATCACAGAGAGCCCCGTATATCTCAGAGAGATCCGTATATCACAGAGAGCCCCGTATATCTCAGAGAGTCCCATATATCTCAGAGAGACCCATATATCTCAAAGTCCCGTATATCTCAGAGAGTCCCGTATATCACACTGAACCCCGTATATCTCAGAGAGACCCATATATCTCAGCGAGACCTGTATATCACAGAGAGACCTGTATATCTCAGAGAGTCCCGTATATCTCAGAGAGACCCGTATATGTCAGAGAGACCCATATATCTCAGAGACACCCATATATCACAGAGAGTCCCGTATATCTCAGAGGGACCTATATATCTCAGAGAGTCCCATATATCTCGGAGAGACCCATAGATCTCAGAGAGACGTATATATCTCAGAGAGACGTGTATATCTCAGAGAGACCCGTATATCACAGAGAGTTCTGTATATCTCAGAGAGTCTCATATATCTCAGAGAGACCCATATATCTCAGAGACACCCGTATATCACAGAGAGTCCCGTATATCACAGAGAGACCCGTAAATCACAGAGAAACCCGTATATCTCAGAGAGACCCATATATCTCAGAGAGACCCGTATATCTCAGAGGAACCCATATATTACAGAGAGTCCCATATATCTCCGAGAGTCCCGTATATCACACTGAACCCCGTATATCTCAGAGAGCCCCGTATATCTCAGAGAGCCCCATATATCACAGAGAGTCCCATATATCTCAGAGAGACCCATATATCTCAGAGGGTCCCGTATATCACAGAGAGTCCCGTATATCTTAGAGAGTCCCCTTATATCACAGAGTCCCGTATATCTCAGAGAGACCCGTATATCACAGAGAGACCCGTATATCACAGAGAAACCCGTATATCTCAGAGAGATCCATATATCTCAGAGAGACCCATATATCACAGAGAGCCCCGTATATCTCAGAGAGATCCGTATATCACAGAGAGCCCCGTATATCTCACAGAGACCCATATATCTCAGAGTCCCGTATATCTCAGAGAGTCCCGTATATCACACTGAACCCCGTATATCTCAGAGAGACCCATATATCTCAGAGAGACCTGTATATCACAGAGAGACCTGTATATCTCAGAGAGTCCCGTATATCTCAGAGAGACCCGTATATGTCAGAGAGACCCATATATCTCAGAGAGACCCATATATCACAGAGAGTCCCGTATATCTCAGAGGGACCTATATATCTCAGAGAGTCCCATATATCTCGGAGAGACCCGTATATCTCGGAGAGACCCGTATATCATAGAGAGTCCCGTATATCTCAGAGAGACCCATATATCACAGAGAGTCCCGTATATCACAGAGAGTCCCGTATATCTCAGAGAGCGCCATATATCACAGAGATTCCCGTATATCTCAGAGAGTCCCGTATATCTCAGACGGACGTGTATATCTCAGAGAGACCCATATATCTCAGAGAGACCCATATATCTCAGAGAGACCCGTATATCTCAGAGAGACTCATATATCTCAGAGAGTCTCGTATATCTCAGAGAGACCCTTATATCTCAGAGAGACCCTTATATCTCAGAGAGACCCATATATCTCAGAGAGACATGTATATCTCAGAGAGACCTGTATATCTCAGAGAGACCCGTACATCTCAGAGAGTTCTGTATATCTCAGAGAGTCCCGTATATCTCAGAGAGACCCATATATCTCAGAGAGACCCGTATATCTCAGACAGTCCTGTATATCTCAGAGGAACCCATATATTACAGAGAGTCCCGTATATCTCAGAGAGTCCCGTATATCACACTGAACCCCGTATATCTCAGAGAGCCCCATATATCACGGAGAGTCCCGTATATCTCAGAGAGACCCATATATCTCAGAGGGTCCCGTATATCACAGAGAGTCCCGTATATCTCAGAGAGTCCCGTATATCACAGAGAGTTCTGTATATCTCAGAGAGTCCCGTATATCTCAGAGAGACCCATATATCTCAGAGAGACCCGTATATCACAGAGAGTTCTGTATATCTCAGAGAGTCCCATATATCTCAGAGAGTCCCATATATCTCAGGGAGACCCATATAATCTCAGAGAGCCCTGTATATCACAGAGAGTCCTGTATATCACAGAGAGACCCGTATATCACAGAGGAACCCGTATATCTCAGAGAGACCCGTATATATCAGAGAGTCCCGTATATCTCAGAGGAACCCATATATTACAGAGAGTCCCGTAGATTTCAGAGAGTCCCGTATATCACACTGAACCCCGTATATCTCAGAGAGCCCCGTATATCTCATAGAGCTCCATATATCACAAAGAGTCCCGTATATCTCAGAGAGACCCGTATATCGCAGAGAGACCCATATATCACAGAGAGTCCGGTATATCACAGAGAGTTCCGTATATGACAGAGAGACCCGGATATCTCAGAGAGACCCCTATATCTCAGTGTGTCCCATATATCTCAGAGAGTGCCGTATATCACAGAGAGTCCCGTTTATCCCAGAGAGACCCATATATCACAGAGATTCCCGTATATCTCAGAGAGACCTATATATCTCAGAGAGAGCCATATATCACAGAGAGTCCCGTATATCTCAGGGAGACTCGTATATCTCAGAGTGTCCCGTGTATCTCAGAGACACCCATATATATCAGAGAGTCCCGTATATCTCAGAGAGTCCCGTATATCACAGAGAGACCCCTAAATCTCAGAGAATCCTGTATATCACAGAGACTCCCGTATATCGCAGAAAGTCTGGAACTCAGCATCGGGGATTATATAATACTCAGTATCTTGGATTATATTATACTCAGTATCGGGGTTTTTATAAAACTCAGTATCGGGGTTTATATAAAACTCAGTATCGGGGTTTATATAAAACTCTGTGTCGGGGTTTATATAATACTCAGAATCGGGGTTTATATAATACTCAGTATCGGGGATTATATAATACTCAGTATCTTGGATTATATAATACTCAGTATCTTGGATTATATAATACTCAGTATCGGAGTTTATATAAAACTCAGTATCAGGGTTTATATAAAACTCAATATGAGGGTTTATATAATACTCAGTATCACGGTTTATATAATACTCAGCTTCGGGGATTATATAATACTAAATTGCTTGGATTATATAATACTCAGTATCGGGGTTTATATAAAACTCAGTATCAAGGTTTATATAAAACTCAATATGAGGGTTTATATAATACTCAGTATCAGGGTTTATATAATACTCTGCATCGGAGATTATATAATACTCAGTACCTTGGATTATATAATATTCAGTATCCGGGTTTAGATAAAACTCAGTATCAGGATTTATATCAAACTCAGTATCAGGATTTATATCAAACTCAGTATCAGGGTTTATATAATACTCAGTATCAGGGTTTATATAATACTCAGTATCGGGGATTATATAATACTCATTATCGGGGTTTATATAAAACTCATTATCGGGGTTTATATAAAACTCAGTGTCGGGGTTTATATAGTATTCAGTATCGGGGTTTATATAATACTCAGTATCGGTGTTTATATAAAACTCAGTATCGGGGTTTATATAAAATTCAGTGTCGGGGTTTATATAGTACTCAGTATCGGGGTTTATATAATACTCAGTATCGGGGTTCATATAAAACTCAGTATCGGGGATTATATAATACTCAGTATCGGGGTTTCTATAAAACTCCGTATCGGGGTTTATACAATACTCAGTATCGGGGATTATATAATTCTCAGTATCGGTGTTTATATAATACTCAGTATCAGAGTGTATCTAACACTCAGTAACGGGGTTTATTCAATATTCAGTATCTGGGCTTATATAAAATTCAGTATCGGGGTTTATATAATACTCAGTATCGGGGTTTATATAATACTCAGTATCGGGGTTTATATAAAACTCAGTATAGGGGTTTATATAAAACTCAGTATCGGGGTTTATATAATACTCAGTATCAGGGTTTAAATAATACCTCAGTATCGGGGATTATATAAAACTCAGTATCGGGGTTTATATAATACTCAGTATCAGGGTTTATATAATACTCAGTATCGGGGTTTATATAGAACTCTGTATTGGGGACTATATAAAACTCAGTATCGGGGTTTATACAATACTCAGAATCGGGGATAACAATAAACTCGGCATCGGGGTTTATGTAAAACACAGTCTCGGGGTTTATATAATACTCAGTATCGGGGTTTATATAAAACACAGTATTGAGGTTTATATAATACTCAGTATCGGGGTTTATATAATACTCAGTATCGGGGATTACATAAAACTCGGTATCGGGGTTTATATAAAACTCAGTCTCGGGATTTATATAATACTCAGTATTGGGGTTTAGATAAAACTCAGTATCGGGGTTTATATAAAACTCAGTATCAGGGTTTATATAAAACTCAGTATTGGAGTATATATAATACTCAGTATCGGGGATTATATAGAACTCGGTACCGGGTATTATATAATACTCAGTATCGGGGTTTATATAATCAGTATCGGGGTTTTTATAAAACTCAGTTTCGGGGCTTTTATAAAACTCATTATCGGGGTTTATATAATACTCAGTATCGGGTTTATATAAAATTCAGTATCGGACTTTATATAATACTCAGTATCGGGGTTTATGTAATACTAAGTATCGGGGATTATATAAAACTCAGTATCAGGGATTATATAAAACTCAGCATCGGTGTTTATATAATAGTCAGAATCGGGGATTACAATAAACTCGGTATCGGGGTTTATAGGAAACACAGTCTCGGGGTTTATATAATACTCAGTATCGGGGTTTTTATAAAACTCAGTTTCGGGGCTTTTATAAAACTCATTATCGGGGTTTATATAATACTCAGTATCGGGTTATGTATAATACTCAGTATCGGGTTTATATAAAACTCAGTATCGGACTTTATATAATACTCAGTATCGGGGTTTATGTAATACTAAGTATCGGGGATTATATAAAACTCAGTATCGTGGTTTATATAAAACACAGTATCGGGGTGTATATAATACTCATTATCTTGGTTTATATAAATCTCAGTATCAGGGATTATATAAAACTCAGCATCAGTGTTTATATAATACTCAGAATCGGGAATTACAATAAGCTCGGGATCGGGGTTTATATAAAACACAGTCTCGGGGTTTATATAATACTCAGTATCGGGGTTTATATAAAACTCAGTATCTGGGTTTATATAAAACTCAGTATCGGGGTTTATATAATATTCAGTATCAGGGTTTATATAAAACTCAGTATCATGGTTTATATAATACTCTGTATCGGGCTTTATATAATTCTCAGCATCGGTGTTTATATAATACTCAGTATCAGGGTTTACATAAAACTCAGTATCGGGGTTTACATAAAACTCAGTATCGGGGTTTATATACAACTCAGTATCAGGGTTTATATAAAACTCAGTATCGGGCTTTAAATAATTCTCAGTATCAGGGTTTATATAATACTCAGCATCGGGGATTATATAATACTCAGTATCTTGCATTATGTAATAGTATCGGGGTTTATATAAAACTCAGTATCAGGGTTTATATAAAACTCAATATGAGGGTTGATATAATACTCAGTATCAGGGTTTATATAATACTCAGCATCGGGGATTATATAATACTCAGTATCTTGGATTACATTATACTCAGTATCCGGGTTTATATCAAACTCAGTATCAGGGTTTATATAATACTCAGTATCAGGGTTTATATAATGCTCAGTATCGGGGATTATATAATACTCAGTATCGGGGTTTATACAATATTCAGTATCGGGGCTTATATAAAATTCAGTATTGGGGTTTATATAATACTCAGTATCGAGGTTTATATAATACTCAGTATCGGGGTTTATATAAAACTCAGTATAGGGGTTTAAATAAAACTCAGTATCGGGGTTTATTTAATACTCAGTATCAGGGTTTATATAATACCTCAGTATCGGGGATTATATAAAACTCAGTATCGGGGTTTATATAATACCCAGTATCAGGGTTCATATAATAGTCAGTTTCGCTGTTCATATAAACTCAGTATTGGGGATTATATAAAACTCAGTATCGGGGTTTATATAATACTCAGTATCGGGGATTATATAAAATACAATATCGGTGTTTATATAATGCTGAGATTCGGGGATTACAATAAACTCGGTATCGGGGTTTATATAAAACACAGTGTCGGAGTTTATATAATACTCAGTATCGGGGTATATATAAAACTCAGTATCGGGGTTTATATAATACTCAGTATCAGGGTTTATATAAAACTCAGTATCGGGGTATATATAATACTCAGTATAGGGGATTATATAAAACTCAGTTTCGGGGTTTATATAATACTCAGTATCGGGATTTATATAATACTCAGTTTCTGGGATTACATAAAATTCGGTATCGGGGTTTATATAAAACTCAGTCTCGGGATTTATATAATACTCAGTATTGGGGTTTATATAAAACTCAGTATCGGGGTTTATATAAAACTCATTATCGGGGTTTATATAATACTCAGTATCGGGGTATGTATAATACTCAGTATCGGGTTTATCTAAAATTCAGTATCGGACTTTATATAATACTCAGTATCGGGGTTTTGGAATACTAAGTATCGGGGATTATATAAAACTCAGTATCGTGGTTTATATAAAACTCAGTATCGGTGTGTATATAATACTCAGTATCTTGGTTTATGTAAAACTCAGTATCGGGGATTATATAATGCTCAGTATCGGGAATTATATAATACTCAGTATCGGGGTTTATATAACTCTCAGTATCAGGGATTATATAAAACTCAGTATCGGGGTTTATATAATATTCAGTATCAGGGTTTATATAAAACTCAATATGAGGGTTTATATAATACTCAGTATCAGGGTTTATATAATACTCAGCTTCGGGGATTATATAATACTAAGTATCTTGGATTATATAATACTCAGTATCGCGGTTTATATAAAACTCAGTATCAGGGTTTATATAAAACTCAATATGAGGGTTTATATAATACTCAGTATCAGGGTTTATATAATACTCAGCATCGGGGATTATATAATACTCAGTACCTTGGATTATATATTATTCAGTGTCCGGGTTTATATAAAACTCAGTATCAGGATTTATATCAAACTCAGTATCAGGGTTTATATAATACTCAGTATCAGGGTTTATATAATACTCAGTATCGGGGATTATATAATACCCATTATCGGGGTTTATATAAAACTCAGTATCGGGGTATATATAATACTCAGTATAGGGGATTATATAAATCTCAGTATCGGGGTATATATAATACTTTGTATCGGGGATTATATAAAACTCGGTACCGGGTATTATATAATACTCAGTTTCGGGGTTTATATAATACTCAGTATCGGGATTTATATAATACTCAGTTTCTGGGATTACATAAAATTCGGTATCGGGGTTTATATAAAACTCAGTCTCGGGATTTATATAATACTCAGTATTGGGGTTTATATAAAACTCAGTATCGGGGTTTATATAAAACTCAGTATCGGGGTTTATATAAAACTCAGTTTCGGGGCTTTTATAAAACTCATCGGGGTTTATATAATACTCAGTATCGGGGTATGTATAATACTCAGTATCGGGTTTATCTAAAATTCAGTATCGGACTTTATATAATACTCAGTATCGGGGTTTTGGAATACTAAGTATCGGGGATTATATAAAACTCAGTATCGTGGTTTATATAAAACTCAGTATCGGTGTGTATATAATACTCAGTATCTTGGTTTATGTAAAACTCAGTATCGGGGATTATATAATGCTCAGTATCGGGAATTATATAATACTCAGTATCGGGGTTTATATAAATCTCAGTATCAGGGATTATATAAAACTCAGTATCGGGGTTTATATAATATTCAGTATCAGGGTTTATATAAAACTCAATATGAGGGTTTATATAATACTCAGTATCAGGGTTTATATAATACTCAGCTTCGGGGATTATATAATACTAAGTATCTTGGATTATATAATACTCAGTATCGTGGTTTATATAAAACTCAGTATCAGGGTTTATATAAAACTCAATATGAGGGTTTATATAATACTCAGTATCAGGGTTTATATAATACTCAGCATCGGGGATTATATAATACTCAGTACCTTGGATTATATAATATTCAGTGTCCGGGTTTATATAAAACTCAGTATCAGGATTTATATCAAACTCAGTATCAGGGTTTATATAATACTCAGTATCAGGGTTTATATAATACTCAGTATCGGGGATTATATAATACCCATTATCGGGGTTTATATAATACTCAGTATTGGGGATTATATAAAACTCAGTATCGGGGATTATATAAAAGTCAGTATCGGGGTTTATATAAAACTCAGTTTCGGGGCTTTTATAAAACTCATCGGGGTTTATATAATACTCAGTATCGGGGTATGTATAATACTCAGTATCGGGTTTATCTAAAATTCAGTATCGGACTTTATATAATACTCAGTATCGGGGTTTATGTAATACTAAGTATCGGGGATTATATAAAACTCAGTATCGTGGTTTATATAAAACTCAGTATCGGTGTGTATATAATACTCAGTATCTTGGTTTATGTAAAACTCAGTATCGGGGATTATATAATGCTCAGTATCGGGAATTATATAATACTCAGTATCGGGGTTTATATAAATCTCAGTATCAGGGATTATATAAAACTCAGTATCGGGGTTTATATAATATTCAGTATCAGGGTTTATATAAAACTCAATATGAGGGTTTATATAATACTCAGTATCAGGGTTTATATAATACTCAGCTTCGGGGATTATATAATACTAAGTATCTTGGATTATATAATACTCAGTATCGTGGTTTATATAAAACTCAGTATCAGGATTTATATCAAACTCAGTATCAGGGTTTATATAATGCTCAGTATCAGGGTTTATATAATACTCAGTATCGGGGATTATATAATACCCATTATCGGGGTTTATATAATACTCAGTATTGGGGATTATATAAAACTCAGTATCGGGGATTATATAAAACTCAGTATCGGGGTTTATATAAAACTCAGTTTCGGGGCTTTTATAAAACTCATCGGGGTTTATATAATACTCAGTATCGGGGTATGTATAATACTCAGCTTCGGGTTTATCTAAAATTCAGTATCGGACTTTATATAATACTCAGTATCGGGGTTTATGTAATACTAAGTATCGGGGATTATATAAAACTCAGTATCGTGGTTTATATAAAACTCAGTATCGGTGTGTATATAATACTCAGTATCTTGGTTTATGTAAAACTCAGTATCGGGGATTATATAATGCTCAGTATCGGGAATTATATAATACTCAGTATCGGGGTTTATATAAATCTCAGTATCAGGGATTATATAAAACTCAGTATCGGGGTTTATATAATATTCAGTATCAGGGTTTATATAAAACTCAATATGAGGGTTTATATAATACTCAGTATCAGGGTTTATATAATACTCAGCTTCGGGGATTATATAATACTAAGTATCTTGGATTATATAATACTCAGTATCGTGGTTTATATAAAACTCAGTATCAGGATTTATATCAAACTCAGTATCAGGGTTTATATAATACTCAGTATCAGGGTTTATATAATACTCAGTATCGGGGATTATATAATACCCATTATCGGGGTTTATATAATACTCAGTATTGGGGATTATATAAAACTCAGTATCGGGGATTATATAAAACTCAGTATCGGGGTTTATATAATACTCAGTATCGGGGTTTATATAAAACTCAGTGTCGGGGTTTATATAAAACTCAGTATCGGGGTTTATATAAAATTCAGTGTCGGGGTTTATATAGTACTCAGTATCGGGGTTTATATAATACTCAGTATCGGGGTTTACATAATACTCAGTATCGGGATTTATATAAAACTCAGTATAGGAGTTTATATAAAACTCAGGATCGGGGTTGATATAATACTCAGTATCAGGGTTTATATAATACCTCAGTATCGGGGATTATATAAAACTCAGTATCGGGGTTTATATAATACTCAGTATCAGGGTTTATATAATACTCAGTATCGTAGTTTATATAAAACTCAGTATTGGTGATTATAAAAAACTCAGTATTTGGGTTTATATAATACGCAGAATCGGGGATTACAATAAACTCTGTATCGGGGTTTATATAAAACACATTCTCGGGGTTTATATAATACTCAGTATCGGGGTTTATATAAAACTCAGTATCGGGGTTTATATAAAACTCAGCATCGGGGTTTATATAATATTCAGTATCAGGGTTTATATAAAACTCAGTATCAGGGTTTATATAATACTCAGTATCGGGGATTATATAATACCCATTATCGGGGTTTATATAATACTCAGTATCGGGGATTATATAAAACTCAGTATCGGGGATTATATAAAACTCAGTATCAGGGTTTATATAATACTCAGTATCGGTGTTTATATAATACTCAGTATCGGGCTTTAAATAATTCTTAGTATCAGGGTTTATATAATACTCAGCATCGGGTATTATATAATACTCAGTATCTTGCATTATGTAATACTCAGTATCGGGGTTTATATAAAACTCAGTATCAGGGTTTATATAAAGCTCAATATGAGGGTTGATACAATACTCAGTATCAGGGTTTATATAATACTCAGCATCGGGGATTATATAATACTCAGTATCTTGGATTACATTATACTCAGTATCCGGGTTTATATCAAACTCAGTATCAGCGTTTATATAATACTCAGTATCAGGGTTAATATAATGCTCAGTAACGGGGATTATATAATATTCAGTATCCGGGTTTATACAATATTCAGTATCGGGGCTTATATAAAATTCAGTATTGGGTTTTATTTAATATTCAGTATCAGGGTTTATATAAAACTCAGTATCGGGGTTTATATAAAACTCAATATGAGGGTTCATATAATACTCAGTATCAGGGTTTATATAATACTCAGCATCGGGGATTTAATAATACTCAGTACCTTGGATTATATAATATTCAGTGTCCGGGTTTATATAAAACTCAGTATCAGGATTTATATCAAACTCAGTATCAGGGTTTATATAATACTCAGTATCAGGGTTTATATAATACTCAGTATCGGGGATTATATAATACTCATTATCGGGGTTTATATAATACTCAGTATCGGGGATTATATAAAACTCAGTATCGGGGATTATATAAAACTCAGTATCGGGGTTTATATAATACTCAGTATCGGGGTTTATATAAAACTCAGTGTCGGGATTTATATAAAACTCAGTATCGAAGTTTATATAAAACTAAGTGTCGGGGTTTATATAGTACTCAGTATCGGCTTTTATATAATACTCAGTATCGGGGTTTATATAAAACTCAGTATCGGGGATTATATAATACTCAGTATCGGGGTTTATATCAAACTCAGTATCGGGGTTTATAAAATACTCAGTATCGGGGATTATATAATTCTCAGTATCGGTGTTTATATAATACTCAGTATCGGAGTGTATCTAACATTCAGTATCGGGGTTTATACAATATTCAGTATCGGGGCTTATATAAAATTCAGTATCGGGGTTTATATAATACTCAGTATCGGGGTTTATATAATACTCAGTATCAGGGTTTATATAATACCTCAGTATCGGGGATTATATAAAACTCAGTATCGGGGTTTATATAATACTCAGTATCAGGGTTTATATAATACTCAGTATCGGGGTTTATATAAAACTCAGTATCGGGGATTATATAAAACTCAGTATCGGTGTTTATATAATACTCAGAATCGGGGATAACAATAAACTCGGTATCGGGGTTTATGTAAAACACAGTCTCGGGGTTTATATAATACTCAGTATCGGGGTTTATATAAAACTCAGTATCGGGGTTTATATAATACTCAGTATCGGGGTTTATATAATACTCAGTTTCGGGGATTACATAAAACTCGGTGTCGGGGTTTATATAAAACTCAGTCTCGGGGTTTATATAAAACTCAGTATCAGGGTTTATATAAAACTCAGTATCGGAGTATATATAATACTCAGTATCGGGGATTATATAGAACCCAGTACCGGGTATTATATAATACTCAGTATCGGGGTTTATATAATACACAGTATCGGGGATTTTATAAAACTCAGTTTCGGGGCCTTTATAAAACTCATTATCGGGGTTTATATAATACTCAGTATCGGGGTATGTATAATACTCAGTATCGGGCTTTAAATAATTCTCAGTATCAGGGTTTATATAATACTCAGCATCGGGGATTATATAGAACTCAGTATCAGGGATTATATCAAACTCAGTATCGGGGTTTATATAATATTCAGTATCAGGGTTTATATAAAACTCAGTGTCAGGGTTTATGTAATACTCTGTATCGGGCTTTATATAATTCTCAGTATCGGTGTTTATATAATACTCAGTATCAGGGTTTATATAAAACTCAGTGTCGGGGTTTATATAAAACTCAGTATCAGGGTTTATATAAAACTCGGTATCGGGGTTTATATAATACTCAGTATCAGGGTTTATATAATACTCAGTATCGGGGATTATATAATACTCAGTATCGAGGTTTATACAATATTCAGTATCGGGGCTTATATAAAATTCAGTATCGGGATTTATATAATACTCAGTATCGGAGTTTATATAATACTCAGTATCGGGGTTTATATAAAACTATGTATAGGGGTTTATATACAACTCTGTATCGGGGTTTATATAATACTCAGTATCGGGGTTTATATAATACCTCAGTATCGGGGATTATATAAAACTCAGTATCGGGGTTTATATAATACTCGGTATCAGGGTTTATATAAAACTCAGTATCGGGGTTTATATAAAACTCAGTATCAGGGTTTATATAAAACTCAGTATCGGGGTATATATAATACTCAGTATAGGGGATTATATAAAACTCAGTATCGGGGTATATATAATACTTAGTATCGGGGATTATATAAAACTCGGTACCGGGTATTATATAATACTCAGTATCGGGGTTTATATAATACTCAGTATCGGGATTTATATAATACTCAGTTTCTGGGATTACATAAAATTCGGTATCGGGGTTTATATAAAACTCAGTCTCGGGATTTATATAATACTCAGTATTGGGGTTTATATAAAACTCAGTATAGGGGTTTATATAAAACTCAGTATCGGGGTTTATATAAAACTCAGTTTCGGGGCTTTTATAAAACTCATTATCGGGGTTTATATAATACTCAGTATCGTGGTATGTATAATACTCAGTATCGGGTTTATCTAAAATTCAGTATCGGACTTTATATAATACTCAGTATCAGGGTTTATATAATACCTCAGTATCGGGGATTATATAAAACTCAGTATCGGGGTTTATATAATACTCGGTATCAGGGTTTATATAAAATTCAGTATCGAGGTTTATATAAAATTCAGTATCGGGGTTTATATAAAACTCAGTATTAGGGTTTATATAATACTCAGTCTCGGGATTTATATAATACCCAGTATCGGGGTTTATATAAAACTCAGTATCGGGGTTTATATAAAACTCAGTATCGGGGTATGTATAATACTCAGTATCGGGTTTATATAAAATTCAGTATCGGGGTTCATATACAACTCAGTATCAGGGTTTATATAAAACTCAGTATCGGGCTTTAAATAATTCTCAGTATCAGGGTTTATATAATACTCAGCATCGGGGATTATATAATACTCAGTATCTTGCATTATGTAATAGTATCGGGGTTTATATAAAACTCAGTATCAGGGTTTATATAAAACTCAATATGAGGGTTGATATAATACTCAGTATCAGGGTTTATATAATACTCAGCATCGGGGATTATATAATACTCAGTATCTTGGATTACATTATACTCAGTATCCGGGTTTATATCAAACTCAGTATCAGGGTTTATATAATACTCAGTATCAGGGTTTATATAATGCTCAGTATCGGGGATTATATAATACTCAGTATCGGGGTTTATACAATATTCAGTATCGGGGCTTATATAAAATTCAGTATTGGGGTTTATATAATACTCAGTATCGAGGTTTATATAATACTCAGTATCGGGGTTTATATAAAACTCAGTATAGGGGTTTAAATAAAACTCAGTATCGGGGTTTATATAAAACTCAGTATCGGGGTTTATATAAAACTCAGTTTCGGGGCTTTTATAAAACTCATCGGGGTTTATATAATACTCAGTATCGGGGTATGTATAATACTCAGTATCGGGTTTATCTAAAATTCAGTATCGGACTTTATATAATACTCAGTATCGGGGTTTTGGAATACTAAGTATCGGGGATTATATAAAACTCAGTATCGTGGTTTATATAAAACTCAGTATCGGTGTGTATATAATACTCAGTATCTTGGTTTATGTAAAACTCAGTATCGGGGATTATATAATGCTCAGTATCGGGAATTATATAATACTCAGTATCGGGGTTTATATAACTCTCAGTATCAGGGATTATATAAAACTCAGTATCGGGGTTTATATAATATTCAGTATCAGGGTTTATATAAAACTCAATATGAGGGTTTATATAATACTCAGTATCAGGGTTTATATAATACTCAGCTTCGGGGATTATATAATACTAAGTATCTTGGATTATATAATACTCAGTATCGCGGTTTATATAAAACTCAGTATCAGGGTTTATATAAAACTCAATATGAGGGTTTATATAATACTCAGTATCAGGGTTTATATAATACTCAGCATCGGGGATTATATAATACTCAGTACCTTGGATTATATAATATTCAGTGTCCGGGTTTATATAAAACTCAGTATCAGGATTTATATCAAACTCAGTATCAGGGTTTATATAATACTCAGTATCAGGGTTTATATAATACTCAGTATCGGGGATTATATAATACCCATTATCGGGGTTTATATAAAACTCAGTATCGGGGTATATATAATACTCAGTATAGGGGATTATATAAATCTCAGTATCGGGGTATATATAATACTTTGTATCGGGGATTATATAAAACTCGGTACCGGGTATTATATAATACTCAGTTTCGGGGTTTATATAATACTCAGTATCGGGATTTATATAATACTCAGTTTCTGGGATTACATAAAATTCGGTATCGGGGTTTATATAAAACTCAGTCTCGGGATTTATATAATACTCAGTATTGGGGTTTATATAAAACTCAGTATCGGGGTTTATATAAAACTCAGTATCGGGGTTTATATAAAACTCAGTTTCGGGGCTTTTATAAAACTCATCGGGGTTTATATAATACTCAGTATCGGGGTATGTATAATACTCAGTATCGGGTTTATCTAAAATTCAGTATCGGACTTTATATAATACTCAGTATCGGGGTTTTGGAATACTAAGTATCGGGGATTATATAAAACTCAGTATCGTGGTTTATATAAAACTCAGTATCGGTGTGTATATAATACTCAGTATCTTGGTTTATGTAAAACTCAGTATCGGGGATTATATAATGCTCAGTATCGGGAATTATATAATACTCAGTATCGGGGTTTATATAAATCTCAGTATCAGGGATTATATAAAACTCTGTATCGGGGTTTATATAATATTCAGTATCAGGGTTTATATAAAACTCAATATGAGGGTTTATATAATACTCAGTATCAGGGTTTATATAATACTCAGCTTCGGGGATTATATAATACTAAGTATCTTGGATTATATAATACTCAGTATCGTGGTTTATATAAAACTCAGTATCAGGGTTTATATAAAACTCAATATGAGGGTTTATATAATACTCAGTATCAGGGTTTATATAATACTCAGTATCGGGGATTATATAATACCCATTATTGGGGTTTATATAATACTCAGTATTGGGGATTATATAAAACTCAGTATCGGGGATTATATAAAACTCAGTATCGGGGTTTATATAAAACTCAGTTTCGGGGCTTTTATAAAACTCATCGGGGTTTATATAATACTCAGTATCGGGGTATGTATAATACTCAGCTTCGGGTTTATCTAAAATTCAGTATCGGACTTTATACAATACTCAGTATCGGGGTTTATGTAATACTAAGTATCGGGGATTATATAAAACTCAGTATCGTGGTTTATATAAAACTCAGTATCGGTGTGTATATAATACTCAGTATCTTGGTTTATGTAAAACTCAGTATCGGGGATTATATAATGCTCAGTATCGGGAATTATATAATACTCAGTATCGGGGTTTATATAAATCTCAGTATCAGGGATTATATAAAGCTCAGTATCGGGGTTTATATAATATTCAGTATCAGGGTTTATATAAAACTCAATATGAGGGTTTATATAATACTCAGTATCAGGTTTTATATAATACTCAGCTTCGGGGATTATATAATACTAAGTATCTTGGATTATATAATACTCAGTATCGTGGTTTATATAAAACTCAGTATCAGGATTTATATCAAACTCAGTATCAGGGTTTATATAATACTCAGTATCAGGGTTTATATAATACTCAGTATCGGGGATTATATAATACCCATTATCGGGGTTTATATAATACTCAGTATTGGGGATTATATAAAACTCAGTATCGGGGATTATATAAAACTCAGTATCGGGGTTTATATAATACTCAGTATCGGGGTTTATATAAAACTCAGTATAGGGGTTTAAATAAAACTCAGTATCGGGGTTTATTTAATACTCAGTATCAGGGTTTATATAATACCTCAGTATCGGGGATTATATAAAACTCAGTATCGGGGTTTATATAATACCCAGTATCAGGGTTCATATAATAGTCAGTTTCGCTGTTCATATAAACTCAGTATTGGGGATTATATAAAACTCAGTATCGGGGTTTATATAATACTCAGTATCGGGGATTATATAAAATTCAATATCGGTGTTTATATAATGCTGAGAATCGGGGATTACAATAAACTCGGTATCGGGGTTTATATAAAACAGTGTCGGAGTTTATATAATACTCAGTATCGGGGTATATATAAAACTCAGTATCGGGGTTTATATAATACTCAGTATCAGGGTTTATATAAAACTCAGTATCGGGGTATATATAATACTCAGTATAGGGGATTATATAAAACTCAGTATCGGGGTATATATAATACTTTGTATCGGGGATTATATAAAACTCGGTACCGGGTATTATATAATACTCAGTTTCGGGGTTTATATAATACTCAGTATCGGGATTTATATAATACTCAGTTTCTGGGATTACATAAAATTCGGTATCGGGGTTTATATAAAACTCAGTCTCGGGATTTATATAATACTCAGTATTGGGGTTTATATAAAACTCAGTATCGGGGTTTATATAAAACTCAGTATCGGGGTTTATATAAAACTCAGTTTCGGGGCTTTTATAAAACTCATCGGGGTTTATATAATACTCAGTATCGGGGTATGTATAATACTCAGTATCGGGTTTATCTAAAATTCAGTATCGGACTTTATATAATACTCAGTATCGGGGTTTTGGAATACTAAGTATCGGGGATTATATAAAACTCAGTATCGTGGTTTATATAAAACTCAGTATCGGTGTGTATATAATACTCAGTATCTTGGTTTATGTAAAACTCAGTATCGGGGATTATATAATGCTCAGTATCGGGAATTATATAATACTCAGTATCGGGGTTTATATAACTCTCAGTATCAGGGATTATATAAAACTCAGTATCGGGGTTTATATAATATTCAGTATCAGGGTTTATATAAAACTCAATATGAGGGTTTATATAATACTCAGTATCAGGGTTTATATAATACTCAGCTTCGGGGATTATATAATACTAAGTATCTTGGATTATATAATACTCAGTATCGCGGTTTATATAAAACTCAGTATCAGGGTTTATATAAAACTCAATATGAGGGTTTATATAATACTCAGTATCAGGGTTTATATAATACTCAGCATCGGGGATTATATAATACTCAGTACCTTGGATTATATAATATTCAGTGTCCGGGTTTATATAAAACTCAGTATCAGGATTTATATCAAACTCAGTATCAGGGTTTATATAATACTCAGTATCAGGGTTTATATAATACTCAGTATCGGGGATTATATAATACCCATTATCGGGGTTTATATAAAACTCAGTATCGGGGGTATATATAATACTCAGTATAGGGGATTATATAAATCTCAGTATCGGGGTATATATAATACTTTGTATCGGGGATTATATAAAACTCGGTACCGGGTATTATATAATACTCAGTTTCGGGGGTTTATATAATACTCAGTATCGGGATTTATATAATACTCAGTTTCTGGGATTACATAAAATTCGGTATCGGGGTTTATATAAAACTCAGTCTCGGGATTTATATAATACTCAGTATTGGGGTTTATATAAAACTCAGTATCGGGGTTTATATAAAACTCAGTATCGGGGTTTATATAAAACTCAGTTTCGGGGCTTTTATAAAACTCATCGGGGTTTATATAATACTCAGTATCGGGGTATGTATAATACTCAGTATCGGGTTTATCTAAAATTCAGTATCGGACTTTATATAATACTCAGTATCGGGGTTTTGGAATACTAAGTATCGGGGATTATATAAAACTCAGTATCGTGGTTTATATAAAACTCAGTATCGGTGTGTATATAATACTCAGTATCTTGGTTTATGTAAAACTCAGTATCGGGGATTATATAATGCTCAGTATCGGGAATTATATAATACTCAGTATCGGGGTTTATATAAATCTCAGTATCAGGGATTATATAAAACTCTGTATCGGGGTTTATATAATATTCAGTATCAGGGTTTATATAAAACTCAATATGAGGGTTTATATAATACTCAGTATCAGGGTTTATATAATACTCAGCTTCGGGGATTATATAATACTAAGTATCTTGGATTATATAATACTCAGTATCGTGGTTTATATAAAACTCAGTATCAGGGTTTATATAAAACTCAATATGAGGGTTTATATAATACTCAGTATCAGGGTTTATATAATACTCAGTATCGGGGATTATATAATACCCATTATTGGGGTTTATATAATACTCAGTATTGGGGATTATATAAAACTCAGTATCGGGGATTATATAAAACTCAGTATCGGGGTTTATATAAAACTCAGTTTCGGGGCTTTTATAAAACTCATCGGGGTTTATATAATACTCAGTATCGGGGTATGTATAATACTCAGCTTCGGGTTTATCTAAAATTCAGTATCGGACTTTATACAATACTCAGTATCGGGGTTTATGTAATACTAAGTATCGGGGATTATATAAAACTCAGTATCGTGGTTTATATAAAACTCAGTATCGGTGTGTATATAATACTCAGTATCTTGGTTTATGTAAAACTCAGTATCGGGGATTATATAATGCTCAGTATCGGGAATTATATAATACTCAGTATCGGGGTTTATATAAATCTCAGTATCAGGGATTATATAAAGCTCAGTATCGGGGTTTATATAATATTCAGTATCAGGGTTTATATAAAACTCAATATGAGGGTTTATATAATACTCAGTATCAGGTTTTATATAATACTCAGCTTCGGGGTTTATATAATACTCAGTATCGGGGTTTATATAAAACTCAGTCTCGGGATTTATATAATACTCAGTGTCGGGGTTTATATAAAACTCAGTATCGGGGTTTATATAAAACTCAGTATCGGGGTTTATATAAAAATCAGTTTCAGAGCTTTTATAAAACTCATTATTGGGGTTTATATAATTCTCAGTATCGGGGTATGTATAATACTCAGTATCAGGTTTGTATAAATTTCAGTATCGGACTTTATATAATACTCAGTATCGGGGTTTATGTAATACTAAGTATCGGGGATTATACAAAACTCAGTTTCGGGGTTTATATAATACTCAGTATCGGGGTTTATATAAATCTCAGTATCAGGGATTATACAAAACTCAGTATCAGGGTTTATATAAAACTCAATATCGGGGTTTATATAAAACTCAGTTTAGGGGTTTATATAATACTCAGTATCAGGGTTTATATAAAACTCAGAATAGGGATTTATATAAAACTCAGTATCGGGGTTTATATAATAAAAAGTATCAGGGTTTATATAATACCTCAGTATCGGGGATTATATAAAACTCAGTGTCGGGGTTTATATAATACTCAGTATCAGGGTTTATATAATACTCAGTATCGGGGTTTATATAAAACTCGGTATCGGGGATTATGTAAAACACAGTATCGGGGTTTATATAGTACTCGGTATCGGGGATTATATAAAACTCAGTATCGGGGTTTATATAAAACTCAGTATCGGGGTTTATATAAAACTCAGTATCGGGGTTTATATAATACTCAGTATCGGGGTTTATATAAAACTCAGTATCGGGGTTTATATAAAACTCAGTGTCGGGGTTTATATAAAACTCAGTGTCGGGGTTTATATAAAACTCAGTACCGGGGTTTATATAAAACTCAGTATCAGGGTTTATATAAAACTCAGTATCGGGCTTTAAATAATTCTCAGTATCAGGGTTTATATAATACTCAGTATTGGGGTGAATATAATGCTCAGTATCGGGGTTTATATAAAACTCAGTATAGGAGTTTATATAATACTCAGTATCAGCGTTTATATAATACTCAGTATCGGGGTTTATATAAAACTCAGTATTGGGGATTATATAAAACTCAGTATCGGGGTTTATATAAATCTCAGTATCAGGGATTATATAAAACTCAGTATCGGGGTTTATATAATATTCAGTATCAGGAATTATATAAAACTCAGTATCGGGGTTTATATAAATCTCAGTATCAGGAATTATATAATACTCAGTATCGGGGTTTATATAATACTCAGTATCAGGGTTTATATAATACCTCAGTATCGGGGATTATATAAAACTTCGTATCGGGGTTTATATAATACTCAGTATCAGCGTTTATATAATACTCAGTATCGGGGTTTATATAAAACTCAGTATTGGGGATTATATAAAACTCAGTATCGGGGTTTATATAAAACTAAGTATCGGGGTGTATATAAAACTCAGTATCGGGGTATATATAATACTCAGTATCGGGGATTATATAAAACTCGGTACCGGGTATTATATAATACTCAGTATCGGGGATTATATAAAACTCGGTACCGGGTATCATATAATACTCAGTATCGGGGTTTATATAATACTCAGTCTCGGGATTTATATAATACTCATTATCGGGGTTTATATAAAGCTCAGTATCTTGGTTTATATAAAACTCAGTATCGGGGTATGTATAATACTCAGTATCGGGTTTATATAAAATTCAGTATCGGACTTTATATAATACTCAGTATCGGGGTTTATGTAATACTAAGTATCGGGGATTATATAAAACTCAGTATCGTGGTTTATATAAAACTCAGTATCGGGGTGTATATAATACTCAGTATCTTGGTTTACGTAAAACTCAGTATCGGGGATTATATAATACCCAGTATCGGGAATTATATAATACTCAGTATCGGGGTTTATATAAATCTCAGTATCAGGGATTCTATAAAACTCAGTATCGGGGTTTATATAATATTCAGTATCAGGGTTTATATAAAACTCAGTATCAGGGTTTATATAATACTCTGTATCGGGCTTTAAATAATTCTCAGTATCGGTGTTTATATAATACTCAGTATCAGGGTTTATATAAAATTCAGTATAGGGGTTTATATAAAACTCAGTATCGGGGCTTATATAAAACTCATTGTCAGGGTTTATATAATACTCAGTATCGGGCTTTAAATAATTCTCAGTATCAGGGTTTATATAATACTCAGCATCGGGGATTATATAATACTCAGTATCTTGGATTACATAATACTCACTATCGGAGTTTATATAAAACTCAGTATCAGGGTTTATATAAAACTCAATATGAGGGTTTATATAATACTCAGTATCAGGGTTTATATAATACTCAGCATCGGGGATTATATAATACTCAATATCAGGATTTATATCAATCTCAGTATCAGGGTTTATATAATACTCTGTATCGGACTTTATATAATTCTCAGTATCGGTGTTTATATAATACTCAGTATTGGGGTTTATATAAAACTCAGTATCGGGGATTATATAAAACTCAGTATCGGGGTTTATATAATACTCAGTATCAGGGTTTATATAATACCTCAGTATTGGGGATTATATAAAACTCAGTATTGGGGTTTATATAATACTCAGTATCAGGGTTTATATAAAACTCAGTATCGGGATTTATATAATACTCAGTATTGGAGTTTATATACAACTCAGTATCGGGGTTTATATAAAACTCAGTATCGGGGTTTATATAATACTCAGTATCGGGGTTTATATAAAAGTCAGTTTCAGGGCTTTTATAAAACTCATTATCGGGGTTTATATAATACTCAGTATCAGGGTTTATATAAAACTCAGTATAGGGGTTTATATAATACCTCAGTATCGGGGATTATATAAAACTCAGTATCGGGGATTATATAAAACTCAGTATCGGGGTTTATATAATACTCAGTATCAGGGTTTATATAATACTCAGTATCGGGGTTTATATAAAATTCAGTATTGGGGGTTATATAAAACTCCATATCGGGGTTTATATAATACTCAGTATCGGGGATTATATAAAACTCAGTATCGGTGTTTATATAATACTCAGAATCGGGGATTACAATAAACTCGGTATCGGGGTTTATATAAAACACAGTCTCGGGGTTTATATAATACTCAGTATCGGGGTTTATATAACACTCAGTATCGGGGTTTATATAATACTCAGTATCGGGGTTTATATAATACTCAGTTTCGGGGATTACATAAAACTCGGTATCGGGGTTTAGATAAAACTCAGTCTCGGGATTTATATAATACTCAGTATCGGGGTTTATATAAAACTCAGTATCGGGGCTTATATAAAACTCATTGTCAGGGTTTATATAATACTCAGTATCGGGCTTTAAATAATTCTCAGTATCAGGGTTTATATAATACTCAGCATCGGGGATTATATAATACTCATTATCTTGGATTACATAATACTCACTATCGGAGTTTATATAAAACTCAGTATCAGGGTTTATATAAAACTCAATATGAGGGTTTATATAATACTCAGTATCAGGGTTTATATAATACTCAGCATCGGGGATTATATAATACTCAGTATCTTGGATTATATAATACTCAGTATCCAGGATTATATAAAACTCAGTATCAGGATTTATATCAAACTCAGTATCAGGGTTTATATAAAACTCAGTATCAGGGTTTATATAATACTCTGTATCGGACTTTATATAATTCTCAGTATCGGTGTTTATATAATACTCAGTATTGGGGTTTATATAATACTGAGTATCGGGGTTTATATAAATCTCAGTATCGGGGATTATATAAAACTCAGTATCGGGGTTTATATAATACTCTGTATCAGGGTTTATATAATACCTCAGTATCGGGGATTATCTAAAACTCAGTATCGGGGTTTATATAATACTCAGTATCAGGGTTTATATAAAACTCAGTATCGGGATTTATATAATACTCAGTATTGGAGTTTATATAAAACTCAGTATCGGGGTTTATATAAAACTCAGTATCGGGGTTTATATAATACTCAGTATCGGGGTTTATATAAAACTCAGTATCGGGGTTTATATAAAACTCAGTATCGGGGTTTAAATAAAACTCAGTATCAGGGTTTATATAAAACTCAGTATCGGGGTATATATAATACTCAGTATCGGGGTTTTATATCGGTATCGGTACCGGTTATTATATAATACTCAGTATCGGGGTTTATATAGTGCTCAGTATCGGGGTTTATATAAAACTCAGTATCGGGGTTTATATAAAACTCAGTATCGGGGTTTATATAAAAGTCAGTTTCAGGGCTTTTATAAAACTCATTATCGGGGTTTATATAATACTCAGTATCAGGGTTTATATAAAACTCAGTATAGGGGTTTATATAATACCTCAGTATCGGGGATTATATGAAACTCAGTATCGGGGATTATATAAAACTCAGTATCGGGGTTTATATAATACTCAGTATCAGGGTTTATATAATACTCAGTATCGGGGTTTATATAAAACTCAGTATTGGGTGTTATATTAAACTCCATATCGGGGTTTATATAATACTCAGTATCGGGGATTATATAAAACTCAGTATCGGTGTTTATATAATACTCAGAATCGGGGATTACAATAAACTCGGTATCGGGGTTTATATAAAACACAGTCTCGGGGTTTATATAAAACTCAGTATTCTGGATTATGTAAAACTCAGTATCGGGGTTTATATAAAAGTCAGTTTCAGGGCTTTTATAAAACTCATTATCGGGGTTTCTATAATACTCAGTATCAGGGTTTATATAAAACTCAGTATAGGGGTTTATATAATACCTCAGTATCGGGGATTATATGAAACTCAGTATCGGGGATTATATAAAACTCAGTATCGGGGTTTATATAATACTCAGTATCAGGGTTTATATAATACTCAGTATCGGGGTTTATATAAAACTCAGTATTGGGGGTTATATTAAACTCCATATCGGGGTTTATATAATACTCAGTATCGGGGATTATATAAAACTCAGTATCGGTGTTTATATAATACTCAGAATCGGGGATTACAATAAACTCGGTATCGGGGTTTATATAAAACACAGTCTCGGGGTTTATATAAAACTCAGTATTCTGGATTATATAAAACTCAGTATCGGGGTTTATATAAAACTCAGTATCGGGGTTTATATAAAACTCAGTATCGGGGTTTATATAAAACTCAGTATCGGGGTTTATATAAAACTCAGTATCAGGGTTCATATAAGACTCAGTATCGGGGTATATATAATAGTCAGTATAGGGGTTTATATAAAACTAAGTATCGGGGTTTATATAAAACTCAGTATCAGCGTTTATATAATACCTCAGTATCGGGGATTATATAAAACTCAGTATCGAGGTTTTTATAATACTCAGTATCAGGGTTTATATAATACTCAGTATCGGGGTTTATATAAAACTCAGTATTGGGGATTCTATAAAGTTCAGTATCGGGGTTTATGTAATACTCAGTATCGGGGATTATATAAAACTCAGTATCGGGGTTTATATAAAACTCAGTATCGGGGTTTATATAAAACTCAGTGTCGGGGTTTATGTAAAACTCAGTATCAGGGTTTATATAAAACTCAGTATCGGGGTATATATAATACTCAGTATCGGGGCTTATGTAAAACTCGGTGCCGGGTATTATATAATACTCAGTATCGGGGTTTATATAATACTCACTATCGGGGTTTATATAATAATCAGTTTCGGGGATTACATAAAACTCGGTCTCGGGGTTTATATAAAACTCAGTCTCGGGATTTATATAATACTCAGTATCGGGGTTTATATAAAACTCAGTATCGGGGTTTATATAAAACTCAGTATCGGGGTTTATATAAAACTCAGTTTCAGGGCTTTTATAAAACTCAATATCGGGGTTTATATAATACTCAGTACCGGGGTATGTATAATACTCAGTAGCGGGTTTATATAAAATTCAGTATTGGACTTTATATAATACTCAGTATCGGGGTTTATGTAGTACTAACTATCGGGTATTATATAAAACTCAGTATCGTGGTTTATATAAAACTCAGTATCGGGGTGTATATAATACTCGGTATCTCGTTTTATGTAAAACTCAGTATCGGGGATTATATAATGCTCAGTGTCAGGGTTTATATAAAACTCAGTATCGGGGTATATATAATACTCAGTATCGGGGTTTTATATCGGTATCGGTACCGGTTATTATATAATACTCAGTATCGGGGTTTATATAGTACTCAGTATCGGGGTTTATATAAAACTCAGTATCGGGGTTTATATAAAACTCAGTATCGGGGTTTATATAAAAGTCAGTTTCAGGGCTTTTATAAAACTCATTATCGGGGTTTATAAAATACTCAGTATCAGGGTATATATAAAACTCAGTATAGGGGTTTATATAATACCTCAGTATCGGGGATTATATGAAACTCAGTATCGGGGATTATATAAAACTCAGTATCGGGGTTTATATAATACTCAGTATCGGGGTTTATATAAAACTCAGTATTGGGGGTTATATAAAACTCCACATCGGGGTTTATATAATACTCAG
Source organism: Carcharodon carcharias (assembly GCF_017639515.1). Lineage (NCBI taxonomy): Eukaryota > Metazoa > Chordata > Chondrichthyes > Lamniformes > Lamnidae > Carcharodon > Carcharodon carcharias. The sequence continues at coordinate 115,302,442 of NC_054485.1, forward strand.
TATCGGGGATTATATAAAACTCAGTATTGGTGTTTATATAATACTCAGAATCGGGGATTACAATAAACTCGGTATCGGGGTTTATATAAAACACCGTCTCGGGGTTCATATAAAACTCAGTATTCTGGATTATATAAAACTCAGTATCGGGGTTTATATAAAACTCAGTATCGGGGTTTATATAAAACTCAGTATCGGGGTTTATATAAAACTCAGTATCAGGGTTTATATAAGACTCAGTATCGGGGTATATATAATAGTCAGTATAGGGGTTTATATAAAACTAAGTATCGGCGTAATATAATACTCAGTATCAGCGTTTATACAATACCTCAGTATCGGGGATTATATAAAACTCAGTATCGAGGTTTTTCTAATACTCAGTATCAGGGTTTATATAATACTCAGTATCGGGGTTTATATAAAACTCAGTATTGGGGATTATATAAAGTTCAGTATCGGGGTTTATATAATACTCAGTATCGGGGATTATATAAAACTCAGTATCGGGGTTTATATAAAACTCAGTATCGGGGTTTATATAAAACTCAGTATCGGGGTTTATGTAAAACTCAGTATCAGGGTTTATATAAAACTCAGTATCGGGGTATATATAATACTCAGTATCGGGGATTATGTAAAGCTCGGTGCCGGGTATTATATAATACTCAGTATCGGGGTTTATATAATACTCAGTATCGGGGTTTATATTATAATCAGTTTCGGGGATTACATAAAACTCGGTCTCGGGGTTTATATAAAACTCAGTCTCGGGATTTATATAATACTCAGTATCGGGGTTTATATAAAACTCAGTATCGGGGTTTATATAATACTCAGTACCGGGGTATGTATAATACTCAGTATCGGGTTTATATAAAATTCAGTATTGGACTTTATATAATTCTCAGTATCGGGGTTTATGTAATACTAAGTATCGGGTATTATATAAAACTCAGTATCGTGGTTTATATAAAACTCAGTATCGGGGTGTATATAATACTCGGTATCTCGTTTTATGTAAAACTCAGTATCGGGGATTATATAATACTCAGTATCGGGAATTATATAATACTCAGTGTCAGGGTTTATATAATACTCTGTATCGGGCTTTATATAATTCTCAGTATCGGTGTTTATATAATACTCAGTATCGGGGTTTATATAAAACTTCGTATCGGGGTTTATATAAAACTCAGTATAGGGGTTTATATAATACTCAGTATCGGGGTTTATATAAAACTCAGTATAGGGGTTTATATAAAACTCAGTATCGGGGTTTATATAATACTCAGTATCAGGGTTTATATAATACCTCAGTATCGGGGATTATATAAAACTCAGTATCGGGGTTTATATACTACTCAGTATCGGGGTTTATATAATACTCGGTATCGGGGTTTATATAATACTCGGTATCGGTGTTTATATAGAACTCAGTATCGGGGTTTGTATACAACTCAGTCTCGGGATTTATATAATACTCAGTTTCGGGGTTTATATAAAACTCAGTATCGGGGTTTATATAAAACTCAGTATCGGGGTATATATAATACTCAGTATCGGGGATTATATAAAACTCGGTACCGGGTATCATATAATACTCAGTATCGGGGTTTATATAATACTCAGTCTCGGGATTTAAATAATACTCATTATCGGGGTTTATATAAAGCTCAGTATCTTGGTTTATATAAAACTCAGTATCGGGGTATGTATAATACTCAGTATCGGGTTTATATAAAATTCAGTATCGGACTTTATATAATACTCAGTATCGGGGTTTATGTAATACTAAGTATCGGGGATTATATAAAACTTAGTATCGTGGTTTATATAAAACTCAGTATTGGGGTGTATATAATACTCAGTATCTTGGTTTACGAAAAACTCAGTATCGGGGATTATATAATACTCAGTATCGGGAATTATATAATACTCAGTATCGGGGTTTATATAAATCTCAGTATCAGGGATTATATAAAACTCAGTATCGGGGTTTATATAATATTCAGTATCAGGGTTTATATAAAACTCAGTATCAGGGTTTATATAATACTCTGTATCGGGCTTTAAATAATTCTCAGTATCGGTGTTTATATAATACTCAGTATCAGGGTTTATATAAAATTCAGTATAGGGGTTTTTATAAAACTCAGTATCGGGGCTTATATAAAACTCATTGTCAGGGTTTATATAATACTCAGTATCGGGCTTTAAATAATTCTCAGTATCAGGGTTTATATAATACTCAGCATCGGGGATTATATAATACTCAGTATCTTGGATTACATAATACTCACTATCGGGGTTTATATAAAACTCAGTATCAGGGTTTATATAAAACTCAATATGAGGGTTTATAGAATACTCAGTATCAGGGTTTATATAATACTCAGCATCGGGGATTATATAATACTCAGTATCTTGGATTATATAATACTCAGTATCCAGGATTATATAATACTCAGTATCAGGGTTTATATAAAACTCAGTATCGGGATTTATATAATACTCAGTATTGGAGTTTATATAAAACTCAGTATCGGGGTTTATATAAAACTCAGTATCGGGGTTTATATAATACTCAGAATCGGGGATTACAATAAACTCGGTATCACGGTTTATATAAAACACAGTCTCGTGGTTTATATAATACTCAGTATCGGGGTTTATATAAAACTCATTATCGGGGTTTATATAATACTCAGTATCGGGTTTTATATAATCCTCAGTTTCGGGGATTACATAAAACCCAGTATCAGGGTTTATATAAAATTCAGTATCGGGATTTAAATAATTCTCAGTATCAGGGTTTATATAATACTCAGTATCGGGGTTTATATAATGCTCAGTATCGGGGTTTATATAAAAATCAGTATAGGGGTTTATATAAAACTAAGTATCGGGGTTTATATAATACTCAGTATCAGGGTTTATATAATACCTCAGTATCGGGGATTATATAAAACTCAGTATCGGGGTTTATATAATACTCAGTATCAGGGTTTATATAATACTCAGTATCGGGGATTATATAAAACTCAGTATCGGTGTTTATATAATACTCAGAATCGGGGATTACAATAAACTCGGTATCGGGGTTTATATTAAACAAAGTCTCGGGGTATATATAATACTCAGTATCGGGGATTATGTAAAACTCGGTACCGGGGTTTATATAAAACTCAGTATCGGGGTTTATATAAAACTCAGTTTCAGGGCTTTTATAAAACTCATTATCGGGGTTTATATAATACTCAGTATCGGGGTATGTATAATACTCAGTATCGGGTTTATATAAAATTCAGTATCGGACTTGATATAATACTCAGTATCGGGGTTTACGTAATACTAAGTATCCGGGATTATATAAAACACAGTATCGTGGTTTATATAAAACTCAGTATCGGGGTGTATATAATACTCAGTATCTTGGTTTATGTAAAACTCAGTATCGGGGATTATATAATACTCAGTATCGGGAATTATATAATACTCAGTGTCAGGGTTTATATAAATCGCAGTATCAGGGATTATATAAAACTCAGTATCAGGGTTTATATAGTATTCAGTATCAGGGTTTATATAAAACTCAGTATCAGGGTTTATATAATACTCTGTATCGGGCTTTATATAATTCTCAGTATCGGTGTTTATATAATACTCAGTATCGGGGTTTATATAAAACTCCGTATCGGGGTTTATATAAAACTCAGTTTAGGGGTTTATATAATACTCAGTATCGGGGTTTATATAAAACTCAGTATCGGGGTTTATATAAAACTCAGTATCGGGGTTTATATAATACTCAGTATCGGGGTTTATATAAAACTCAGTATCGGGGTTTATATAAAACTCAGTATCGGGGTTTAAATAAAACTCAGTATCAGGGTTTATATAAAACTCAGTATCGGGGTATATATAATACTCAGTATCGGGGTTTTATATCGGTATCGGTACCGGTTATTATATAATACTCAGTATCGGGGTTTATATAGTGCTCAGTATCGGGGTTTATATAAAACTCAGTATCGGGGTTTATATAAAACTCAGTATCGGGGTTTATATAAAAGTCAGTTTCAGGGCTTTTATAAAACTCATTATCGGGGTTTATATAATACTCAGTATCAGGGTTTATATAAAACTCAGTATAGGGGTTTATATAATACCTCAGTATCGGGGATTATATGAAACTCAGTATCGGGGATTATATAAAACTCAGTATCGGGGTTTATATAATACTCAGTATCAGGGTTTATATAATACTCAGTATCGGGGTTTATATAAAACTCAGTATTGGGTGTTATATTAAACTCCATATCGGGGTTTATATAATACTCAGTATCGGGGATTATATAAAACTCAGTATCGGTGTTTATATAATACTCAGAATCGGGGATTACAATAAACTCGGTATCGGGGTTTATATAAAACACAGTCTCGGGGTTTATATAAAACTCAGTATTCTGGATTATGTAAAACTCAGTATCGGGGTTTATATAAAAGTCAGTTTCAGGGCTTTTATAAAACTCATTATCGGGGTTTCTATAATACTCAGTATCAGGGTTTATATAAAACTCAGTATAGGGGTTTATATAATACCTCAGTATCGGGGATTATATGAAACTCAGTATCGGGGATTATATAAAACTCAGTATCGGGGTTTATATAATACTCAGTATCAGGGTTTATATAATACTCAGTATCGGGGTTTATATAAAACTCAGTATTGGGGGTTATATTAAACTCCATATCGGGGTTTATATAATACTCAGTATCGGGGATTATATAAAACTCAGTATCGGTGTTTATATAATACTCAGAATCGGGGATTACAATAAACTCGGTATCGGGGTTTATATAAAACACAGTCTCGGGGTTTATATAAAACTCAGTATTCTGGATTATATAAAACTCAGTATCGGGGTTTATATAAAACTCAGTATCGGGGTTTATATAAAACTCAGTATCGGGGTTTATATAAAACTCAGTATCGGGGTTTATATAAAACTCAGTATCAGGGTTCATATAAGACTCAGTATCGGGGTATATATAATAGTCAGTATAGGGGTTTATATAAAACTAAGTATCGGGGTTTATATAAAACTCAGTATCAGCGTTTATATAATACCTCAGTATCGGGGATTATATAAAACTCAGTATCGAGGTTTTTATAATACTCAGTATCAGGGTTTATATAATACTCAGTATCGGGGTTTATATAAAACTCAGTATTGGGGATTCTATAAAGTTCAGTATCGGGGTTTATGTAATACTCAGTATCGGGGATTATATAAAACTCAGTATCGGGGTTTATATAAAACTCAGTATCGGGGTTTATATAAAACTCAGTGTCGGGGTTTATGTAAAACTCAGTATCAGGGTTTATATAAATCTCAGTATCGGGGTATATATAATACTCAGTATCGGGGCTTATGTAAAACTCGGTGCCGGGTATTATATAATACTCAGTATCGGGGTTTATATAATACTCACTATCGGGGTTTATATAATAATCAGTTTCGGGGATTACATAAAACTCGGTCTCGGGGTTTATATAAAACTCAGTCTCGGGATTTATATAATACTCAGTATCGGGGTTTATATAAAACTCAGTATCGGGGTTTATATAAAACTCAGTATCGGGGTTTATATAAAACTCAGTTTCAGGGCTTTTATAAAACTCAATATCGGGGTTTATATAATACTCAGTACCGGGGTATGTATAATACTCAGTATCGGGTTTATATAAAATTCAGTATTGGACTTTATATAATACTCAGTATCGGGGTTTATGTAGTACTAACTATCGGGTATTATATAAAACTCAGTATCGTGGTTTATATAAAACTCAGTATCGGGGTGTATATAATACTGGGTATCTCGTTTTATGTAAAACTCAGTATCGGGGATTATATAATGCTCAGTGTCAGGGTTTATATAAAACTCAGTATCGGGGTATATATAATACTCAGTATCGGGGTTTTATATCGGTATCGGTACCGGTTATTATATAATACTCAGTATCGGGGTTTATATAGTACTCAGTATCGGGGTTTATATAAAACTCAGTATCGGGGTTTATATAAAACTCAGTATCGGGGTTTATATAAAAGTCAGTTTCAGGGCTTTTATAAAACTCATTATCGGGGTTTATAAAATACTCAGTATCAGGGTTTATATAAAACTCAGTATAGGGGTTTATATAATACCTCAGTATCGGGGATTATATGAAACTCAGTATCGGGGATTATATAAAACTCAGTATCGGGGTTTATATAATACTCAGTATCGGGGTTTATATAAAACTCAGTATTGGGGGTTATATAAAACTCCACATCGGGGTTTATATAATACTCAGTATCGGGGATTATATAAAACTCAGTATTGGTGTTTATATAATACTCAGAATCGGGGATTACAATAAACTCGGTATCGGGGTTTATATAAAACACCGTCTCGGGGTTCATATAAAACTCAGTATTCTGGATTATATAAAACTCAGTATCGGGGTTTATATAAAACTCAGTATCGGGGTTTATATAAAACTCAGTATCGGGGTTTATATAAAACTCAGTATCAGGGTTTATATAAGACTCAGTATCGGGGTATATATAATAGTCAGTATAGGGGTTTATATAAAACTAAGTATCGGCGTAATATAATACTCAGTATCAGCGTTTATACAATACCTCAGTATCGGGGATTATATAAAACTCAGTATCGAGGTTTTTCTAATACTCAGTATCAGGGTTTATATAATACTCAGTATCGGGGTTTATATAAAACTCAGTATTGGGGATTATATAAAGTTCAGTATCGGGGTTTATATAATACTCAGTATCGGGGATTATATAAAACTCAGTATCGGGGTTTATATAAAACTCAGTATCGGGGTTTATATAAAACTCAGTATCGGGGTTTATGTAAAACTCAGTATCAGGGTTTATATAAAACTCAGTATCGGGGTATATATAATACTCAGTATCGGGGATTATGTAAAGCTCGGTGCCGGGTATTATATAATACTCAGTATCGGGGTTTATATAATACTCAGTATCGGGGTTTATATTATAATCAGTTTCGGGGATTACATAAAACTCGGTCTCGGGGTTTATATAAAACTCAGTCTCGGGATTTATATAATACTCAGTATCGGGGTTTATATAAAACTCAGTATCGGGGTTTATATAATACTCAGTACCGGGGTATGTATAATACTCAGTATCGGGTTTATATAAAATTCAGTATTGGACTTTATATAATTCTCAGTATCGGGGTTTATGTAATACTAAGTATCGGGTATTATATAAAACTCAGTATCGTGGTTTATATAAAACTCAGTATCGGGGTGTATATAATACTCGGTATCTCGTTTTATGTAAAACTCAGTATCGGGGATTATATAATACTCAGTATCGGGAATTATATAATACTCAGTGTCAGGGTTTATATAATACTCTGTATCGGGCTTTATATAATTCTCAGTATCGGTGTTTATATAATACTCAGTATCGGGGTTTATATAAAACTTCGTATCGGGGTTTATATAAAACTCAGTTTCGGGGTTTATATAATACTCAGTATCGGGGTTTATATAAAACTCAGTATAGGGGTTTATATAAAACTCAGTATCGGGGTTTATATAATACTCAGTATCAGGGTTTATATAATACCTCAGTATCGGGGATTATATAAAACTCAGTATCGGGGTTTATATACTACTCAGTATCGGGGTTTATATAATACTCGGTATCGGGGTTTATATAATACTCGGTATCGGTGTTTATATAGAACTCAGTATCGGGGTTTGTATACAACTCAGTCTCGGGATTTATATAATACTCAGTTTCGGGGTTTATATAAAACTCAGTATCGGGGTTTATATAAAACTCAGTATCGGGGTATATATAATACTCAGTATCGGGGATTATATAAAACTCGGTACCGGGTATCATATAATACTCAGTATCGGGGTTTATATAATACTCAGTCTCGGGATTTAAATAATACTCATTATCGGGGTTTATATAAAGCTCAGTATCTTGGTTTATATAAAACTCAGTATCGGGGTATGTATAATACTCAGTATCGGGTTTATATAAAATTCAGTATCGGACTTTATATAATACTCAGTATCGGGGTTTATGTAATACTAAGTATCGGGGATTATATAAAACTTAGTATCGTGGTTTATATAAAACTCAGTATTGGGGTGTATATAATACTCAGTATCTTGGTTTACGAAAAACTCAGTATCGGGGATTATATAATACTCAGTATCAGGGATTATATAAAACTCAGTATCGGGGTTTATATAATATTCAGTATCAGGGTTTATATAAAACTCAGTATCAGGGTTTATAGAATACTCTGTATCGGGCTTTAAATAATTCTCAGTATCGGTGTTTATATAATACTCAGTATCAGGGTTTATATAAAATTCAGTATAGGGGTTTTTATAAAACTCAGTATCGGGGCTTATATAAAACTCATTGTCAGGGTTTATATAATACTCAGTATCGGGCTTTAAATAATTCTCAGTATCAGGGTTTATATAATACTCAGCATCGGGGATTATATAATACTCAGTATCTTGGATTACATAATACTCACTATCGGGGTTTATATAAAACTCAGTATCAGGGTTTATATAAAACTCAATATGAGGGTTTATATAATACTCAGTATCAGGGTTTATATAATACTCAGCATCGGGGATTATATAATACTCAGTATCTTGGATTATATAATACTCAGTATCCAGGATTATATAATACTCAGTATCAGGGTTTATATAAAACTCAGTATCGGGATTTATATAATACTCAGTATTGGAGTTTATATAAAACTCAGTATCGGGGTTTATATAAAACTCAGTATCGGGGTTTATATAATACTCAGAATCGGGGATTACAATAAACTCGGTATCACGGTTTATATAAAACACAGTCTCGTGGTTTATATAATACTCAGTATCGGGGTTTATATAAAACTCATTATCGGGGTTTATATAATACTCAGTATCGGGTTTTATATAATCCTCAGTTTCGGGGATTACATAAAACCCAGTATCAGGGTTTATATAAAATTCAGTATCGGGATTTAAATAATTCTCAGTATCAGGGTTTATATAATACTCAGTATCGGGGTTTATATAATGCTCAGTATCGGGGTTTATATAAAAATCAGTATAGGGGTTTATATAAAACTAAGTATCGGGGTTTATATAATACTCAGTATCAGGGTTTATATAATACCTCAGTATCGGGGATTATATAAAACTCAGTATCGGGGTTTATATAATACTCAGTATCAGGGTTTATATAATACTCAGTATCGGGGATTATATAAAACTCAGTATCGGTGTTTATATAATACTCAGAATCGGGGATTACAATAAACTCGGTATCGGGGTTTATATTAAACAAAGTCTCGGGGTATATATAATACTCAGTATCGGGGATTATGTAAAACTCGGTACCGGGGTTTATATAAAACTCAGTATCGGGGTTTATATAAAACTCAGTTTCAGGGCTTTTATAAAACTCATTATCGGGGTTTATATAATACTCAGTATCGGGGTATGTATAATACTCAGTATCGGGTTTATATAAAATTCAGTATCGGACTTGATATAATACTCAGTATCGGGGTTTACGTAATACTAAGTATCCGGGATTATATAAAACACAGTATCGTGGTTTATATAAAACTCAGTATCGGGGTGTATATAATACTCAGTATCTTGGTTTATGTAAAACTCAGTATCGGGGATTATATAATACTCAGTATCGGGAATTATATAATACTCAGTGTCAGGGTTTATATAAATCGCAGTATCAGGGATTATATAAAACTCAGTATCAGGGTTTATATAGTATTCAGTATCAGGGTTTATATAAAACTCAGTATCAGGGTTTATATAATACTCTGTATCGGGCTTTATATAATTCTCAGTATCGGTGTTTATATAATACTCAGTATCGGGGTTTATATAATACTCAGTATCGGGGTTTATATAATAATCAGTTTCGGGGATTACATAAAACTCGGTCTCGGGGTTTATATAAAACTCAGTCTCGGGATTTATATAATACTCAGTATCGGGGTTTATATAAAACTCAGTATCGGGGTTTATATAAAACTCGGTCTCGGGGTTTATATAAAACTCAGTCTCGGGATTTATATAATACTCAGTATCGGGGTTTATATAAAACTCAGTATCGGGGTTTATATAAAACTCAGTATCGGGGTTTATATAAAACTCAGTTTCAGGGCTTTTATAAAACTCAATATCGGGGTTTATATAATACTCAGTACCGGGGTATGTATAATACTCAGTATCGGGTTTATATAAAATTCAGTATTGGACTTTATATAATACTCAGTATCGGGGTTAATGTAGTACTAAGTATCGGGTATTATATAAAACTCAGTATCGTGGTTTATATAAAACTCAGTATCGGGGTGTATATAATACTCGGTATCTCGTTTTATGTAAAACTCAGTATCGGGGATTATATAATACTCAGTATCGGGAATTATATAATGCTCAGTGTCAGGGTTTATATAAATCTCAGTATCAGGGATTATATAAAACTCATTATCGGGGTTTATATAATATTCAGTATCAGGGTTTATATAAAACTCAGTATCAGGGTTTATATAATACTCTGTATCGGGCTTTATATAATTCTCAGTATCGGTGTTTATATAATACTCAGTATCATTGTTTATATAAAACTCAGTATCGGGGTATATATAATACTCAGTATCGGGGTTTTATATCAGTATCGGTACCGGTTATTATATAATACTCAGTATCGGAGTTTATATAGTAGTCAGTATCGGGGTTTATATAAAACTCAGTATCGGGGTTTATATAAAACTCAGTATCGGGGTTTATATAAAAGTCAGTTTCAGTGCTTTTATAAAACTCATTATCGGGGTTTATAAAATACTCAGTATCAGGGTTTATATAAAACTCAGTATAGGGGTTTATATAATACCTCAGTATCGGGGATTATATGAAACTCAGTATCGGGGATTATATAAAACTCAGTATCGGGGTTTATATAATACTCAGTATCAGGGTTTATATAATACTCAGTATCGGGGTTTATATAAAACTCAGTATTGGGGGTTATATAAAACTCCACATCGGGGTTTATATAATACTCAGTATCGGGGATTATATAAAACTCAGTATTGGTGTTTATATAATACTCAGAATCGGGGATTACAATAAACTCGGTATCGGGGTTTATATAAAACACCGTCTCGGGGTTCATATAAAACTCAGTATTCTGGATTATATAAAACTCAGTATCGGGGTTTATATAAAACTCAGTATCGGGGTTTATATAAAACTCAGTATCGGGGTTTATATAAAACTCAGTATCAGGGTTTATATAAGACTCAGTATCGGGGTATATATAATAGTCAGTATAGGGGTTTATATAAAACTAAGTATCGGGGTAATATAATACTCAGTATCAGCGTTTATACAATACCTCAGTATCGGGGATTATATAAAACTCAGTATCGAGGTTTTTCTAATACTCAGTATCAGGGTTTATATAATACTCAGTATCGGGGTTTATATAAAACTCAGTATTGGGGATTATATAAAGTTCAGTATCGGGGTTTATATAATACTCAGTATCGGGGATTATATAAAACTCAGTATCGGGGTTTATATAAAACTCAGTATCGGGGTTTATATAAAACTCAGTATCGGGGTTTATGTAAAACTCAGTATCAGGGTTTATATAAAACTCAGTATCGGGGTATATATAATACTCAGTATCGGGGTTTTTATAATACTCAGTATCGGGGTTTATATTATAATCAGTTTCGGGGTTTATGTAAAACTCAGTATCGGGGTTTATATTATAATCAGTTTCGGGGTTTATGTAAAACTCAGTATCAGGGTTTATATAAAACTCAGTATCGGGGTATATATAATACTCAGTATCGGGGATTATGTAAAGCTCAGTGCCGGGTATTATATAAAACTCAGTATCGGGGTTTATATAAAAATCAGTTTCAGGGTTTATATAATACTCTGTATCGGGCTTTATATAATTCTCAGTATCGGGGATTATATAAAACTCAGTATCGGGGTTTATATAAAACTCATTATAGGGGTTTATATAATACTCAGTATCGGGGTTTATGTAAAACTCAGTATAGGGGTTTATATAAAACTCAGTATCGGGGTTTATATAATACTCAGTATCAGGGTTTATATACCTCAGTATCGGGGATTATATAAAACTCAGTATCTGGGTTTATATAATACTCAGTATCAGGGTTTATATAATGCTCAGTATCGGGATTTATATAAAACTCAGTATCGGGGTTTATATAAAACTCAGTATCGGGGTTTATATAAAACTCAGTATCGGGGTTTATATAAAACTCAGTATCGGGGTATATATAATACTCAGTATCGGGGATTATATAAAACTCGGTACCGGATATTAGATAATACTCAGTATCGGGGTTTATATAATACTCAGTTTCGGGATTTATATAATACTCAGTGTCGGGGTTTATATAAAACTCAGTATCAGGGTTTATGTAATACTCTCTATCCGGCTTTATATAATTCTCAGTATCGGTGTTTATATAATACTCAGTATCGGGGTTTATATAATACTCAGTTTCTGGGATTACATAAAACTCGGTATCGGGGTTTATATAAAACTCAGTCTTGGGATTTATATAATACTCAGTATGGGGGTTTATATAAAACTCACTATCGGGGTTTATATAAAACTCAGTTTCAGGGCTTTTATAAAACTAATTATCGGGGTTTATATAATACTCAGTATCGGAGTATGTATAATACTCAGTATCGGGTTTATATAAAGCTCAGTATCATGGTTTATATAAAACTCAGTATCGGGGTATATATAATACTCAGTATCTTGGTTTATGTAAAACTCAGTATCGGGCATTATATAATACTCAGTATCGGGAATTATATAATACTCAATCTCGGGGTTTATATGAATCTCAGTATCAGGGATTATATAAAACTCAGTATCGGGCTTTATATAATACTCTCTATCGGGCTTTATATAATTCTCAGTATCGGTGTTTATATAATACTCAGTATCAGGGTTTATATAAAACTCAGTATCGGGGTTTATATAATACTCAGTATCCGGGTTTATATAAAACTCAGTATAGGGGTTTATATAAAACTCAGTATCGGGGTTTATATAATACTCAGTATCAGGGTTTATATAATACCTCAGTATCAGGGTTTATATAAAACTCAGCATCGGGGTTTATATATAACTCAGTATCGGGGTTTATATAATACTCAGAATTGGGGATTACAATAAACTCGGTATCGGGGTTTATATAAAACACAGTCTCGGGGTTTATATAATACTCAGTATCGGGGTTTATATAAAACTCAGTATCGGGGTTTATATAATACTCAGTATCGGGGTTTATATAATTCTCAGTTTCGGGGATTACATAAAACTCGGTATCGGGGTTTATATGAAACACAGTCTTGGGATTTATATAATACTCAGTATCGGGGTTTATATAAAACTCAGTATCAGGGTTTGTATAAAACTCAGTATCGGGGTATATATAATACTCAGTATCGGGGATTATATAAAATTCAGTACCGGGCATTATATAATACTCAGTATCGGGGTTTATATAATACTCAGTATCGGGATTTATATAATACTCAGTTTCTGGGATTACATAAAACTCTGTATCGGGGTTTATATAAAACTCACTCTCGGGATTTATATAATACTCAGTATCGGGATTTATATAATACTCAGTGTCGGGGTTATATAAAATTCAGTATCGGACTTTATATAATACTCAGTATCGGTATTTCTGTAATACTAAGTCTCGGGGATTATATAAATCTCAGTATCGTGGTTTATATAAAACTCAGTATCGGGGTGTATATAATACTCAGTATCTTGATGTATGTAAAATTCCTTTTCGGGGATTATATAATACTCAGTATCGGGGTTTATATAATACTCAGTGTCGGGGTTTATATAAATCTCAGTATCAGGGATTGTATAAAACTCAGTATCGGGATTTATATAATATTCAGTATCAGGGTTTATATAATACTCTGTATCGGGCTTTATATAATTCTCAGTATCAGTGTTTATATAATACTCAGTATCAGGGTTTATATAAAACTCAGTATCGGGGTTTATGTATAACTCAGTATCATTGTTTATATAAAACTCAGTATCAGGGTTTATTTAATACTCAGTATCGGGCTTTAAATAATTCTCAGTATCAGGTTTTATATAATACTCAGCATCGGGGATTATATAATACTCAGTATCTTGGATTATAATACTCAGTATCCGGGTTTATATAAAACGCAGTATCAGGATTTATATCAAACTCAGTATCAGGGTTTATATAATACTCAGTATCAGGGTTTATATAATACTCAGTATCGGGGATTATATAATATTCAGTATCGGGGTTTATACAATATTCAGTATCCGGGCTTATATAAAATTCAGTATCGGGGTTTATATAATACTCACTATCGGGTTTTATATAATACTCAGTATCGGGATTTATATAAAACTCAGCATAGGGGTTTATATAAAACTCAGTATCGGGGTTTATATAATACTCAGTATCGGGGTTTATATAATACTCAGTTTCGGGGATTACATAAAACTCGGTATCGGGGTTTATATAAAACTCAGTCTCGGGATTTATATAATACTCAGTATCGGGGTTTATATAAAAATCAGTATCGGGGTTTATATAAAGCTCAGTATCGGGGTTTATATAAAACTCAGTATCGGAGTATATATAATACTCAGTATTGGGGTATATATAATACTCAGTATCGGGGATTATATAAAACTCGGTACCGGGTATTATATAATACTCATTATCGGGGTTTATATAATACTCAGTATCGGGGTTTGTATAATACTCAGTTTCTGGGATAACATAAAACTCGGTATCGGGGTTTATATAAAACTCAATCTCGGGATTTATATAATACTCAGTATGGGGGTTTATATAAAACTCAGTATCGGGGTTTATATAAAACTCAGTATCGGGGTTTATATAAAACTCAGTTTCAGGGCTTTTATAAAACTCATTATCGGGGTTTATATAATACTCAGTATCGGAGTATGTATGATACTCAGTATCGGGTTTATATAAAATTCAGTATCGGACTTTATATAATACTCAGTATCGGGGTTTATGTAATACTAAGTATCGGGGATTATATAAAGCTCAGTATCGTGGTTTATATAAAACTCAGTATCGGGGTATATATAATACTCAGTATCTTGGTTTATGTAAAACTCAGTATTGGGCATTATATAACACTCAGTTTCGGGAATTATATAATACTCAATATCAGGGTTTATATAAATCTCAGTATCAGGGATTATATAAAACTCAGTATCGGGGTTTATACAATATTCAGTATCAGGGTTTATATAATACTCTGTATCGGGCTTTATATAATTCTCAGTATCGGTGTTTATATAATATTCAGTATCAGGGTTTATATAAAACTCAGTATCGGGGTTTATATAAAACTCAGTATCGGGGTTTATATAATACTCAGTATCAGAGATTATATAATACTCAGTTTCGGGGATTACATAAAACTCGGTATCGGGGTTTATATAAAACTCAGTCTCGGGATTTATATAATACTCAGTATCGGGGTTTATATAAAACTCAGTATCGGGGTTTATATAAAACTCAGTATCGGGGTTTATATAATACTCAGTTTCGGGGATTACATAAAACTCGGTATCGGGGTTTATATAAAACTCAGTCTCGGGATTTATATAATACTCAGTATCGGGGTTTATATAAAAATCAGTATCGGGGTTTATATAAAACTCAGTATCGGGGTTTATATAAAACTCAGTATCGGAGTATATATAATACTCAGTATTGGGGTATATATAATACTCAGTATCGGGGATTATATAAAACTCGGTACCGGGTATTATATAATACTCATTATCGGGGTTTATATAATACTCAGTATCGGGGTTTGTATAATACTCAGTTTCTGGGATAACATAAAACTCGGTATCGGGGTTTATATAAAACTCAATCTCGGGATTTATATAATACTCAGTATGTGGGTTTATATAAAACTCAGTATCGGGGTTTATATAAAACTCAGTATCGGGGTTTATATAAAACTCAGTTTCAGGGCTTTTATAAAACTCATTATCGGGGTTTATATAATACTCAGTATCGGGGTATGTATAAAGCTCAGTATCAGGTTTTATATAAAACTCAGTATCGGGGTATATATACTACTCAGTATCGGGGATTATATAAAACTCGGTTCCGGGTATTATATAATACTCAGTTTCGGGGTTTATATAATACTCAGTTTCGGGGATTACATAAAACTCGGTATCGGGGTTTGTATAAAACTCATTATAGGGGTTTATACAATACTCAGTATCGGGTTTTATATAAAACTCAGTATAGGGGTTTATATAAAACTCAGTATCGGGGTTTATATAATACTCAGTATCAGGGTTTATATAATACTCGGTAGCGGGGTTTATATAAAACTCGGTATCGGGGTTTGTATAAAACTCAGTCTCGGGATTTATATAATACTCAGTATCGGGGTTTATATAAAACTCAGTATCGGGGTTTATATAAAACTCAGTATCGGGGTTTATATAAAACGCAGTATCGGGGTTTATATAAAACTCAGTATCGGGGTATATATAATACGCAGTATCGGGGATTATATAAAACTCGGTACCGGGTATTAGATAATACTCAGTATCGGGGTTTATATAATACTCAGTCTCGGGATTTATATAATACTCAGTGTCGGGGTTTATATAAAACTCAGTATCGGTGTTTATACAAAACTCAGTATCGGGGTATGTATAATATTCAGTATCGGGTTTATAGAAAACTCAGTATCAGGGTTTATATAATACTCTCTATCGGGCTTTATATAATTCTCAGTATCGGTGTTTATATAATACTCAGTATCGGGGTTTATATAATACTCAGTTTCTGGGATTACATAAAACTTGTTATCGGGGTTTATATGATACTCAGTCTCGGGATTTATATAATACTCAGTATGGGGGTTTATATAAAACTCAGTATCGGGGTTTATATAAAACTCAGTATCGGGATTTATATAAAACTCAGTTTCAGGGCTTTTATAAAACTAATTATCGGGGTTTATATAATACTCAGTATCGGAGTATGTATAATACGGGGTATCTGGTTTATATAAAATTCAGTATCGGACTTTATATAATACTCAGCATCGGGGTTTATGTAATACTAAGTATCGGGGATTATATAAAACTCATTATCGTGGTTTATATAAAACTCAGTATCGGGGTATATATAATACTCAGTATCTTGGTTTATGTAAAACTCAGTATCGGGCATTATATAATACTCATTATCGGGAATTATATAATACTCAATATCGGGGTTTATATGAATCTCAGTATCAAGGATTATATAAAACTCAGTATCGGGGTTTATATAATACTCCCTACCAGGCTTTATATAATTCTCAGTATCGGTGTTTATATAATACTCAGTATCAGCGTTTATATAAAACTCAGTATCGGGGTTTATATAAAACTCAGTGTTGGGGTTTATATAAAACTCAGTATCAGGGTTTATATAATACGCAGTATCGGGCTTTAAATAATTCTCAGTATCAGGGTTTATATAATACTCAGCATCGGGGATTATATAATACTCAGTATCTTGGATTATATAATACTCAGTATCGGGGTTTATATAAAACTCAGTATCAGGGTACATATAAAACTCAATATGAGGGTTTATATAATACTCATATCGGGGTTTATATAATACTCAGTATCGGGGTTTATATAAAACTCAGTATAGAGGTTTATATAAAACTCAGTATCGGGGTATATATAATACTCAGTATTGGGGTATATATAATACTCAGTATCGGGGATTATATAAAACTCGGTACCGGGTATTATATAATACTCATTATCGGGGTTTATATAATACTCAGTATCGGGGTTTGTATAATACTCAGTTTCTGGGTTAACATAAAACTCGGTATCGGGGTTTATATAAAACTCAATCTCGGGATTTATATAATACTCAGTATGGGGGTTTATATAAAACTCAGTATCGGGGTTTATATAAAACTCAGTATCGGGGTTTATATAAAACTCAGTTTCAGGGCTTTTATAAAACTCATTATCGGGGTTTATATAATACTCAGTATCGGAGTATGTATAATACTCAGTATCGGGTTTATATAAAATTCAGTATCGGACTTTATATAATACTCAGTATTGGGGTTTATGTAATACTAAGTATCGGGGATTATATAAAGCTCAGTATCGTGGTTTATATAAAACTCAGTATCGGGGTATATATAATACTCAGTATCTTGGTTTATGTAAAACTCGGTATTGGGCATTATATAACACTCAGTATCGGGAATTATATAATACTCAATATCAGGGTTTATATAAATCTCAGTATCAGGGATTATATAAAACTCAGTATCGGGGTTTATACAATATTCAGTATCAGGGTTTATATAATACTCTGTATCGGGCGTTATATAATTCTCAGTATCGGTGTTTATATAATATTCAGTATCAGGGTTTATATAAAACTCAGTATCGGGGTTTATATAAAACTCAGTATCGGAGTTTATATAATACTCAGTATCAGGGATCATATAATACTCAGTTTCGGGGATTACATAAAACTCGGTATCGGGGTTTATATAAAACTCAGTCTCGGGATTTATATAATACTCAGTATCGGGGTTTATATAAAACTCAGTATCGGGGTTTATATAAAACTCAGTATCGGGGTTTATATAAAGCTCAGTATCAGGTTTTATATAAAACTCAGTATCGGGGTATATATAATACTCAGTATCGGGGATTATATAAAACTCGGTTCCGGGTATTATATAATACTCAGTATCGGGGTTTATATAATACTCAGTTTCGGGGATTACATAAAACTCGGTATCGGGGTTTGTATAAAACTCAGTATCGGGGTTTATATAAAACTCAGTATCGGGGTTTATATAAAACTCAGTATCAGGGTTTATGAAAAACTCAGTATCGGGGTATATATAATACTCAGTATCGGGGATTATGTAAAACTCGGTACCGGGTATTATTTAATACTCAGTATCGGGGTTTATATAATATTCAGTATCGGGGTTTATATAATAATCAGTTTCGGGGATTACATAAAACTCGGTCTCGGGGTTTATATAAAATTCAGTCTCGGGATTTATATAATACTCAGTATCGGGGTTTATATAAAACTCAGTATCGGGGTTTATATAAAACTCAGTATCGGGGTTTGTATAAAACTCAGTATCAGGGTTTATATAATACTCTGTATCGGGCTTTATATAATTCTCAGTATCGGTGTTTATATAATACTCAGTATCAGGGTTTATATAAAACTCAGTATCGGGGTTTATATAAAACTCATTATAGGGGTTTATACAATACTCAGTATCGGGTTTTATATAAAACTCAGTATAGGGGTTTATATAAAACTCAGTATCGGGGTTTATATCATAGTCAGTATCAGGGTTTATATAATACCTCAGTATCAGGGATTATATAAAACTCAGTATCGGGGTTTATATAAAACTCAGTATCGGGGTTTATATAAAACTCAGTATCGGGGTTTATATAAAGCTCAGTATCAGGTTTTATATAAAACTCAGTATCGGGGTATATATAATACTCAGTATCGGGGATTATATAAAACTCGGTTCCGGGTATTATATAATACTCAGTATCGGGGTTTATATAATACTCAGTTTCGGGGATTACATAAAACTCGGTATCGGGGTTTGTATAAAACTCAGTATCGGGGTTTATATAAAACTCAGTATCGGGGTTTATATAAAACTCAGTATCAGGGTTTATGAAAAACTCAGTATCGGGGTATATATAATACTCAGTATCGGGGATTATGTAAAACTCGGTACCGGGTATTATTTAATACTCAGTATCGGGGTTTATATAATATTCAGTATCGGGGTTTATATAATAATCAGTTTCGGGGATTACATAAAACTCGGTCTCGGGGTTTATATAAAATTCAGTCTCGGGATTTATATAATACTCAGTATCGGGGTTTATATAAAACTCAGTATCGGGGTTTATATAAAACTCAGTATCGGGGTTTGTATAAAACTCAGTATCAGGGTTTATATAATACTCTGTATCGGGCTTTATATAATTCTCAGTATCGGTGTTTATATAATACTCAGTATCAGGGTTTATATAAAACTCAGTATCGGGGTTTATATAAAACTCATTATAGGGGTTTATACAATACTCAGTATCGGGTTTTATATAAAACTCAGTATAGGGGTTTATATAAAACTCAGTATCGGGGTTTATATCATAGTCAGTATCAGGGTTTATATAATACCTCAGTATCAGGGATTATATAAAACTCAGTATCGGGGTTTATATAAAACTCAGTATCGGGGTATATATAATACTCAGTATCGGGGATTATATAAAACTCGGTACCGGGTATTAGATAATACTCAGTATCGGGGTTTATATAATACTCAGTCTCGGGATTTATATAATACTCAGTGTCGGGGTTTATATAAAACTCAGTATCGGTGTTTATACAAAACTCAGTATCGGGGTATGTATAATATTCAGTATCGGGTTTATAGAAAACTCAGTATCAGGGTTTATATAATACTCTCTATCGGGCTTTATATAATTCTCAGTATCGGTGTTTATATAATACTCAGTATCAGGGTTTGTATAATACTCAGTTTCTGGGATTACATAAAACTTGGTATCGGGGTTTATATGATACTCAGTCTCGGGATTTATATAATACTCAGTATGGGGGTTTATATAAAACTCAGTATCGGGGTTTATATAAAACTCATTATAGGGGTTTATACAATACTCAGTATCGGGTTTTATATAAAACTCAGTATAGGGGTTTATATAAAACTCAGTATCGGGGTTTATATCATAGTCAGTATCAGGGTTTATATAATACCTCAGTATCAGGGATTATATAAAACTCAGTATCGGGGTTTATATAATACTCAGTATCAGGGTTTATATAATACTCGGTATCGGGGTTTATATAAAACTCGGTATCGGGGTTTGTATAAAACTCAGTCTCGGGATTTATATAATACTCAGTATGGGGGTTTATATAAAACTCAGTATCGGGGTTTATATAAAACTCAGTATCGGGGTTTATATAAAACTCAGTTTCAGGGCTTTTATAAAACTAATTATCGGGGTTTATATAATACTCAGTATCGGAGTATGTATAATACTCAGTATCGGGTTTATATAAAATTCAGTATCGGACTTTATATAATACTCAGCATCGGGGTTTATGTAATACTAAGTATCGGGGATTATATAAAACTCATTATCGTGGTTTATATAAAACTCAGTATCGGGGTATATATAATACTCAGTATCTTGGTTTATGTAAAACTCAGTATCGGGCATTATATAATACTCATTATCGGGAATTATATAATACTCAATATCGGGGTTTATATGAATCTCAGTATCAGGGATTATATAAAACTCAGTATCGGGGTTTATATAATACTCCCTACCAGGCTTTATATAATTCTCAGTATCGGTGTTTATATAATACTCAGTATCAGGGTTTATATAAAACTCAGTATCGGGGTTTATATAGAACTCAGTGTTGGGGTTTATATAAAACTCAGTATCA
This sequence comes from Carcharodon carcharias, assembly GCF_017639515.1. NCBI lineage: Eukaryota > Metazoa > Chordata > Chondrichthyes > Lamniformes > Lamnidae > Carcharodon > Carcharodon carcharias. The sequence continues at coordinate 115,324,234 of NC_054485.1, forward strand.
GGGTTTATATAATACTCAGTATCGGGCTTTAAATAATTCTCAGTATCAGGGTTTATATAATACTCAGCATCGGGGATTATATAATACTCAGTATCTTGGATTATATAATACTCAGTATCGGGGTTTATATAAAACTCAGTATCAGGGTATATATAAAACTCAATATGAGGGTTTATATAATACTCAGTATCGGGGTTTATATAATACTCAGTATCGGGGTTTATATAAAACTCAGTATAGAGGTTTGTATAAAACTCAGTATCGGGGTTTATATAATACTCAGTATCAGGGTTTATATAATACCTCAGTATCGGGGATTATATAAAACTCAGTATCGGGGTTTATATAATACTCTGTATCGGGCTTTGTATAATTCTCAGTATCGGTGTTTATATAATACTCAGTATCAGGGTTTATATAAAACTCAGTATCGGGGTTTATATAATACTCAGAATTGGGGATTACAATAAACTCGGTATCAGGATTTATATAAAACACAGTCTCGGAGTTTATATAATACTCAGTATCGTGGTTTATATAAAACTCAGTATCGGGGTGTATATAATACTCAGTATCTTGGTTTATGTAATATTCAGTATTGGGGATCATATAATACTCAGTATCGGGAATTATATAATACTCAGTGTCGAGGTTTATATAAATCTCAGTATCAGGGATTGTATAAAACTCAGTATCGGGATTTATATAATATTCAGTATCAGGGTTTATAAAATACTCTGTATCAGGGTTTATATAAAACTCAGTATCAGGGTTTATTTATAACTCAATATCGTTGTTTATATAAAACTCAGTATCAGGGTTTATATAATACTCAGCATCGGGGATTATATAATACTCAGTATCTTGGATTATAATACTCAGTATCCGGGTTTATGTAAAACTCAGTATCAGGATTTATATCAAACTCAGTATCAGGGTTTATATAATACTCAGTATCAGGGTTTATATAATACTCAGTATCGGGGATTATATAATATTCACTATCGGTGTTTATATACTATTCAGTATCAGGGTTTATATAAAACTCAGTATCGGGGTTTATATAAAACTCAGTATCGGGGTTTATATAAAACTCAGTATCAGGGTTTATATAATACTCAGTATCGGGCTTTAAATAATTCTCAGTATCAGGGTTTATATAATACTCAGCATCGGGGATTATATAAAACTCAGTATCAGGGTTTATATAAAACTCAATATGAGGGTTTATATAATACTCAGTATCAGGGTTTATATAATACTCGGTATCGGGGATTATATAAAACTCGGTATCGGGGTTTGTATAAAACTCAGTCTCGGGATTTATATAATACTCAGTATCGGGGTTTATATAAAACTCAGTATCGGGGTTTATATAAAACTCAGTATCGGGGTTTATATAAAACTCAGTTTCAGGGCTTTTATAAAACTCATTATCGGGGTTTATATAATACTCAGTATCGGAGTATGTATAATACTCAGTATCGGGTTTATATAAAATTCAGTATCGGACTTTATATAATACTCAGTATTGGGGTTTATGTAATACTAAGTATCGGGGATTATATAAAGCTCAGTATCGTGGTTTATATAAAACTCAGTATCGGGGTATATATAATACTCAGTATCTTGGTTTATGTAAAACTCGGTATTGGGCATTATATAACACTCAGTATCGGGAATTATATAATACTCAATATCAGGGTTTATATAAATCTCAGTATCAGGGATTATATAAAACTCAGTATCGGGGTTTATACAATATTCAGTATCAGGGTTTATATAATACTCTGTATCGGGCGTTATATAATTCTCAGTATCGGTGTTTATATAATATTCAGTATCAGGGTTTATATAAAACTCAGTATCGGGGTTTATATAAAACTCAGTATCGGAGTTTATATAATACTCAGTATCAGGGATCATATAATACTCAGTTTCGGGGATTACATAAAACTCGGTATCGGGGTTTATATAAAACTCAGTCTCGGGATTTATATAATACTCAGTATCGGGGTTTATATAAAACTCAGTATCGGGGTTTATATAAAACTCAGTATCGGGGTTTATATAAAGCTCAGTATCAGGTTTTATATAAAACTCAGTATCGGGGTATATATAATACTCAGTATCGGGGATTATATAAAACTCGGTTCCGGGTATTATATAATACTCAGTATCGGGGTTTATATAATACTCAGTTTCGGGGATTACATAAAACTCGGTATCGGGGTTTGTATAAAACTCAGTATCGGGGTTTATATAAAACTCAGTATCGGGGTTTATATAAAACTCAGTATCAGGGTTTATGAAAAACTCAGTATCGGGGTATATATAATACTCAGTATCGGGGATTATGTAAAACTCGGTACCGGGTATTATTTAATACTCAGTATCGGGGTTTATATAATATTCAGTATCGGGGTTTATATAATAATCAGTTTCGGGGATTACATAAAACTCGGTCTCGGGGTTTATATAAAATTCAGTCTCGGGATTTATATAATACTCAGTATCGGGGTTTATATAAAACTCAGTATCGGGGTTTATATAAAACTCAGTATCGGGGTTTGTATAAAACTCAGTATCAGGGTTTATATAATACTCTGTATCGGGCTTTATATAATTCTCAGTATCGGTGTTTATATAATACTCAGTATCAGGGTTTATATAAAACTCAGTATCGGGGTTTATATAAAACTCATTATAGGGGTTTATACAATACTCAGTATCGGGTTTTATATAAAACTCAGTATAGGGGTTTATATAAAACTCAGTATCGGGGTTTATATCATAGTCAGTATCAGGGTTTATATAATACCTCAGTATCAGGGATTATATAAAACTCAGTATCGGGGTTTATATAAAACTCAGTATCGGGGTTTATATAAAACTCAGTATCGGGGTTTATATAAAGCTCAGTATCAGGTTTTATATAAAACTCAGTATCGGGGTATATATAATACTCAGTATCGGGGATTATATAAAACTCGGTTCCGGGTATTATATAATACTCAGTATCGGGGTTTATATAATACTCAGTTTCGGGGATTACATAAAACTCGGTATCGGGGTTTGTATAAAACTCAGTATCGGGGTTTATATAAAACTCAGTATCGGGGTTTATATAAAACTCAGTATCAGGGTTTATGAAAAACTCAGTATCGGGGTATATATAATACTCAGTATCGGGGATTATGTAAAACTCGGTACCGGGTATTATTTAATACTCAGTATCGGGGTTTATATAATATTCAGTATCGGGGTTTATATAATAATCAGTTTCGGGGATTACATAAAACTCGGTCTCGGGGTTTATATAAAATTCAGTCTCGGGATTTATATAATACTCAGTATCGGGGTTTATATAAAACTCAGTATCGGGGTTTATATAAAACTCAGTATCGGGGTTTGTATAAAACTCAGTATCAGGGTTTATATAATACTCTGTATCGGGCTTTATATAATTCTCAGTATCGGTGTTTATATAATACTCAGTATCAGGGTTTATATAAAACTCAGTATCGGGGTTTATATAAAACTCATTATAGGGGTTTATACAATACTCAGTATCGGGTTTTATATAAAACTCAGTATAGGGGTTTATATAAAACTCAGTATCGGGGTTTATATCATAGTCAGTATCAGGGTTTATATAATACCTCAGTATCAGGGATTATATAAAACTCAGTATCGGGGTTTATATAAAACTCAGTATCGGGGTATATATAATACTCAGTATCGGGGATTATATAAAACTCGGTACCGGGTATTAGATAATACTCAGTATCGGGGTTTATATAATACTCAGTCTCGGGATTTATATAATACTCAGTGTCGGGGTTTATATAAAACTCAGTATCGGTGTTTATACAAAACTCAGTATCGGGGTATGTATAATATTCAGTATCGGGTTTATAGAAAACTCAGTATCAGGGTTTATATAATACTCTCTATCGGGCTTTATATAATTCTCAGTATCGGTGTTTATATAATACTCAGTATCAGGGTTTGTATAATACTCAGTTTCTGGGATTACATAAAACTTGGTATCGGGGTTTATATGATACTCAGTCTCGGGATTTATATAATACTCAGTATGGGGGTTTATATAAAACTCAGTATCGGGGTTTATATAAAACTCATTATAGGGGTTTATACAATACTCAGTATCGGGTTTTATATAAAACTCAGTATAGGGGTTTATATAAAACTCAGTATCGGGGTTTATATCATAGTCAGTATCAGGGTTTATATAATACCTCAGTATCAGGGATTATATAAAACTCAGTATCGGGGTTTATATAATACTCAGTATCAGGGTTTATATAATACTCGGTATCGGGGTTTATATAAAACTCGGTATCGGGGTTTGTATAAAACTCAGTCTCGGGATTTATATAATACTCAGTATGGGGGTTTATATAAAACTCAGTATCGGGGTTTATATAAAACTCAGTATCGGGGTTTATATAAAACTCAGTTTCAGGGCTTTTATAAAACTAATTATCGGGGTTTATATAATACTCAGTATCGGAGTATGTATAATACTCAGTATCGGGTTTATATAAAATTCAGTATCGGACTTTATATAATACTCAGCATCGGGGTTTATGTAATACTAAGTATCGGGGATTATATAAAACTCATTATCGTGGTTTATATAAAACTCAGTATCGGGGTATATATAATACTCAGTATCTTGGTTTATGTAAAACTCAGTATCGGGCATTATATAATACTCATTATCGGGAATTATATAATACTCAATATCGGGGTTTATATGAATCTCAGTATCAGGGATTATATAAAACTCAGTATCGGGGTTTATATAATACTCCCTACCAGGCTTTATATAATTCTCAGTATCGGTGTTTATATAATACTCAGTATCAGGGTTTATATAAAACTCAGTATCGGGGTTTATATAGAACTCAGTGTTGGGGTTTATATAAAACTCAGTATCAGGGTTTATATAATACTCAGTATCGGGCTTTAAATAATTCTCAGTATCAGGGTTTATATAATACTCAGCATCGGGGATTATATAATACTCAGTATCTTGGATTATATAATACTCAGTATCGGGGTTTATATAAAACTCAGTATCAGGGTATATATAAAACTCAATATGAGGGTTTATATAATACTCAGTATCGGGGTTTATATAATACTCAGTATCGGGGTTTATATAAAACTCAGTATAGAGGTTTGTATAAAACTCAGTATCGGGGTTTATATAATACTCAGTATCAGGGTTTATATAATACCTCAGTATCGGGGATTATATAAAACTCAGTATCGGGGTTTATATAATACTCTGTATCGGGCTTTGTATAATTCTCAGTATCGGTGTTTATATAATACTCAGTATCAGGGTTTATATAAAACTCAGTATCGGGGTTTATATAATACTCAGAATTGGGGATTACAATAAACTCGGTATCAGGATTTATATAAAACACAGTCTCGGAGTTTATATAATACTCAGTATCGTGGTTTATATAAAACTCAGTATCGGGGTGTATATAATACTCAGTATCTTGGTTTATGTAATATTCAGTATTGGGGATCATATAATACTCAGTATCGGGAATTATATAATACTCAGTGTCGAGGTTTATATAAATCTCAGTATCAGGGATTGTATAAAACTCAGTATCGGGATTTATATAATATTCAGTATCAGGGTTTATAAAATACTCTGTATCAGGGTTTATATAAAACTCAGTATCAGGGTTTATTTATAACTCAATATCGTTGTTTATATAAAACTCAGTATCAGGGTTTATATAATACTCAGCATCGGGGATTATATAATACTCAGTATCTTGGATTATAATACTCAGTATCCGGGTTTATGTAAAACTCAGTATCAGGATTTATATCAAACTCAGTATCAGGGTTTATATAATACTCAGTATCAGGGTTTATATAATACTCAGTATCGGGGATTATATAATATTCACTATCGGTGTTTATATACTATTCAGTATCAGGGTTTATATAAAACTCAGTATCGGGGTTTATATAAAACTCAGTATCGGGGTTTATATAAAACTCAGTATCGGGGTTTATATAATACTCAGTATCGGGCTTTAAATAATTCTCAGTATCAGGGTTTATATAATACTCAGCATCGGGGATTATATAAAACTCAGTATCAGGGTTTATATAAAACTCAATATGAGGGTTTATATAATACTCAGTATCAGGGTTTATATAATACTCGGTATCGGGGATTATATAAAACTCGGTATCGGGGTTTGTATAAAACTCAGTCTCGGGATTTATATAATACTCAGTATCGGGGTTTATATAAAACTCAGTATCGGGGTTTATATAAAACTCAGTATCGGGGTTTATATAAAACTCAGTATCGGGGTTTATATAAAACTCAGTATCGGGGTATATATAATACTCAGCATCGGGGATTATATAAAACTCGGTACCGGGTATTAGATAATACTCAGTGTCGGGGTTTATATAAAACTCAGTATCGGGGTATGTATAATACTCAGTATCGGGTTTATATAAAACTCAGTATCAGGGTTTATATAATACTCTCTATCGGGCTTTATATAATTCTCAGTATCGGGGTTTATATAATACTCAGTTTCTGGGAATACATAAAACTCGGTATCGGGGTTTATATAATACTCAGTATGGGGGTTTATATAAAACTCAGTTTCGGGGTTTATATAAAACTCAGTATCGGGGTTTATATAAAACTCAGTTTCAGGGCTTTTATAAAACTAATTATCGGGGTTTATATAATACTCAGTATCGGAGTATGTATAATACTCAGTATCGGGTTTATATAAAATTCAGTATCGGACTTTATATAATACTCAGTATCGGGGTTTATGTAATACTAAGTATCGGGGATTATATAAAACTCAGTATCGTGGTTTATATAAAACTCAGTATCGGGGTATATATAATACTCAGTATCTTCGTTTATGTAAAACTCAGTATCGGGCATTATATAATACTCAGTATCGGGAATTATATAGTACTCAATATCGGGGTTTATATGAATCTCAGTATCAGGGATTATATAAAACTCAGTATCGGGGTTTATATAAAACTCAGTATTGGGGTTTATATAAAACTCAGTATCGGGGTATATATAATACGCAGTATCGGGGATTATATAAAACTCGGTACCGGGTATTAGATAATACTCAGTATCGGGGTTTATATAATACTCAGTCGGGGTTTATATAAAACTCAGTATCGGGGTATATATAATACGCAGTATCGGGGATTATATAAAACTCGGTACCGGGTATTAGATAATACTCAGTATCGGGGTTTATATAATACTCAGTCTCGGGATTTATATAATACTCAGTGTCGGGGTTTATATAAAACTCAGTATCGGTGTTTATACAAAACTCAGTATCGGGGTATGTATAATATTCAGTATCGGGTTTATAGAAAACTCAGTATCAGGGTTTATATAATACTCTCTATCGGGCTTTATATAATTCTCAGTATCGGTGTTTATATAATACTCAGTATCGGGGTTTATATAATACTCAGTTTCTGGGATTACATAAAACTTGGTATCGGGGTTTATATGATACTCAGTCTCGGGATTTATATAATACTCAGTATGGGGGTTTATATAAAACTCGGTACCGGGTATTATATAATACTCAGTATCGGGGTTTATATAATACTCAGTTTCGGGGATTACATAAAACTCGGTATCGGGGTTTGTATAAAACTCAGTATCGGGGTTTATATAAAACTCAGTATCGGGGTTTATATAAAACTCAGTATCAGGGTTTATGAAAAACTCAGTATCGGGGTATATATAATACTCAGTATCGGGGATTATGTAAAACTCGGTACCGGGTATTATTTAATACTCAGTATCGGGGTTTATATAATATTCAGTATCGGGGTTTATATAATAATCAGTTTCGGGGATTACATAAAACTCGGTCTCGGGGTTTATATAAAATTCAGTCTCGGGATTTATATAATACTCAGTATCGGGGTTTATATAAAACTCAGTATCGGGGTTTATATAAAACTCAGTATCGGGGTTTGTATAAAACTCAGTATCAGGGTTTATATAATACTCTGTATCGGGCTTTATATAATTCTCAGTATCGGTGTTTATATAATACTCAGTATCAGGGTTTATATAAAACTCAGTATCGGGGTTTATATAAAACTCATTATAGGGGTTTATACAATACTCAGTATCGGGTTTTATATAAAACTCAGTATAGGGGTTTATATAAAACTCAGTATCGGGGTTTATATCATAGTCAGTATCAGGGTTTATATAATACCTCAGTATCAGGGATTATATAAAACTCAGTATCGGGGTTTATATAATACTCAGTATCAGGGTTTATATAATACTCGGTATCGGGGTTTATATAAAACTCGGTATCGGGGTTTGTATAAAACTCAGTCTCGGGATTTATATAATACTCAGTATCGGGGTTTATATAAAACTCAGTATCGGGGTTTATATAAAACTCAGTATCGGGGTTTATATAAAACTCAGTATCGGGGTATATATAATACTCAGTATCGGGGTTTATATAAAACTCGGTACCGGGTATTAGATAATACTCAGTATCGGGGTTTATATAATACTCAGTCTCGGGATTTATATAATACTCAGTGTCGGGGTTTATATAAAACTCAGTATCGGTGTTTATACAAAACTCAGTATCGCGGTATGTATAATATTCAGTATCGGGTTTATAGAAAACTCAGTATCAGGGTTTATATAATACTCTCTATCGGGCTTTATATAATTCTCAGTATCGGTGTTTATATAATACTCAGTATCGGGGTTTATATAATACTCAGTTTCTGGGATTACATAAAACTTGGTATCGGGGTTTATATGATACTCAGTCTCGGGATTTATATAATACTCAGTATGGGGGTTTATATAAAACTCAGTATCGGGGTTTATATAAAACTCATTATAGGGGTTTATACAATACTCAGTATCGGGTTTTATATAAAACTCAGTATAGGGGTTTATATAAAACTCAGTATCGGGGTTTATATCATAGTCAGTATCAGGGTTTATATAATACCTCAGTATCAGGGATTATATAAAACTCAGTATCGGGGTTTATATAATACTCAGTATCAGGGTTTATATAATACTCGGTATCGGGGTTTATATAAAACTCGGTATCGGGGTTTGTATAAAACTCAGTCTCGGGATTTATATAATACTCAGTATGGGGGTTTATATAAAATTCAGTATCGGGGTTTATATAAAACTCAGTATCGGGGTTTATATAAAACTCAGTTTCAGGGCTTTTATAAAACTAATTATCGGGGTTTATATAATACTCAGTATCGGAGTATGTATAATACTCAGTATCGGGTTTATATAAAATTCAGTATCGGACTTTATATAATACTCAGCATCGGGGTTTATGTAATACTAAGTATCGGGGATTATATAAAACTCATTATCGTGGTTTATATAAAACTCAGTATCGGGGTATATATAATACTCAGTATCTTGGTTTATGTAAAACTCAGTATCGGGCATTATATAATACTCAATATCGGGAATTATATAATACTCAATATCGGGGTTTATATGAATCTCAGTATCAGGGATTATATAAAACTCAGTATCGGGGTTTATATAATACTCCCTACCAGGCTTTATATAATTCTCAGTATCGGTGTTTATATAATACTCAGTATCAGGGTTTATATAAAACTCAGTATCGGGGTTTATATAAAACTCAGTGTTGGGGTTTATATAAAACTCAGTATCAGGGTTTATATAATACTCAGTATCGGGCTTTAAATAATTCTCAGTATCAGGGTTTATATAATACTCAGCATCGGGGATTATATAATACTCAGTATATTGGATTATATAATACTCAGTATCGGGGTTTATATAAAACTCAGTATCAGGGTATATATAAAACTCAATATGAGGGTTTATATAATACTCAGTATCGGGGTTTATATAATACTCAGTATCGGGGTTTATATAAAACTCAGTATAGAGGTTTATATAAAACTCAGTATCGGGGTTTATATAATACTCAGTATCAGGGTTTATATAATACCTCAGTATCGGGGATTATATAAAACTCAGTATCGGGGTTTATATAATACTCTGTATCGGGCTTTGTATAATTCTCAGTATCGGTGTTTATATAATACTCAGTATCAGGGTTTATATAAAACTCAGTATCGGGGTTTATATATAACTCAGTATCGGGGTTTATATAATACTCAGAATTGGGGATTACAATAAACTCGGTATCAGGATTTATATAAAACACAGTCTCGGTGTTTATATAATACTCAGTATCGTGGTTTATATAAAACTCAGTATCGGGGTGTATATAATACTCAGTATCTTGGTTTATGTAATATTCAGTATTGGGGATTATATAATACTCAGTATCGGGAATTATATAATACTCAGTGTCGAGGTTTATATAAATCTCAGTATCAGGGATTGTATAAAACTCAGTATCGGGATTTATATAATATTCAGTATCAGGGTTTATAAAATACTCTGTATCAGGGTTTATATAAAACTCAGTATCAGGGTTTATTTATAACTCAATATCGTTGTTTATATAAAACTCAGTATCAGGGTTTATATAATAGTCAGCATCGGGGATTATATAATACTCAGTATCTTGGATTATAATACTCAGTATCCGGGTTTATGTAAAACTCAGTATCAGGATTTATATCAAACTCAGTATCAGGGTTTATATAATACTCAGTATCAGGGTTTATATAATACTCAGTATCGGGGATTATATAATATTCACTATCGGTGTTTATATACTATTCAGTATCAGGGTTTATATAAAACTCAGTATCGGGGTTTATATAAAACTCAGTATCGGGGTTTATATAAAACTCAGTATCAGGGTTTATATAATACTCAGCATCGGGGATTATATAAAACTCAGTATCAGGGTTTATATAAAACTCAATATGAGGGTTTATATAATACTCAGTATCAGGGTTTATATAATACTCGGTATCGGGGATTATATAAAACTCAGTATCGGGATTTATATAAAACTCAGTTTCAGGGCTTTTATAAAACTAATTATCGGGGTTTTTATAATACTCAGTATCGGAGTATGTATAATACTCAGTATCGGGTTTATATAAAATTCAGTATCGGACTTTATATAATACTCAGCATCGGGGTTTATGTAATACTAAGTATCGGGGATTATATAAAACTCATTATCGTGGTTTATATAAAACTCAGTATCGGGGTATATATAATACTCAGTATCTTGGTTTATGTAAAACTCAGTATCGGGCATTATATAATACTCATTATCGGGAATTATATAATACTCAATATCGGGGTTTATATGAATCTCAGTATCAAGGATTATATAAAACTCAGTATCGGGGTTTATATAATACTCCCTACCAGGCTTTATATAATTCTCAGTATCGGTGTTTATATAATACTCAGTATCAGGGTTTATATAAAACTCAGTATCGGGGTTTATATAAAACTCAGTGTTGGGGTTTATATAAAACTCAGTATCAGGGTTTATATAATACTCAGTATCGGGCTTTAAATGATTCTCAGTATCAGGGTTTATATAATACTCAGCATCGGGGATTATATAATACTCAGTATCTTGGATTATATAATACTCAGTATCGGGGTTTATATAAAACTCAGTATCAGGGTATATATAAAACTCAATATGAGGGTTTATATAATACTCATATCGGGGTTATATAATACTCAGTATCGGGGTTTATATAAAACTCAGTATAGAGGTTTATATAAAACTCAGTATCGGGGTATATATAATACTCAGTATTGGGGTATATATAATACTCAGTATCGGGGATTATATAAAACTCGGTACCGGGTATTATATAATACTCATTATCGGGGTTTATATAATACTCAGTATCGGGGTTTGTATAATACTCAGTTTCTGGGATAACATAAAACTCGGTATCGGGGTTTATATAAAACTCAATCTCGGGATTTATATAATACTCAGTATGGGGGTTTATATAAAACTCAGTATCGGGGTTTATATAAAACTCAGTATCGGGGTTTATATAAAACTCAGTATCGGGGTTTATATAAAACTCAGTTTCAGGGCTTTTATAAAACTCATTATCGGGGTTTATATAATACTCAGTATCGGAGAATGTATAATACTCAGTATCGGGTTTATATAAAATTCAGTATCGGACTTTATATAATACTCAGTATCGGGGTTTATGTAATACTAAGTATCGGGGTTTATGTAATACTAAGTATCGGGGATTATATAAAGCTCATTATCGTGGTTTATATAAAACTCAGTATCGGGGTATATATAATACTCAGTATCTTGGTTTATGTAAAACTCAGTATTGGGCATTATATAACACTCAGTATCGGGAATTATATAATACTCAATATCAGGGTTTATATAAATCTCAGTATCAGGGATTATATAAAACTCAGTATCGGGGTTTATACAATATTCAGTATCAGGGTTTATATAATACTCTGTATCGGGCGTTATATAATTCTCAGTATCGGTGTTTATATAATATTCAGTATCAGGGTTTATATAAAACTCAGTATCGGGGTTTATATAAAACTCAGTATCGGGGTTTATATAATACTCAGTATCAGGGATTATATAATACTCAGTTTCGGGGATTACATAAAACTCGGTATCGGGGTTTATATAAAACTCAGTCTCGGGATTTATATAATACTCAGTATCGGGGTTTATATAAAACTCAGTATCGGGGTTTATATAAAACTCAGTATCGGGGTTTATATAAAGCTCAGTATCAGGTTTTATATAATACTCAGTATCGGGGTTTATATAATACTCAGTTTCGGGGATTACATAAAACTCGGTATCGGGGTTTGTATAAAACTCAGTATCGGGGTTTATATAAAACTCAGTATCGGGGTTTATATAAAACTCAGTATCAGGGTTTATGAAAAACTCAGTATCGGGGTATATATAATACTCAGTATCGGGGATTATGTAAAACTCGGTACCGGGTATTATTTAATACTCAGTATCGGGGTTTATATAATATTCAGTATCGGGGTTTATATAATAATCAGTTTCGGGGATTACATAAAACTCGGTCTCGGGGTTTATATAAAATTCAGTCTCGGGATTTATATAATACTCAGTATCGGGGTTTATATAAAACTCAGTATCGGGGTTTATATAAAACTCAGTATCGGGGTTTATATAAAACTCAGTATCGGGGTATATATAATACTCAGTATCGGGGATTATATAAAACTCGGTACCGGGTATTAGATAATACTCAGTATCGGGGTTTATATAATACTCAGTCTCGGGATTTATATAATACTCAGTGTCGGGGTTTATATAAAACTCAGTATCGGTGTTTATACAAAACTCAGTATCGGGGTATGTATAATATTCAGTATCGGGTTTATAGAAAACTCAGTATCAGGGTTTATATAATACTCTCTATCGGGCTTTATATAATTCTCAGTATCGGTGTTTATATAATACTCAGTATCGGGGTTTATATAATACTCAGTTTCTGGGATTACATAAAACTTGGTATCGGGGTTTATATGATACTCAGTCTCGGGATTTATATAATACTCAGTATGGGGGTTTATATAAAACTCAGTATCGGGGTTTATATAAAACTCATTATAGGGGTTTATACAATACTCAGTATCGGGTTTTATATAAAACTCAGTATAGGGGTTTATATAAAACTCAGTATCGGGGTTTATATCATAGTCAGTATCAGGGTTTATATAATACCTCAGTATCAGGGATTATATAAAACTCAGTATCGGGGTTTATATAATACTCAGTATCAGGGATTATATAATACTCGGTATCGGGGTTTATATAAAACTCGGTATCGGGGTTTGTATAAAACTCAGTCTCGGGATTTATATAATACTCAGTATGGGGGTTTATATAAAACTCAGTATCGGGGTTTATATAAAGCTCAGTTTCAGGGCTTTTATAAAACTAATTATCGGGGTTTATATAATACTCAGTATCGGAGTATGTATAATACTCGGTATCGGGTTTATATAAAATTCAGTATCGGACTTTATATAATACTCAGCATCGGGGTTTATGTAATACTAAGTATCGGGGATTATATAAAACTCATTATCGTGGTTTATATAAAACTCAGTATCGGGGTATATATAATACTCAGTATCTTGGTTTATGTAAAACTCAGTATCGGGCATTATATAATACTCATTATCGGGAATTATATAATACTCAATATCGGGGTTTATATGAATCTCAGTATCAGGGATTATATAAAACTCAGTATCGGGGTTTATATAATACTCCCTACCAGGCTTTATATAATTCTCAGTATCGGTGTTTATATAATACTCAGTATCAGGGTTTATATAAAACTCAGTATCGGGGTTTATATAAAACTCAGTATCAGGGTTTATATAATACTCAGTATCGGGCTTTAAATAATTCTCAGTATCAGGGTTTATATAATACTCAGCATCGGGGATTATATAATACTCAGTATCTTGGATTATATAATACTCAGTATCGGGGTTTATATAAAACTCAGTATCAGGGTATATATAAAACTCAATATGAGGGTTTATATAATACTCAGTATCGGGGTTTATATAATACTCAGTATCGGGGTTTATATAAAACTCAGTGTAGAGGTTTATATAAAACTCAGTATCGGGGTTTATATAATACTCAGTATCAGGGTTTATATAATACCTCAGTATCGGGGATTATATAAAACTCAGTATCGGGGTTTATATAATACTCTGTATCGGGCTTTGTATAATTCTCAGTATCGGTGTTTATATAATACTCAGTATCAGGGTTTATATAAAACTCAGTATCGGGGTTTATATATAACTCAGTATCGGGGTTTATATAATACTCAGAATTGGGGATTACAATAAACTCGGTATCAGGATTTATATAAAACACAGTCTCGGGGTTTATATAATACTCAGTATCGTGGTTTATATAAAACTCAGTATCGGGGTGTATATAATACTCAGTATCTTGGTTTATGTAATATTCAGTATTGGGGATTATATAATACTCAGTATCAGGAATTATATAATACTCAGTGTCGAGGTTTGTATAAATCTCAGTATCAGGGATTGTATAAAACTCAGTATCGGGATTTATATAATATTCAGTATCAGGGTTTATAAAATACTCTGTATCAGGGTTTATATAAAACTCAGTATCAGGGTTTATTTATAACTCAATATCGTTGTTTATATAAAACTCAGTATCAGGGTTTATATAATACTCAGCATCGGGGATTATATAATACTCAGTATCTTGGATTATAATACTCAGTATCCGGGTTTATGTAAAACTCAGTATCAGGATTTATATCAAACTCAGTATCAGGGTTTATATAATACTCAGTATCAGGGTTTATATAATACTCAGTATCGGGGATTATATAATATTCACTATCGGTGTTTATATACTATTCAGTATCAGGGTTTATATAAAACTCAGTATCGGGGTTTATATAAAACTCAGTATCGGGGTTTATATAAAACTCAGTATCAGGGTTTATATAATACTCAGTATCGGGCTTTAAATAATTCTCAGTATCAGGGTTTATATAATACTCAGCATCGGGGATTATATAAAACTCAGTATCAGGGTTTATATAAAACTCAATATGAGGGTTTATATAATACTCAGTATCAGGGTTTATATAATACTCGGTATCGGGGATTATATAAAACTCGGTATCGGGGTTTGTATAAAACTCAGTCTCGGGATTTATATAATACTCAGTATCGGGAATTATATAATACTCAATATCGGGGTTTATATGAATCTCAGTATCAGGGATTATATAAAACTCAGTATCGGGGTTTATATAATACTCCCTACCAGGCTTTATATAATTCTCAGTATCGGTGTTTATATAATACTCAGTATCAGGGTTTATATAAAACTCAGTATCGGGGTTTATATAAAACTCAGTGTTGGGGTTTATATAAAACTCAGTATCAGGGTTTATATAATACTCAGTATCGGGCTTTAAATAATTCTCAGTATCAGGGTTTATATAATACTCAGCATCGGGGATTATATAATACTCAGTATCTTGGATTATATAATACTCAGTATCGGGGTTTATATAAAACTCAGTATCAGGGTATATATAAAACTCAATATGAGGGTTTATATAATACTCAGTATCGGGGTTTATATAATACTCAGTATCGGGGTTTATATAAAACTCAGTATAGAGGTTTGTATAAAACTCAGTATCGGGGTTTATATAATACTCAGTATCAGGGTTTATATAATACCTCAGTATCGGGGATTATATAAAACTCAGTATCGGGGTTTATATAATACTCTGTATCGGGCTTTGTATAATTCTCAGTATCGGTGTTTATATAATACTCAGTATCAGGGTTTATATAAAACTCAGTATCGGGGTTTATATATAACTCAGTATCGGGGTTTATATAATACTCAGAATTGGGGATTACAATAAACTCGGTATCAGGATTTATATAAAACACAGTCTCGGGGTTTATATAATACTCAGTATCGTGGTTTATATAAAACTCAGTATCGGGGTGTATATAATACTCAGTATCTTGGTTTATGTAATATTCAGTATTGGGGATTATATAATACTCAGTATCGGGAATTATATAATACTCAGTGTCGAGGTTTATATAAATCTCAGTATCAGGGATTGTATAAAACTCAGTATCGGGATTTATATAATATTCAGTATCAGGGTTTATAAAATACTCTGTATCAGGGTTTATATAAAACTCAGTATCAGATTTTATTTATAACTCAATATCGTTGTTTATATAAAACTCAGTATCAGGGTTTATATAATACTCAGCATCGGGGATTATATAATACTCAGTATCTTGGATTATAATACTCAGTATCCGGGTTTATGTAAAACTCAGTATCAGGATTTATATCAAACTCAGTATCAGGGTTTATATAATACTCAGTATCAGGGTTTATATAATACTCAGTATCGGGGATTATATAATATTCACTATCGGTGTTTATATACTATTCAGTATCAGGGTTTATATAAAACTCAGTATCGGGGTTTATATAAAACTCAGTATCGGGGTTTATATAAAACTCAGTATCAGGGTTTATATAATACTCAGTATCGGGCTTTAAATAATTCTCAGTATCAGGGTTTATATAATACTCAGCATCGGGGATTATATAAAACTCAGTATCAGGGTTTATATAAAACTCAATATGAGGGTTTATATAATACTCAGTATCAGGGTTTATATAATACTCGGTATCGGGGATTATATAAAACTCGGTATCGGGGTTTGTATAAAACTCAGTCTCGGGATTTATATAATACTCAGTATCGGGGTTTATATAAAACTCAGTATCGGGGTTTATATAAAACTCAGTATCGGGGTTTATATAAAACTCAGTATCGGGGTATATATAATACTCAGCATCGGGGATTATATAAAACTCGGTACCGGGTATTAGATAATACTCAGTGTCGGGGTTTATATAAAACTCAGTATCGGGGTATGTATAATACTCAGTATCGGGTTTATATAAAACTCAGTATCAGGGTTTATATAATACTCTCTATCGGGCTTTATATAATTCTCAGTATCGGGGTTTATATAATACTCAGTTTCTGGGAATACATAAAACTCGGTATCGGGGTTTATATAATACTCAGTATGGGGGTTTATATAAAACTCAGTTTCGGGGTTTATATAAAACTCAGTATCGGGGTTTATATAAAACTCAGTTTCAGGGCTTTTATAAAACTAATTATCGGGGTTTATATAATACTCAGTATCGGAGTATGTATAATACTCAGTATCGGGTTTATATAAAATTCAGTATCGGACTTTATATAATACTCAGTATCGGGGTTTATGTAATACTAAGTATCGGTGATTATATAAAACTCAGTATCGTGGTTTATATAAAACTCAGTATCGGGGTATATATAATACTCAGTATCTTCGTTTATGTAAAACTCAGTATCGGACATTATATAATACTCAGTATCGGGAATTATATAGTACTCAATATCGGGGTTTATATGAATCTCAGTATCAGGGATTATATAAAACTCAGTATCGGGGTTTATATAAAACTCAGTATCGGGGTTTATATAAAACTCAGTATCGGGGTATATATAATACGCAGTATCGGGGATTATATAAAACTCGGTACCGGGTATTAGATAATACTCAGTATCGGGGTTTATATAATACTCAGTCGTGGTTTATATAAAACTCAGTATCGGGGTATATATAATACGCAGTATCGGGGATTATATAAAACTCGGTACCGGGTATTAGATAATACTCAGTATCGGGGTTTATATAATACTCAGTCTCGGGATTTATATAATACTCAGTGTCGGGGTTTATATAAAACTCAGTATCGGTGTTTATACAAAACTCAGTATCGGGGTATGTATAATATTCAGTATCGGGTTTATAGAAAACTCAGTATCAGGGTTTATATAATACTCTCTATCGGGCTTTATATAATTCTCAGGATCGGTGTTTATATAATACTCAGTATCGGAGTTTATATAATACTCAGTTTCTGGGATTGCATAAAACTTGGTATCGGGGTTTATATGATACTCAGTCTCGGGATTTATATAATACTCAGTATGGGGGTTTATATAAAACTCAGTATCGGGGTTTATATAAAACTCATTATAGGGGTTTATACAATACTCAGTATCAGGTTTTATATAAAACTCAGTATAGGGGTTTATATAAAACTCAGTATCGGGGTTTATATCATAGTCAGTATCAGGGTTTATATAATACCTCAGTATCAGGGATTATATAAAACTCAGTATCGGGGTTTATATAATACTCAGTATCAGGGTTTATATAATACTCGGTATCGGGGTTTATATAAAACTCGGTATCGGGGTTTGTATAAAACTCAGTCTCGGGATTTATATAATACTCAGTATGGGGGTTTAAATAAAACTCAGTATCGGGGTTTATATAAAACTCAGTATCGGGGTTTATATAAAACTCAGTTTCAGGGCTTTTATAAAACTAATTATCGGGGTTTATATAATACTCAGTATCGGAGTATGTATAATACTCAGTATCGGGTTTATATAAAATTCAGTATCGGACTTTATATAATACTCAGCATCGGGGTTTATGTAATACTAAGTATCGAGGATTATATAAAACTCATTATCGTGGTTTATATAAAACTCAGTATCGGGGTATATATAATACTCAGTATCTTGGTTTATGTAAAACTCAGTATCGGGCATTATATAATACTCATTATCGGGAATTATATAATACTCAATATCGGGGTTTATATGAATCTCAGTATCAGGGATTATATAAAACTCAGTATCGGGGTTTATATAATACTCCCTACCAGGCTTTATATAATTCTCAGTATCGGTGTTTATATAATACTCAGTATCAGGGTTTATATAAAACTCAGTATCGGGGTTTATATAAAACTCAGTGTTGGGGTTTATATAAAACTCAGTATCAGGGTTTATATAATACTCAGTATCGGGCTTTAAATAATTCTCAGTATCAGGGTTTATATAATACTCAGCATCGGGGATTATATAATACTCAGTATCTTGGATTATATAATACTCAGTATCGGGGTTTATATAAAACTCAGTATCAGGGTATATATAAAACTCAATATGAGGGTTTATATAATACTCAGTATCGGGGTTTATATAATACTCAGTATCGGGGTTTATATAAAACTCAGTATAGAGGTTTGTATAAAACTCAGTATCGGGGTTTATATAATACTCAGTATCAGGGTTTATATAATACCTCAGTATCGGGGATTATATAAAACTCAGTATCGGGGTTTATATAATACTCTGTATCGGGCTTTGTATAATTCTCAGTATCGGTGTTTATATAATACTCAGTATCAGGGTTTATATAAAACTCAGTATCGGGGTTTATATATAACTCAGTATCGGGGTTTATATAATACTCAGAATTGGGGATTACAATAAACTCGGTATCAGGATTTATATAAAACACAGTCTCGGTGTTTATATAATACTCAGTATCGTGGTTTATATAAAACTCAGTATCGGGGTGTATATAATACTCAGTATCTTGGTTTATGTAATATTCAGTATTGGGGATTATATAATACTCAGTATCGGGAATTATATAATACTCAGTGTCGAGGTTTATATAAATCTCAGTATCAGGGATTGTATAAAACTCAGTATCGGGATTTATATAATATTCAGTATCAGGGTTTATATAAAACTCAGTATCAGGGTTTATTTATAACTCAATATCGTTGTTTATATAAAACTCAGTATCAGGGTTTATATAATACTCAGTATCGGGGATTATATAATACTCAGTATCTTGGATTATAATACTCAGTATCCGGGTTTATGTAAAACTCAGTATCAGGATTTATATCAAACTCAGTATCAGGGTTTATATAATACTCAGTATCAGGGTTTATATAATACTCAGTATCGGGGATTATATAATATTCACTATCGGTGTTTATATACTATTCAGTATCAGGGTTTATATAAAACTCAGTATCGGGGTTTATATAAAACTCAGTATCGGGGTTTATATAAAACTCAGTATCAGGGTTTATATAATACTCAGTATCGGGCTTTAAATAATTCTCAGTATCAGGGTTTATATAATACTCAGCATCGGGGATTATATAAAACTCAGTATCAGGGTTTATATAAAACTCAATATGAGGGTTTATATAATACTCAGTATCAGGGTTTATATAATACTCGGTATCGGGGATTATATAAAACTCGGTATCGGGGTTTGTATAAAACTCAGTCTCGGGATTTATATAATACTCAGTATCGGGAATTATATAATACTCAATATCGGGGTTTATATGAATCTCAGTATCAGGGATTATATAAAACTCAGTATCGGGGTTTATATAATACTCCCTACCAGGCTTTATATAATTCTCAGTATCGGTGTTTATATAATACTCAGTATCAGGGTTTATATAAAACTCAGTATCGGGGTTTATATAAAACTCAGTGTTGGGGTTTATATAAAACTCAGTATCAGGGTTTATATAATACTCAGTATCGGGCTTTAAATAATTCTCAGTATCAGGGTTTATATAATACTCAGCATCGGGGATTATATAATACTCAGTATCTTGGATTATATAATACTCAGTATCGGGGTTTATATAAAACTCAGTATCAGGGTATATATAAAACTCAATATGAGGGTTTATATAATACTCAGTATCGGGGTTTATATAATACTCAGTATCGGGGTTTATATAAAACTCAGTATAGAGGTTTATGTAAAACTCAGTATCGGGGTTTATATAATACTCAGTATCAGGGTTTATATAATACCTCAGTATCGGGGATTATATAAAACTCAGTATCGGGGTTTATATAATACTCTGTATCGGGCTTTGTATAATTCTCAGTATCGGTGTTTATATAATACTCAGTATCAGGGTTTATATAAAACTCAGTATCGGGGTTTATATATAACTCAGTATCGGGGTTTATATAATACTCAGAATTGGGGATTACAATAAACTCGGTATCAGGATTTATATAAAACACAGTCTCGGGGTTTATATAATACTCAGTATCGTGGTTTATATAAAACTCAGTATCGGGGTGTATATAATACTCAGTATCTTGGTTTATGTAATATTCAGTATTGGGGATTATATAATACTCAGTATCGGGAATTATATAATACTCAGTGTCGAGGTTTATATAAATCTCAGTATCAGGGATTGTATAAAACTCAGTATCGGGATTTATATAATATTCAGTATCAGGGTTTATAAAATACTCTGTATCAGGGTTTATATAAAACTCAGTATCAGATTTTATTTATAACTCAATATCGTTGTTTATATAAAACTCAGTATCAGGGTTTATATAATACTCAGCATCGGGGATTATATAATACTCAGTATCTTGGATTATAATACTCAGTATCCGGGTTTATGTAAAACTCAGTATCAGGATTTATATCAAACTCAGTATCAGGGTTTATATAATACTCAGTATCAGGGTTTATATAATACTCAGTATCGGGGATTATATAATATTCACTATCGGTGTTTATATACTATTCAGTATCAGGGTTTATATAAAACTCAGTATCGGGGTTTATATAAAACTCAGTATCGGGGTTTATATAAAACTCAGTATCAGGGTTTATATAATACTCAGTATCGGGCTTTAAATAATTCTCAGTATCAGGGTTTATATAATACTCAGCATCGGGGATTATATAATACTCAGTATCTTGGATTATATAATACTCAGTATCGGGGTTTATATAAAACTCAGTATCAGGGTATATATAAAACTCAATATGAGGGTTTATATAATACTCAGTATCAGGGTTTATATAATACTCGGTATCGGGGATTATATAAAACTCGGTATCGGGGTTTGTATAAAACTTAGTCTCGGGATTTATATAATACTCAGTATCGGGGTTTATATAAAACTCAGTATCGGGGTTTATATAAAACTCAGTATCGGGGTTTATATAAAACTCAGTATCGGGGTTTATATAAAACTCAGTATCGGGGTATATATAATACTCAGCATCGGGGATTATATAAAACTCGGTACCGGGTATTAGATAATACTCAGTGTCGGGGTTTATATAAAACTCAGTATCGGGGTATGTATAATACTCAGTATCGGGTTTATATAAAACTCAGTATCAGGGTTTATATAATACTCTCTATCGGGCTTTATATAATTCTCAGTATCGGGGTTTATATAATACTCAGTTTCTGGGAATACATAAAACTCGGTATCGGGGTTTATATAATACTCAGTATGGGGGTTTATATAAAACTCAGTTTCGGGGTTTATATAAAACTCAGTATCGGGGTTTATATAAAACTCAGTTTCAGGGCTTTTATAAAACTAATTATCGGGGTTTATATAATACTCAGTATCGGAGTATGTATAATACTCAGTATCGGGTTTATATAAAATTCAGTATCGGACTTTATATAATACTCAGTATCGGGGTTTATGTAATACTAAGTATCGGGGATTATATAAAACTCAGTATCGTGGTTTATATAAAACTCAATATCGGGGTATATATAATACTCAGTATCTTCGTTTATGTAAAACTCAGTATCGGGCATTATATAATACTCAGTATCGGGAATTATATAGTACTCAATATCGGGGTTTATATGAATCTCAGTATCAGGGATTATATAAAACTCAGTATCGGGGTTTATATAAAACTCAGTATCGGGGTTTATATAAAACTCAGTATCGGGGTATATATAATACGCAGTATCGGGGATTATATAAAACTCGGTACCGGGTATTAGATAATACTCAGTATCGGGGTTTATATAATACTCAGTCGGGGTTTATATAAAACTCAGTATCGGGGTATATATAATACGCAGTATCGGGGATTATATAAAACTCGGTACCGGGTATTAGATAATACTCAGTATCGGGGTTTATATAATACTCAGTCTCGGGATTTATATAATACTCAGTGTCGGGGTTTATATAAAACTCAGTATCGGTGTTTATACAAAACTCAGTATCGGGGTATGTATAATATTCAGTATCGGGTTTATAGAAAACTCAGTATCAGGGTTTATATAATACTCTCTATCGGGCTTTATATAATTCTCAGTATCGGTGTTTATATAATACTCAGTATCGGGGTTTATATAATACTCAGTTTCTGGGATTACATAAAACTTGGTATCGGGGTTTATATGATACTCAGTCTCGGGATTTATATAATACTCAGTATGGGGGTTTATATAAAACTCAGTATCGGGGTTTATATAAAACTCATTATAGGGGTTTATACAATACTCAGTATCGGGTTTTATATAAAACTCAGTATAGGGGTTTATATAAAACTCATTATAGGGGTTTATACAATACTCAGTATCGTGTTTTATATAAAACTCAGTATAGGGGTTTATATAAAACTCAGTATCGGGGTTTATATCATAGTCAGTATCAGGGTTTATATAATACCTCAGTATCAGGGATTATATAAAACTCAGTATCGGGGTTTATATAATACTCAGTATCAGGGTTTATATAATACTCGGTATCGGGGTTTATATAAAACTCGGTATCGGGGTTTGTATAAAACTCAGTCTCGGGATTTATATAATACTCAGTATCGGGGTTTATATAAAACTCAGTATCGGGGTTTATATAAAACTCAGTATCGGGGTTTATATAAAACTCAGTATCGGGGTTTATATAAAACTCAGTATCGGGGTATATATAATACGCAGTATCGGGGATTATATAAAACTCGGTACCGGGTATTAGATAATACTCAGTATCGGGGTTTATATAATACTCAGTCTCGGGATTTATATAATACTCAGTGTCGGGGTTTATATGAAACTCAGTATCGGTGTTTATACAAAACTCAGTATCGGGGTATGTATAATATTCAGTATCGGGTTTATAGAAAACTCAGTATCAGGGTTTATATAATACTCTCTATCGGGCTTTATATAATTCTCAGTATCGGTGTTTATATAATACTCAGTATCGGGGTTTATATAATACTCAGTTTCTGGGATTACATAAAACTTGGTATCGGGGTTTATATGATACTCAGTCTCGGGATTTATATAATACTCAGTATGGGGGTTTATATAAAACTCAGTATCGGGGTTTATATAAAACTCATTATAGGGGTTTATACAATACTCAGTATCGGGTTTTATATAAAACTCAGTATAGGGGTTTATATAAAACTCAGTATCGGGGTTTATATCATAGTCAGTATCAGGGTTTATATAATACCTCAGTATCAGGGATTATATAAAACTCAGTATCGGGGTTTATATAATACTCAGTATCAGGGTTTATATAATACTCGGTATCGGGGTTTATATAAAACTCGGTATCGGGGTTTGTATAAAACTCAGTATCGGGGTTTATATAAAACTCAGTTTCAGGGCTTTTATAAAACTAATTATCGGGGTTTATATAATACTCAGTATCGGAGTATGTATAATACTCAGTATCGGGTTTATTAAATTCAGTATCGGACTTTATATAATACTCAGCATCGGGGTTTATGTAATACTAAGTATCGGGGATTATATAAAACTCATTATCGTGGTTTATATAAAACTCAGTATCGGGGTATATATAATACTCAGTATCTTGGTTTATGTAAAACTCAGTATCGGGCATTATATAATACTCATTATCGGGAATTATATAATACTCAATATCGGGGTTTATATGAATCTCAGTATCAGGGATTATATAAAACTCAGTATCGGGGTTTATATAATACTCCCTACCAGGCTTTATATAATTCTCAGTATCGGTGTTTATATAATACTCAGTATCAGGGTTTATATAAAACTCAGTATCGGGGTTTATATAAAACTCAGTGTTGGGGTTTATATAAAACTCAGTATCAGGGTTTATATAATACTCAGTATCGGGCTTTAAATAATTCTCAGTATCAGGGTTTATATAATACTCAGCATCGGGGATTATATAATACTCAGTATCTTGGATTATATAATACTCAGTATCGGGGTTTATATAAAACTCAGTATCAGGGTATATATAAAACTCAATATGAGGGTTTATATAATACTCAGTATCGGGGTTTATATAATATTCAGTATCGGGGTTTATGTAAAACTCAGTATAGAGGTTTATATAAAACTCAGTATCGGGGTTTATATAATACTCAGTATCAGGGTTTATATAATACCTCAGTATCGGGGATTATATAAAACTCAGTATCGGGGTTTATATAATACTCTGTATCGGGCTTTGTATAATTCTCAGTATCGGTGTTTATATAATACTCAGTATCAGGGTTTATATAAAACTCAGTATCGGGGTTTATATATAACTCAGTATCGGGGTTTATATAATACTCAGAATTGGGGATTACAATAAACTCGGTATCAGGATTTATATAAAACACAGTCTCGGGGTTTATATAATACTCAGTATCGTGGTTTATATAAAACTCAGTATCGGGGTGTATATAATACTCAGTATCTTGGTTTATGTAATATTCAGTATTGGGGATTATATAATACTCAGTATCGGGAATTATATAATACTCAGTGTCGAGGTTTATATAAATCTCAGTATCAGGGATTGTATAAAACTCAGTATCGGGATTTATATAATATTCAGTATCAGGGTTTATAAAATACTCTGTATCAGGGTTTATATAAAACTCAGTATCAGGGTTTATTTATAACTCAATATCGTTGTTTATATAAAACTCAGTATCAGGGTTTATATAATACTCAGCATCGGGGATTATATAATACTCAGTATCTTGGATTATAATACTCAGTATTCGGGTTTATGTAAAACTCAGTATCAGGATTTATATCAAACTCAGTATCAGGGTTTATATAATACTCAGTATCAGGGTTTATATAATACTCAGTATCGGGGATTATATAATATTCACTATCGGTGTTTATATACTATTCAGTATCAGGGTTTATATAAAACTCAGTATCGGGGTTTATATAAAACTCAGTATCGGGGTTTATATAAAACTCAGTATCAGGGTTTATATAATACTCTATCGGGCTTTAAATAATTCTCAGTATCAGGGTTTATATAATACTCAGTATC
Organism: Carcharodon carcharias; assembly: GCF_017639515.1. NCBI lineage: Eukaryota > Metazoa > Chordata > Chondrichthyes > Lamniformes > Lamnidae > Carcharodon > Carcharodon carcharias. The sequence continues at coordinate 115,350,937 of NC_054485.1, forward strand.
GGACTTTATATAATACTCAGCATCGGGGTTTATGTAATACTAAGTATCGGGGATTATATAAAACTCATTATCGTGGTTTATATAAAACTCAGTATCGGGGTATATATAATACTCAGTATCTTGGTTTATGTAAAACTCAGTCTCGGGATTTATATAATACTCAGTATCGGGAATTATATAATACTCAATATCGGGGTTTATATGAATCTCAGTATCAAGGATTATATAAAACTCAGTATCGGGGTTTATATAATACTCCCTACCAGGCTTTATATAATTCTCAGTATCGGTGTTTATATAATACTCAGTATCAGGGTTTATATAATACTCAGCATCGGGGATTATATAATACTCAGTATCTTGGATTATAATACTCAGTATCCGGGTTTATGTAAAACTCAGTATCAGGATTTATATCAAACTCAGTATCAGGGTTTATATAATACTCAGTATCAGGGTTTATATAATACTCAGTATCGGGGATTATATAATATTCACTATCGGTGTTTATATACTATTCAGTATCAGGGTTTATATAAAACTCAGTATCGGGGTTTATATAAAACTCGGTATCGGGGTTTATATAAAACTCAGTATCAGGGTTTATATAATACTCAGTATCGGGCTTTAAATAATTCTCAGTATCAGGGTTTATATAATACTCAGCATCGGGGATTATATAAAACTCAGTATCAGGGTTTATATAAAACTCAATATGAGGGTTTATATAATACTCAGTATCAGGGTTTATATAATACTCGGTATCGGGGATTATATAAAACTCGGTATCGGGGTTTGTATAAAACTTAGTCTCGGGATTTATATAATACTCAGTATCGGGGTTTATATAAAACTCAGTATCGGGGTTTATATAAAACTCAGTTTCGGGGTTTATATAAAACTCAGTATCGGGGTTTATATAAAACTCAGTATCGGGGTATATATAATACTCAGCATCGGGGATTATATAAAACTCGGTACCGGGTATTAGATAATACTCAGTGTCGGGGTTTATATAAAACTCAGTATCGGGGTATGTATAATACTCAGTATCGGGTTTATATAAAACTCAGTATCAGGGTTTATATAATACTCTCTATCGGGCTTTATATAATTCTCAGTATCGGGGTTTATATAATACTCAGTTTCTGGGAATACATAAAACTCGGTATCGGGGTTTATATAATACTCAGTATGGGGGTTTATATAAAACTCAGTTTCGGGGTTTATATAAAACTCAGTATCGGGGTTTATATAAAACTCAGTTTCAGGGCTTTTATAAAACTAATTATCGGGGTTTATATAATACTCAGTATCGGGTTTATATTAAATTCAGTATCGGACTTTATATAATACTCAGTATCGGGGTTTATGTAATACTAAGTATCGGGGATTATATAAAACTCAGTATCGTGGTTTATATAAAACTCAGTATCGGGGTATATATAATACTCAGTATCTTCGTTTATGTAAAACTCAGTATCGGGCATTATATAATACTCAGTATCGGGAATTATATAGTACTCAATATCGGGGTTTATATGAATCTCAGTATCAGGGATTATATAAAACTCAGTATCGGGGTTTATATAAAACTCAGTATCGGGGTTTATATAAAACTCAGTATCGGGGTATATATAATACGCAGTATCGGGGATTATATAAAACTCGGTACCGGGTATTAGATAATACTCAGTATCGGGGTTTATATAATACTCAGTCGGGGTTTATATAAAACTCAGTATCGGGGTATATATAATACGCAGTATCGGGGATTATATAAAACTCGGTACCGGGTATTAGATAATACTCAGTATCGGGGTTTATATAATACTCAGTCTCGGGATTTATATAATACTCAGTGTCGGGGTTTATATAAAACTCAGTATCGGTGTTTATACAAAACTCAGTATCGGGGTATGTATAATATTCAGTATCGGGTTTATAGAAAACTCAGTATCAGGGTTTATATAATACTCTCTATCGGGCTTTATATAATTCTCAGTATCGGTGTTTATATAATACTCAGTATCGGGGTTTATATAATACTCAGTTTCTGGGATTACATAAAACTTGGTATCGGGGTTTATATGATACTCAGTCTCGGGATTTATATAATACTCAGTATGGGGGTTTATATAAAACTCAGTATCGGGGTTTATATAAAACTCAGTATCGGGATTTATATAAAACTCAGTTTCAGGGCTTTTATAAAACTAATTATCGGGGTTTATATAATACTCAGTATCGGAGTATGTATAATACTCAGTATCGGGTTTATATAAAATTCAGTATCGGACTTTATATAATACTCAGCATCGGGGTTTATGTAATACTAAGTATCGGGGATTATATAAAACTCATTATCGTGGTTTATATAAAACTCAGTATCGGGGTATATATAATACTCAGTATCTTGGTTTATGTAAAACTCAGTATCGGGCATTATATAATACTCATTATCGGGAATTATATAATACTCAATATCGGGGTTTATATGAATCTCAGTATCAAGGATCATATAAAACTCAGTATCGGGGTTTATATAATACTCCCTACCAGGCTTTATATAATTCTCAGTATCGGTGTTTATATAATACTCAGTATCAGGGTTTATATAATACTCAGCATCGGGGATTATATAATACTCAGTATCTTGGATTATATAATACTCAGTATCGGGGTTTATATAAAACTCAGTATCAGGGTATATATAAAACTCAATATGAGGGTTTATATAATACTCAGTATCGGGGTTTATATAATACTCAGTATCGGGGTTTATATAAAACTCAGTATAGAGGTTTATATAAAACAGTATCGGGGTTTATATAATACTCAGTATCAGGCTTTATATAATACCTCAGTATCGGGGATTATATAAAACTCAGTATCGGGGTTTATATAATACTCTGTATCGGGCTTTGTATAATTCTCAGTATCGGTGTTTATATAATACTCAGTATCAGGGTTTATATAAAACTCAGTATCGGGGTTTATATATAACTCAGTATCGGGGTTTATATAATACTCAGAATTGGGGATTACAATAAACTCGGTATCAGGATTTATATAAAACACAGTCTCGGGGTTTATATAATACTCAGTATCGTGGTTTATATAAAACTCAGTATCGGGGTGTATATAATACTCAGTATCTTGGTTTATGTAATATTCAGTATTGGGGATTATATAATACTCAGTATCGGGAATTATATAATACTCAGTGTCGAGGTTTATATAAATCTCAGTATCAGGGATTGTATAAAACTCAGTATCGGGATTTATATAATATTCATTATCAGGGTTTATAAAATACTCTGTATCAGGGTTTATATAAAACTCAGTATCAGGGTTTATTTATAACTCAATATCGTTGTTTATATAAAACTCAGTATCAGGGTTTATATAATACTCAGCATCGGGGATTATATAATACTCAGTATCTTGGATTATAATACTCAGTATCCGGGTTTATGTAAAACTCAGTATCAGGATTTATATCAAACTCAGTATCAGGGTTTATATAATACTCAGTATCAGGGTTTATATAATACTCAGTATCGGGGATTATATAATATTCACTATCGGTGTTTATATACTATTCAGTATCAGGGTTTATATAAAACTCAGTATCGGGGTTTATATAAAACTCAGTATCGGGGTTTATATAAAACTCAGTATCAGGGTTTATATAATACTCAGTATCGGGCTTTAAATAATTCTCAGTATCAGGGTTTATATAATACTCAGCATCGGGGATTATATAAAACTCAGTATCAGGGTTTATATAAAACTCAATATGAGGGTTTATATAATACTCAGTATCAGGGTTTATATAATACTCGGTATCGGGGATTATATAAAACTCGGTATCGGGGTTTGTATAAAACTTAGTCTCGGGATTTATATAATACTCAGTATCGGGGTTTATATAAAACTCAGTATCGGGGTTTATATAAAACTCAGTATCGGGGTTTATATAAAACTCAGTATCGGGGTTTATATAAAACTCAGTATCGGGGTATATATAATACTCAGCATCGGGGATTATATAAAACTCGGTACCGGGTATTAGATAATACTCAGTGTCGGGGTTTATATAAAACTCAGTATCGGGGTTTATATAAAACTCAGTATCGGGGTTTATATAAAACTCAGTATCGGGGTATATTTCATACTCAGCATCGGGGATTATATAAAACTCGGTACCGGGTATTAGATAATACTCAGTGTCGGGGTTTATATAAAACTCAGTATCGGGGTATGTATAATACTCAGTATCGGGTTTATATAAAACTCAGTATCAGGGTTTATATAATACTCTCTATCGGGCTTTATATAATTCTCAGTATCGGGGTTTATATAATACTCAGTTTCTGGGAATACATAAAACTCGGTATCGGGGTTTATATAATACTCAGTATGGGGGTTTATATAAAACTCAGTTTCGGGGTTTATATAAAACTCAGTATCGGGGTTTATATAAAACTCAGTTTCAGGGCTTTTATAAAACTAATTATCGGGGTTTATATAATACTCAGTATCGGAGTATGTATAATACTCAGTATCGGGTTTATATAAAATTCAGTATCGGACTTTATATAATACTCAGTATCGGGGTTTATGTAATACTAAGTATCGGGGATTATATAAAACTCAGTATCGGGGTTTATATAAAACTCAGTATCAGGGTTTATATAATACTCAGTATCGGGCTTTAAATAATTCTCAGTATCAGGGTTTATATAATACTCAGCATCGAGGATTATATAAAACTCAGTATCAGGGTTTATATAAAACTCAATATGAGGGTTTATATAATACTCAGTATCAGGGTTTATATAATACTCGGTATCGGGGATTATATAAAACTCGGTATCGGGGTTTGTATAAAACTTAGTCTCGGGATTTATATAATACTCAGTATCGGGGTTTATATAAAACTCAGTATCGGGGTTTATATAAAACTCAGTATCGGGGTTTATATAAAACTCAGTATCGGGGTATATATAATACTCAGCATCGGGGATTATATAAAACTCGGTACCGGGTATTAGATAATACTCAGTGTCGGGGTTTATATAAAACTCAGTATCGGGGTATGTATAATACTCAGTATCGGGTTTATATAAAACTCAGTATCAGGGTTTATATAATACTCTCTATCGGGCTTTATATAATTCTCAGTATCGGGGTTTATATAATACTCAGTTTCTGGGAATACATAAAACTCGGTATCGGGGTTTATATAATACTCAGTATGGGGGTTTATATAAAACTCAGTTTCGGGGTTTATATAAAACTCAGTATCGGGGTTTATATAAAACTCAGTTTCAGGGCTTTTATAAAACTAATTATCGGGGTTTATATAATACTCAGTATCGGAGTATGTATAATACTCAGTATCGGGTTTATATAAAATTCAGTATCGGACTTTATATAATACTCAGTATCGGGGTTTATGTAATACTAAGTATCGGGGATTATATAAAACTCAGTATCGTGGTTTATATAAAACTCAGTATCGGGGTATATATAATACTCAGTATCTTCGTTTATGTAAAACTCAGTATCGGGCATTATATAATACTCAGTATCGGGAATTATATAGTACTCAATATCGGGGTTTATATGAATCTCAGTATCAGGGATTATATAAAACTCAGTATCGGGGTTTATATAAAACTCAGTATCGGGGTTTATATAAAACTCAGTATCGGGGTATATATAATACGCAGTATCGGGGATTATATAAAACTCGGTACCGGGTATTAGATAATACTCAGTATCGGGGTTTATATAATACTCAGTCGGGGTTTATATAAAACTCAGTATCGGGGTATATATAATACGCAGTATCGGGGATTATATAAAACTCGGTACCGGGTATTAGATAATACTCAGTATCGGGGTTTATATAATACTCAGTCTCGGGATTTATATAATACTCAGTGTCGGGGTTTATATAAAACTCAGTATCGGTGTTTATACAAAACTCAGTATCGGGGTATGTATAATATTCAGTATCGGGTTTATAGAAAACTCAGTATCAGGGTTTATATAATACTCTCTATCGGGCTTTATATAATTCTCAGTATCGGTGTTTATATAATACTCAGTATCGGGGTTTATATAATACTAAGTATCGGGGATTATATAAAACTCATTATCGTGGTTTATATAATACTCAGTCTCGGGATTTATATAATACTCAGTATGGGGGTTTATATAAAACTCAGTATCGGGGTTTATATAAAACTCAGTATCGGGATTTATATAAAACTCAGTTTCAGGGCTTTTATAAAACTAATTATCGGGGTTTATATAATACTCAGTATCGGAGTATGTATAATACTCAGTATCGGGTTTATATAAAATTCAGTATCGGACTTTATATAATACTCAGCATCGGGGTTTATGTAATACTAAGTATCGGGGATTATATAAAACTCATTATCGTGGTTTATATAAAACTCAGTATCAGGGTATATATAATACTCAGTATCTTGGTTTATGTAAAACTCAGTATCGGGCATTATATAATACTCATTATCGGGAATTATATAATACTCAATATCGGGGTTTATATGAATCTCAGTATCAAGGATTATATAAAACTCAGTATCGGGGTTTATATAATACTCCCTACCAGGCTTTATATAATTCTCAGTATCAGTGTTTATATAATACTCAGTATCAGGGTTTATATAAAACTCAGTATCGGGGTTTATATAAAACTCAGTGTTGGGGTTTATATAAAACTCAGTATCAGGGTTTATATAATACTCAGTATCGGGCTTTAAATAATTCTCAGTATCAGGGTTTATATAATACTCAGCATCGGGGATTATATAATACTCAGTATCTTGGATTATATAATACTCAGTATCGGGGTTTATATAAAACTCAGTATCAGGGTATATATAAAACTCAATATGAGGGTTTATATAATACTCATATCGGGGTTTATATAATACTCAGTATCGGGGTTTATATAAAACTCAGTATAAAGGTTTATATAAAACTCAGTATCGGGGTATATATAATACTCAGTATTGGGGTATATATAATACTTAGTATCGGGGATTATATAAAACTCGGTACCGGGTATTATATAATACTCATTATCGGGGTTTATATAATACTCAGTATCGGGGTTTATATAAAACTCAGTATAGAGGTTTATATAAAACTCAGTATCGGGGTATATATAATACTCAGTATTGGGGTATATATAATACTCAGTATCGGGGATTATATAAAACTCGGTACCGGGTATTATATAATACTCATTATCGGGGTTTATATAATACTCATTATCGGGGTTTGTATAATACTCAGTTTCTGGGATAACATAAAACTCGGTATCGGGGTTTATATAAAACTCAATCTCGGGATTTATATAATACTCAGTATGGGGGTTTATATAAAACTCAGTATCGGGGTTTATATGAAACTCAGTATCGGGGTTTATATAAAACTCAGTTTCAGGGCTTTTATAAAACTCATTATCGGGGTTTATATAATACTCAGTATCGGAGTATGTATAATACTCAGTATCTGGTTTATATAAAATTCAGTATCGGACTTTATATAATACTCAGTATCGGGGTTTATGTAATACTAAGTATCGGGGATTATAAAAAGCTCAGTATCGTGGTTTGTATAAAACTCAGTATCGGGGTATATATAATACTCAGTATCTTGGTTTATGTAAAACTCAGTATTGGGCATTATATAACACTCAGTATCGGGAATTATATAATACTCAATATCAGGGTTTATATAAATCTCAGTATCAGGGATTATATAAAACTCAGTATCGGGGTTTATACAATATTCAGTATCAGGGTTTATATAATACTCTGTATCGGGCGTTATATAATTCTCAGTATCGGTGTTTATATAATATTCAGTATCAGGGATTATATAATACTCAGTTTCGGGGATTACTTAAAACTCGGTATCGGGGTTTATATAAAACTCAGTCTCGGGATTTATATAATACTCAGTATCGGGGTTTATATAAAACTCAGTATCGTGGTTTATATAAAACTCAGTATCGGGGTTTATATAAAACTCAGTATCAGGTTTTATATAAAACTCAGTATCGGGGTATATATAATACTCAGTATCGGGGATTATATAAAACTCGGTTCCGGGTATTATATAATACTCAGTATCGGGGTTTATATAATACTCAGTTTCGGGGATTGCATAAAACTCGGTATCGGGGTTTGTATAAAACTCAGTATCGGGGTTTATATAAAACTCAGTATCGGGGTTTATATAAAACTCAGTATCAGGGTTTATGAAAAACTCAGTATCGGGGTATATATAATACTCAGTATCGGGGATTATGTAAAACTCGGTACCGGGTATTATTTAATACTCAGTATCGGGGTTTATATAATATTCAGTATCGGGGTTTATATAATAATCAGTTTCGGGGATTACCTAAAACTCGGTCTCGGTGTTTATACAAAACTCAGTATCGGGGTATGTATAATATTCAGTATCGGGTTTATAGAAAACTCAGTATCAGGGTTTATATAATACTCTCTATCGGGCTTTATATAATTCTCAGTATCGGTGTTTATATAATACTCAGTATCGGGGTTTATATAATACTCAGTTTCTGGGATTACATAAAACTTGGTATCGGGGTTTATATGATACTCAGTCTCGGGATTTATATAATACTCAGTATGGGGGTTTATATAAAACTCAGTATCGGGGTTTATATAAAACTCAGTATCGGGATTTATATAAAACTCAGTTTCAGGGCTTTTATAAAACTAATTATCGGGGTTTATATAATACTCAGTATCGGAGTATGTATAATACTCAGTATCGGGTTTATATAAAATTCAGTATCGGACTTTATATAATACTCAGCATCGGGGTTTATGTAATACTAAGTATCGGGGATTATATAAAACTCATTATCGTGGTTTATATAAAACTCAGTATCGGGGTATATATAATACTCAGTATCTTGGTTTATGTAAAACTCAGTATCGGGCATTATATAATACTCATTATCGGGAATTATATAATACTCAATATCGGGGTTTATATGAATCTCAGTATCAAGGATTATATAAAACTCAGTATCGGGGTTTATATAATACTCCCTACCAGGCTTTATATAATTCTCAGTATCGGTGTTTATATAATACTCAGTATCAGGGTTTATATAAAACTCAGTATCGGGGTTTATATAAAACTCAGTGTTGGGGTTTATATAAAACTCAGTATCAGGGTTTATATAATACTCAGTATCGGGCTTTAAATAATTCTCAGTATCAGGGTTTATATAATACTCAGCATCGGGGATTATATAATACTCAGTATCTTGGATTATATAATACTCAGTATCGGGGTTTATATAAAACTCAGTATCAGGGTATATATAAAACTCAATATGAGGGTTTATATAATACTCATATCGGGGTTTATATAATACTCAGTATCGGGGTTTATATAAAACTCAGTATAGAGGTTGATATAAAACTCAGTATCGGGGTATATATAATACTCAGTATTGGGGTATATATAATACTTAGTATCGGGGATTATATAAAACTCGGTACCGGGTATTATATAATACTCATTATCGGGGTTTATATAATACTCAGTATTGGGGTTTATATAAAACTCAGTATAGAGGTTTATATAAAACTCAGTATCGGGGTATATATAATACTCAGTATTGGGGTATATATAATACTCAGTATCGGGGATTATATAAAACTCGGTACCGGGTATTATATAATACTCATTATCGGGGTTTATATAATACTCATTATCGGGGTTTGTATAATACTCAGTTTCTGGGATAACATAAAACTCGGTATCGGGGTTTATATAAAACTCAATCTCGGGATTTATATAATACTCAGTATGGGGGTTTATATAAAACTCAGTATCGGGGTTTATATAAAACTCAGTATCGGGGTTTATATAAAACTCAGTTTCAGGGCTTTTATAAAACTCATTATCGGGGTTTATATAATACTCAGTATCGGAGTATGTATAATACTCAGTATCGGGTTTATATAAAATTCAGTATCGGACTTTATATAATACTCAGTATCGGGGTTTATGTAATACTAAGTATCGGGGATTATATAAAACTCAGTATCGTGGTTTATATAAAACTCAGTATCGGGGTTTATATAAAACTCAGTATCAGGTTTTATATAAAACTCAGTATCGGGGTATATATAATACTCAGTATCGGGGATTATATAAAACTCGGTTCCGGGTATTATATAATACTCAGTATCGGGGTTTATATAATACTCAGTTTCGGGGATTACATAAAACTCGGTATCGGGGTTTGTATAAAACTCAGTATCGGGGTTTATATAAAACTCAGTATCGGGGTTTATATAAAACTCAGTATCAGGGTTTATGAAAAACTCAGTATCGGGGTATATATAATACTCAGTATCGGGGATTATGTAAAACTCGGTACCGGGTATTATTTAATACTCAGTATCGGGGTTTATATAATATTCAGTATCGGGGTTTATATAATAATCAGTTTCGGGGATTACATAAAACTCGGTCTCGGGGTTTATATAAAATTCAGTCTCGGGATTTATATAATACTCAGTATCGGGGTTTGTATAAAACTCAGTATCAGGGTTTATTTAATACTCTGTATCGGGCTTTATATAATTCTCAGTATCGGTGTTTATATAATACTCAGTATCAGGGTTTCTATAAAACTCAGTATCGGGGATTATATAAAACTCGGTACCGGGTATTATATAATACTCATTATCGGGGTTTATATAATACTCATTATCGGGGTTTGTATAATACTCAGTTTCTGGGATAACATAAAACTCGGTATCGGGGTTTATATAAAACTCAATCTCGGGATTTATATAATACTCAGTATGGGGGTTTATATAAAACTCAGTATCGGGGTTTATATAAAACTCAGTATCGGGGTTTATATAAAACTCAGTTTCAGGGCTTTTATAAAACTCATTATCGGGGTTTATATAATACTCAGTATCGGAGTATGTATAATACTCAGTATCGGGTTTATATAAAATTCAGTATCGGACTTTATATAATACTCAGTATCGGGGTTTATGTAATACTAAGTATCGGGGATTATATAAAGCTCAGTATCGTGGCTTGTATAAAACTCAGTATCGGGGTATATATAATACTCAGTATCTTGGTTTATGTAAAACTCAGTATTGGGCATTATATAACACTCAGTATCGGGAATTATATAATACTCAATATCAGGGTTTATATAAATCTCAGTATCAGGGATTATATAGAACTCAGTATCGGGGTTTATACAATATTCAGTATCAGGGTTTATATAATACTCAGTATCGGGCTTTAAATAATTCTCAGTATCAGGGTTTATATAATACTCAGCATCGGGGATTATATAAAACTCAGTATCAGGGTTTATATAAAACTCAATATGAGGGTTTATATAATACTCAGTATCAGGGTTTATATAATACTCGGTATCGGGGATTATATAAAACTCGGTATCGGGGTTTGTATAAAACTTAGTCTCGGGATTTATATAATACTCAGTATCGGGGTTTATATAAAACTCAGTATCGGGGTTTATATAAAACTCAGTATCGGGGTTTATATAAAACTCAGTATCGGGGTATATATAATACTCAGCATCGGGGATTATATAAAACTCGGTACCGGGTATTAGATAATACTCAGTGTCGGGGTTTATGTAAAACTCAGTATCGGGGTATGTATAATACTCAGTATCGGGTTTATATAAAACTCAGTATCAGGGTTTATATAATACTCTCTATCGGGCTTTATATAATTCTCAGCATCGGGGTTTATATAATACTCAGTTTCTGGGAATACATAAAACTCGGTATCGGGGTTTATATAATACTCAGTATGGGGGTTTATATAAAACTCAGTTTCGGGGTTTATATAAAACTCAGTATCGGGGTTTATATAATACTCAGTATCTTGGTTTATGTAAAACTCAGTATTGGGCATTATATAACACTCAGTATCGGGAATTATATAATACTCAATATCAGGGTTTATATAAATCTCAGTATCAGGGATTATATAAAACTCAGTATCGGGGTTTATACAATATTCAGTATCAGGGTTTATATAATACTCTGTATCGGGCGTTATATAATTCTCAGTATCGGTGTTTATATAATATTCAGTATCAGGGATTATATAATACTCAGTTTCGGGGATTACATAAAACTCGGTATCGGGGTTTATATAAAACTCAGTCTCGGGATTTATATAATACTCAGTATCGGGGTTTATATAAAACTCAGTATCGTGGTTTATATAAAACTCAGTATCGGGGTTTATATAAAACTCAGTATCAGGTTTTATATAAAACTCAGTATCGGGGTATATATAATACTCAGTATCGGGGATTATATAAAACTCGGTTCCGGGTATTATATAATACTCAGTATCGGAGTTTATATAATACTCAGTTTCGGGGATTGCATAAAACTCGGTATCGGGGTTTGTATAAAACTCAGTATCGGGGTTTATATAAAACTCAGTATCGGGGTTTATATAAAACTCAGTATCAGGGTTTATGAAAAACTCAGTATCGGGGTATATATAATACTCAGTATCGGGGATTATGTAAAACTCGGTACCGGGTATTATTTAATACTCAGTATCGGGGTTTATATAATATTCAGTATCGGGGTTTATATAAAACTCAGTTTCAGGGCTTTTATAAAACTCATTATCGGGGTTTATATAATACTCAGTATCGGAGTATGTATAATACTCAGTATCGGGTTTATATAAAATTCAGTATCGGACTTTATATAATACTCAGTATCGGGGTTTATGTAATACTAAGTATCGGGGATTATATAAAGCTCAGTATCGTGGCTTGTATAAAACTCAGTATCGGGGTATATATAATACTCAGTATCTTGGTTTATGTAAAACTCAGTATTGGGCATTATATAACACTCAGTATCGGGAATTATATAATACTCAATATCAGGGTTTATATAAATCTCAGTATCAGGGATTATATAGAACTCAGTATCGGGGTTTATACAATATTCAGTATCAGGGTTTATATAATACTCAGTATCGGGCTTTAAATAATTCTCAGTATCAGGGTTTATATAATACTCAGCATCGGGGATTATATAAAACTCAGTATCAGGGTTTATATAAAACTCAATATGAGGGTTTATATAATACTCAGTATCAGGGTTTATATAATACTCGGTATCGGGGATTATATAAAACTCGGTATCGGGGTTTGTATAAAACTTAGTCTCGGGATTTATATAATACTCAGTATCGGGGTTTATATAAAACTCAGTATCGGGGTTTATATAAAACTCAGTATCGGGGTTTATATAAAACTCAGTATCGGGGTATATATAATACTCAGCATCGGGGATTATATAAAACTCGGTACCGGGTATTAGATAATACTCAGTGTCGGGGTTTATGTAAAACTCAGTATCGGGGTATGTATAATACTCAGTATCGGGTTTATATAAAACTCAGTATCAGGGTTTATATAATACTCTCTATCGGGCTTTATATAATTCTCAGCATCGGGGTTTATATAATACTCAGTTTCTGGGAATACATAAAACTCGGTATCGGGGTTTATATAATACTCAGTATGGGGGTTTATATAAAACTCAGTTTCGGGGTTTATATAAAACTCAGTATCGGGGTTTATATAATACTCAGTATCTTGGTTTATGTAAAACTCAGTATTGGGCATTATATAACACTCAGTATCGGGAATTATATAATACTCAATATCAGGGTTTATATAAATCTCAGTATCAGGGATTATATAAAACTCAGTATCGGGGTTTATACAATATTCAGTATCAGGGTTTATATAATACTCTGTATCGGGCGTTATATAATTCTCAGTATCGGTGTTTATATAATATTCAGTATCAGGGATTATATAATACTCAGTTTCGGGGATTACATAAAACTCGGTATCGGGGTTTATATAAAACTCAGTCTCGGGATTTATATAATACTCAGTATCGGGGTTTATATAAAACTCAGTATCGTGGTTTATATAAAACTCAGTATCGGGGTTTATATAAAACTCAGTATCAGGTTTTATATAAAACTCAGTATCGGGGTATATATAATACTCAGTATCGGGGATTATATAAAACTCGGTTCCGGGTATTATATAATACTCAGTATCGGAGTTTATATAATACTCAGTTTCGGGGATTGCATAAAACTCGGTATCGGGGTTTGTATAAAACTCAGTATCGGGGTTTATATAAAACTCAGTATCGGGGTTTATATAAAACTCAGTATCAGGGTTTATGAAAAACTCAGTATCGGGGTATATATAATACTCAGTATCGGGGATTATGTAAAACTCGGTACCGGGTATTATTTAATACTCAGTATCGGGGTTTATATAATATTCAGTATCGGGGTTTATATAATAATCAGTTTCGGGGATTACATAAAACTCGGTCTCGGTGTTTATACAAAACTCAGTATCGGGGTATGTATAATATTCAGTATCGGGTTTATAGAAAACTCAGTATCAGGGTTTATATAATACTCTCTATCGGGCTTTATATAATTCTCAGTATCGGTGTTTATATAATACTCAGTATCGGGGTTTATATAATACTCAGTTTCTGGGATTACATAAAACTTGGTATCGGGGTTTATATGATACTCAGTCTCGGGATTTATATAATACTCAGTATGGGGGTTTATATAAAACTCAGTATCGGGGTTTATATAAAACTCAGTATCGGGATTTATATAAAACTCAGTTTCAGGGCTTTTATAAAACTAATTATCGGGGTTTATATAATACTCAGTATCGGAGTATGTATAATACTCAGTATCGGGTTTATATAAAATTCAGTATCGGACTTTATATAATACTCAGCATCGGGGTTTATGTAATACTAAGTATCGGGGATTATATAAAACTCATTATCGTGGTTTATATAAAACTCAGTATCGGGGTATATATAATACTCAGTATCTTGGTTTATGTAAAACTCAGTATCGGGCATTATATAATACTCATTATCGGGAATTATATAATACTCAATATCGGGGTTTATATGAATCTCAGTATCAAGGATTATATAAAACTCAGTATCGGGGTTTATATAATACTCCCTACCAGGCTTTATATAATTCTCAGTATCGGTGTTTATATAATACTCAGTATCAGGGTTTATATAAAACTCAGTATCGGGGTTTATATAAAACTCAGTGTTGGGGTTTATATAAAACTCAGTATCAGGGTTTATATAATACTCAGTATCGGGCTTTAAATAATTCTCAGTATCAGGGTTTATATAATACTCAGCATCGGGGATTATATAATACTCAGTATCTTGGATTATATAATACTCAGTATCGGGGTTTATATAAAACTCAGTATCAGGGTATATATAAAACTCAATATGAGGGTTTATATAATACTCATATCGGGGTTTATATAATACTCAGTATCGGGGTTTATATAAAACTCAGTATAGAGGTTGATATAAAACTCAGTATCGGGGTATATATAATACTCAGTATTGGGGTATATATAATACTTAGTATCGGGGATTATATAAAACTCGGTACCGGGTATTATATAATACTCATTATCGGGGTTTATATAATACTCAGTATCGGGGTTTATATAAAACTCAGTATAGAGGTTTATATAATACTCCCTACCAGGCTTTATATAATTCTCAGTATCGGTGTTTATATAATACTCAGTATCAGGGTTTATATAAAACTCAGTATCGGGGTTTATATAAAACTCAGTGTTGGGGTTTATATAAAACTCAGTATCAGGGTTTATATAATACTCAGTATCGGGCTTTAAATAATTCTCAGTATCAGGGTTTATATAATACTCAGCATCGGGGATTATATAATACTCAGTATCTTGGATTATATAATACTCAGTATCGGGGTTTATATAAAACTCAGTATCAGGGTATATATAAAACTCAATATGAGGGTTTATATAATACTCATATCGGGGTTTATATAATACTCAGTATCGGGGTTTATATAAAACTCAGTATAGAGGTTGATATAAAACTCAGTATCGGGGTATATATAATACTCAGTATTGGGGTATATATAATACTTAGTATCGGGGATTATATAAAACTCGGTACCGGGTATTATATAATACTCATTATCGGGGTTTATATAATACTCAGTATCGGGGTTTATATAAAACTCAGTATAGAGGTTTATATAATACTCCCTACCAGGCTTTATATAATTCTCAGTATCGGTGTTTATATAATACTCAGTATCAGGGTTTATATAAAACTCAGTATCGGGGTTTATATAAAACTCAGTGTTGGGGTTTATATAAAACTCAGTATCAGGGTTTATATAATACTCAGTATCGGGCTTTAAATAATTCTCAGTATCAGGGTTTATATAATACTCAGCATCGGGGATTATATAATACTCAGTATCTTGGATTATATAATACTCAGTATCGGGGTTTATATAAAACTCAGTATCAGGGTATATATAAAACTCAATATGAGGGTTTATATAATACTCATATCGGGGTTTATATAATACTCAGTATCGGGGTTTATATAAAACTCAGTATAGAGGTTGATATAAAACTCAGTATCGGGGTATATATAATACTCAGTATTGGGGTATATATAATACTTAGTATCGGGGATTATATAAAACTCGGTACCGGGTATTATATAATACTCATTATCGGGGTTTATATAATACTCAGTATCGGGGTTTATATAAAACTCAGTATAGAGGTTTATATAAAACTCAGTATCGGGGTATATATAATACTCAGTATTGGGGTATATATAATACTCAGTATCGGGGATTATATAAAACTCGGTACCGGGTATTATATAATACTCATTATCGGGGTTTATATAATACTCATTATCGGGGTTTGTATAATACTCAGTTTCTGGGAGAACATAAAACTCGGTATCGGGGTTTATATAAAACTCAATCTCGGGATTTATATAATACTCAGTATGGGGGTTTATATAAAACTCAGTATCGGGGTTTATATAAAACTCAGTTTCAGGGCTTTTATAAAACTCATTATCGGGGTTTATATAATACTCAGTATCGGAGTATGTATAATACTCAGTATCGGGTTTATATAAAATTCAGTATCGGACTTTATATAATACTCAGTATCGGGGTTTATGTAATACTACGTATCGGGGATTATATAAAGCTCAGTATCGTGGTTTATATAAAACTCAGTATCGGGGTATATATAATACTCAGTATCTTGGTTTATGTAAAACTCAGTATTGGGCATTATATAACACTCAGTATCGGGAATTATATAATACTCAATATCAGGGTTTATATAAATCTCAGTATCAGGGATTATATAAAACTCAGTATCGGGGTTTATACAATATTCAGTATCAGGGTTTATATAATACTCTGTATCGGGCGTTATATAATTCTCAGTATCGATGTTTATATAATATTCAGTATCAGGGATTATATAATACTCAGTTTCGGGGATTACATAAAACTCGGTATCGGGGTTTATATAAAACTCAGTCTCGGGATTTATATAATACTCAGTATCGGGGTTTATATAAAACTCAGTATCGTGGTTTATATAAAACTCAGTATCGGGGTTTATATAAAACTCAGTATCAGGTTTTATATAAAACTCAGTATCGGGGTATATATAATACTCAGTATCGGGGATTATATAAAACTCGGTTCCGGGTATTATATAATACTCAGTATCGGGGTTTATATAATACTCAGTTTCGGGGATTACATAAAACTCGGTATCGGGGTTTGTATAAAACTCAGTATCGGGGTTTATATAAAACTCAGTATCGGGGTTTATATAAAACTCAGTATCAGGGTTTATGAAAAACTCAGTATCGGGGTATATATAATACTCAGTATCGGGGATTATGTAAAACTCGGTACCGGGTATTATTTAATACTCAGTATCGGGGTTTATATAATATTCAGTATCGGGGTTTATATAATAATCAGTTTCGGGGATTACATAAAACTCGGTCTCGGGGTTTATATAAAATTCAGTCTCGGGATTTATATAATACTCAGTATCGGGGTTTATATAAAACTCAGTATCGGGGTTTATATAAAACTCAGTATCGGGGTTTGTATAAAACTCAGTATCAGGGTTTATATAATACTCTGTATCGGGCTTTATATAATTCTCAGTATCGGTGTTTATATAATACTCAGTATCAGGGTTTATATAAAACTCAGTATCGGGGTTTATATAAAACTCATTATAGGGGTTTATACAATACTCAGTATCGGGTTTTATATAAAACTCAGTATAGGGGTTTATATAAAACTCAGTATCGGGGTTTATATCATAGTCAGTATCAGGGTTTATATAATACCTCAGTATCAGGGATTATATAAAACTCAGTATCGGGGTTTATATAATACTCAGTATCAGGGTTTATATAATACTCGGTATCAGGGTTTATATAAAACTCGGTATCGGGGTTTGTATAAAACTCAGTCTCGGGATTTATATAATACTCAGTATCGGGGTTTATATAAAACTCAGTATCGGGGTTTATATAAAACTCGGTATCGGGGTTTATATATAACTCAGTATCGGGGTTTATATAATACTCAGAATTGGGGATTACAATAAACTCGGTATCAGGATTTATATAAAACACAGTCTCGGGGTTTATATAATACTCAGTATCGTGGTTTATATAAAACTCAGTATCGGGGTGTATATAATACTCAGTATCTTGGTTTATGTAATATTCAGTATTGGGGATTATATAATACTCAGTATCGGGAATTATATAATACTCAGTGTCGAGGTTTATATAAATCTCAGTATCAGGGATTGTATAAAACTCAGTATCGGGATTTATATAATATTCAGTATCAGGGTTTATAAAATACTCTGTATCAGGGTTTATATAAAACTCAGTATCAGGGTTTATTTATAACTCAATATCGTTGTTTATATAAAACTCAGTATCAGGGTTTATATAATACTCAGCATCGGGGATTATATAATACTCAGTATCTTGGATTATAATACTCAGTATCCGGGTTTATGTAAAACTCAGTATCAGGATTTATATCAAACTCAGTATCAGGGTTTATATAATACTCAGTATCAGGGTTTATATAATACTCAGTATCGGGGATTATATAATATTCACTATCGGTGTTTATATACTATTCAGTATCAGGGTTTATATAAAACTCAGTATCGGGGTTTATATAATACTCAGTATCGGGGTTTATATAATACTCAGTATCGGGGTTTATATAAAACTCAGTATCGGGGTTTATATAAAACTCAGTATCATGGCTTATATAATACTCAGTATCAGGGTTTATATAATACTCAGTATCGGGATTATATAATACTCAGTATCGGGGTTTATACAATATTCAGTATTGGGGCTTATATAAAATTCAGTATCGGGGTTTATATAATACTCAGTATCGGGGTTTATATAATACTCAGTCTCGGGGTTTATACAATATTCAGTATTTTAGCTTATATAAAATTCAGTATCGGGGTTTATATAATACTCAGTATCGGGGTTTATATAATACTCAGTATCGGGGTTTATATAAAACTCAGTATAGGGGTTTATATAAAACTCAGTATCGGGGTTTATATAATACTCTGTATCGGGGATTATATAATACTCAGTATCGGGGTTTATATAAAACTAAGTATAGTGGTTTATATAAAACTCAGTATCGGGGTTTATATAATACTCAATATCAGGGTTTATATAAAACTCAGTATCGGGGTTTATATAAAACTCAGTATCGGGGTTTATATAAAACTCAGTATCAGGGTTTATATAATACTCAGCATCGGGGATTATATAATACTCAGTATCTTGGATTATATAATACTCAGTATCGGGGTTTATATAAAACTCAGTATCAGGGTTTATATAAAACTCAATATGTGGGTTTATATAATACTCAGTATCAGGGTTTATATAATACTCAGCATCGGGGATTATATATTACTCAGTATCTTGGATTATATAATACTCAGTATCGGGGTTTATATAAAACTCAGTATCAGGGTTTATATAAAACTCAATATGTGGGTTTATATAATACTCAGTATCAGGGTTTATATAATACTCAGCATCGGGGATTATATATTACTCAGTATCTTGGATTATATAATACTCAGTATCCGGGTTTATATAAAACTCAGTATCAGGATTTATGTCAAACTCAGTATCATGGTTTATATAATACTCCGTATCAGGGTTTATATAATACTCAGTATCGGGGATTATATAATACTCAGTATCGGGGTTTATACAATATTCAGTATTGGGGCTTATATAAAATTCTGTATCGGGGTTTATATAATACTCAGTATCGGGGTTTATATAATACTCAGTATCGGGGATTATATAAAACTCAGTATCGGGGTTTATATAATACTCTGTATCGGGCTTTGTATAATTCTCAGTATCGGTGTTTATATAATACTCAGTATCAGGGTTTATATAAAACTCAGTATCGGGGTTTATATATAACTCAGTATCGGGGTTTATATAATACTCAGAATTGGGGATTACAATAAACTCGGTATCAGGATTTATATAAAACACAGTCTCGGGGTTTATATAATACTCAGTATCGTGGTTTATATAAAACTCAGTATCGGGGTGTATATAATACTCAGTATCTTGGTTTATGTAATATTCAGTATTGGGGATTATATAATACTCAGTATCGGGAATTATATAATACTCAGTGTCGAGGTTTATATAAATCTCAGTATCAGGGATTGTATAAAACTCAGTATCGGGATTTATATAATATTCAGTATCAGGGTTTATAAAATACTCTGTATCAGGGTTTATATAAAACTCAGTATCAGGGTTTATTTATAACTCAATATCGTTGTTTATATAAAACTCAGTATCAGGGTTTATATAATACTCAGCATCGGGGATTATATAATACTCAGTATCTTGGATTATAATACTCAGTATCCGGGTTTATGTAAAACTCAGTATCAGGATTTATATCAAACTCAGTATCAGGGTTTATATAATACTCAGTATCAGGGTTTATATAATACTCAGTATCGGGGATTATAAAATATTCACTATCGGTGTTTATATACTATTCAGTATCAGGGTTTATATAAAACTCAGTATCGGGGTTTATATAATACTCAGTATCGGGGTTTATATAATACTCAGTATCGGGGTTTATATAAAACTCAGTATCGGGGTTTATATAAAACTCAGTATCATGGCTTATATAATACTCAGTATCAGGGTTTATATAATACTCAGTATCGGGATTATATAATACTCAGTATCGGGGTTTATACAATATTCAGTATTGGGGCTTATATAAAATTCAGTATCGGGGTTTATATAATACTCAGTATCGGGGTTTATATAATACTCAGTATCGGGGTTTATATAATACTCAGTATCGGGGTTTATATAAAACTCAGTATAGGGGTTTATATAAAACTCAGTATCGGGGTTTATATAATACTCAGTATCGGGGATTATATAATACTCAGTATCGGGGTTTATATAAAACTAAGTATAGTGGTTTATATAAAACTCAGTATCGGGGTTTATATAATACTCAATATCAGGGTTTATATAAAACTCAGTATCGGGGTTTATATAAAACTCAGTATCGGGGTTTATATAAAACTCAGTATCAGGGTTTATATAATACTCAGCATCGGGGATTATATAATACTCAGTATCGGGGTTTATATAAAACTCAGTATCAGGGTTTATATAAAACTCAATATGTGGGTTTATATAATACTCAGTATCAGGGTTTATATAATACTCAGCATCGGGGATTATATATTACTCAGTATCTTGGATTATATAATACTCAGTATCGGGGTTTATATAAAACTCAGTATCAGGGTTTATATAAAACTCAATATGTGGGTTTATATAATACTCAGTATCAGGGTTTATATAATACTCAGCATCGGGGATTATATATTACTCAGTATCTTGGATTATATAATACTCAGTATCCGGGTTTATATAAAACTCAGTATCAGGATTTATGTCAAACTCAGTATCATGGTTTATATAATACTCAGTATCAGGGTTTATATAATACTCAGTATCGGGGATTATATAATACTCAGTATCGGGGTTTATACAATATTCAGTATTGGGGCTTATATAAAATTCTGTATCGGGGTTTATATAATACTCAGTATCGGGGTTTATATAATACTCAGTATCGGGGTTTATATAAAACTCAGTATCGGGGTTTATATAATACTCAGTATCAGGGTTTATATAATACCTCAGTATCGAGGATTATATAAAACTCAGTGTCGGGGTTTATATAATACTCAGTATCAGGGTTTATATAATACTTTGTATCAGGGTTTATATAAAACTCGGTATCGGGGTTTGTGTAAAACTCAGTCTCGGGATATATATAATACTCAGTATCGGGGTTTATATAAAACTCAGTATCGGGGTTTATATAAAACTCAGTATCAGGGTTTATATAAAACTCAGTATCGGGCTATATATAATACTCAGTATCGGGGATTATATAAAACTCAGTACCGGGCATTATATAATACTCAGTATCGGGGTTTATGTAATACTCAGTATCGGGTTTTATATAATACTCAGTTTCTGGGATTACATAAAACTCTGTATCGGGGTTTATATAAAACTCAGTCTCGGGATTTATATAATACTCAGTATCGGGGTTTATATAATACTCAGTATCGGGGTTTATATAAAACTCAGTATCGGGGTTTATATAAAACTCAGTATCATGGCTTATATAATACTCAGTATCAGGGTTTATATAATACTCAGTATCGGGATTATATAATACTCAGTATCGGGGTTTATACAATATTCAGTATTGGGGCTTATATAAAATTCAGTATCGGGGTTTATATAATACTCAGTATCGGGGTTTATATAATACTCAGTATCGGGGTTTATACAATATTCAGTATTGGGGCTTATATAAAATTCAGTATCGGGGTTTATATAATACTCAGTATCGGGGTTTATATAATACTCAGTATCGGGGTTTATATAAAACTCAGTATAGGGGTTTATATAAAACTCAGTATCGGGGTTTATATAATACTCAGTATCGGGGATTATATAATACTCAGTATCGGGGTTTATATAAAACTAAGTATAGTGGTTTATATAAAACTCAGTATCGGGGTTTATATAAAACTCAGTATCGGGGTTTATATAATACTCAATATCAGGGTTTATATAAAACTCAGTATCGGGGTTTATATAAAACTCAGTATCGGGGTTTATATAAAACTCAGTATCAGGGTTTATATAATACTCAGCATCGGGGATTATATAATACTCAGTATCTTGGATTATATAATACTCAGTATCGGGGTTTATATAAAACTCAGTATCAGGGTTTATATAAAACTCAATATGTGGGTTTATGTAATACTCAGTATCAGGGGTTATATAATACTCAGCATCGGGGATTATATATTACTCAGTATCTTGGATTATATAATACTCAGTATCCGGGTTTATATAAAACTCAGTATCAGGATTTATGTCAAACTCAGTATCATGGTTTATATAATACTCAGTATCAGGGTTTATATAATACTCAGTATCGGGGATTATATAATACTCAGTATCGGGTTTTATACAATATTCAGTATTGGGGCTTATATAAAATTCTGTATCGGGGTTTATATAATACTCAGTATCGGGGTTTATATAATACTCAGTATCGGGGTTTATATAAAACTCTGTATAGGGGTTTATATAAAACTCAGTATCGGGGTTTATATAATACTCAGTATCAGGGTTTATATAATACCTCAGTATCGGGGATTATATAAAACTCAGTATCGGGGTTTATATAATACTCAGTATCAGGGTTTATATAATACTTTGTATCAGGGTTTATATAAAACTCGGTATCGGGGTTTGTGTAAAACTCAGTCTCGGGATATATATAATACTCAGTATCTGGGTTTATATAAAACTCAGTATCTGGGTTTATATAAAATTCAGTATCAGGGTTTATATAAAACTCAGTATCGGGCTATATATAATACTCAGTATCGGGGATTATATAAAACTCGGTACCGGGCATTATATAATACTCAGTATCGGGGTTTATGTAATACTCAGTATCGGGTTTTATATAATACTCAGTTTCTGGGATTACATAAAACTCTGTATCGGGGTTTATATAAAACTCAGTCTCGGGATTTATATAATACTCAGTATCGGGGTTTATATAATACTCAGTATCGGGGTTTATATAATACTCAGTATCGGGGTTTATATAAAACTCAGTATCGGGGTTTATATAAAATTCAGTATCGGGGTTTATTATAAAACTCAGTTTCGGGGCTTTTATAAAACTCATTATCGGGGTTTATATAATACTCAGAATCGGGGTATGTATAATACTCAGTATCGGGTTTATATAAAATTCAGTATCCGTCTTTATATAATACTCAGTATCGGTGTTTATGTAATATTAAGTCTCGATATTTATATAAAACTCAGTATCGTGGTTTATATAAAACTCAGTATCGGGGTGTATATAATACTCAGTATCTTGGTTTATGTAAAACTCAGTATCGGGGATTATATAATACTCAGTATCGGGGATTATATAATACTCAGTGTCGGGGTTTATATAAATCTCAGTATCAGGGATTGTATAAAACTCAGTATCGGGGTTTATATAATATTCAGTGTCCGGGTTTATATAAAACTCAGTATCAGGGTTTATATAATACTCTGTATCGGGCTTTATTTAATTCTCAGCATCGATGTTTATATAATACTCAGTAACAGGGTTTATATAAAACTCAGTATCGGGGTTTATATATAACTCAGTATCGGGGTTTATGTAAAACTCAGTATCAGGGTTTATATAATACTCAGTATCAGGCTTTAAATAATTCTCAGTATCAGGGTTTATATAATACTCAGCATCGGTGATTATATAATACTCAGTATCTTGGATTAGATAATACTCAGTATCCGGGTTTATATAAAACTCAGTATCAGTATTTATATCAAACTCTGTATCAGGGTTTATATAATACTCAGTATCAGGGTTTATATAATACTCAGTATCGTGGATTATATAATACTCAGTATCGGGGTTTATACAATATTCAGTATCCGGGCTTATATAAAATTCAGTATCGGGGTTTATATGATACTCACTATCGGGGTTTATATAATACTCAGTATCGGGGTTTATATAAAACTCAGTATAGGGGTTTATATAAAACATAGTATCGGGGTTTATAGAATACTCAGTATCGGGGTTTATATAATACTCAGTATCAGGGTTTATATAATACTCAGTATCGGGGTTTATATAAAACTCAGTATCGGGGATTATATAAAACTCAGTATCGGTGTTTATATAATACTCAGTATCAGGGTTTATATAAAACTCAGTATCAGGGTTTATATAATACTCAGTATCAGGCTTTAAATAATTCTCAGTATCAGGGTTTATATAATACACAGCATCGGGGATTATATAATACTCAGTATCTTGGATTATATAATACTCAGTATCAGGGTTTATATAAAACTCAGTATCAGGGTTTATATAAAACTCAATATGAGAGTTTATATAATACTCAGCATCGGGGATTATATAATACTCAGTATCTTGGATTATATAATACTCAGTATCCGGGTTTATATAAAACTCAGTATCAGGATTTATGTCAAACTCAGTATCATGGCTTATATAATACTCAGTATCAGGGTTTATATAATACTCAGTATCGGGATTATATAATACTCAGTATCGGGGTTTATACAATATTCAGTATTGGGGCTTATATAAAATTCAGTATCGGGGTTTATATAATACTCAGTATCGGGGTTTATATAATACTCAGTATCGGGGTTTATATAAAACTCAGTATAGGGGTTTATATAAAACTCAGTATCGGGGTTTAAATAATACTCAGTATCGGGGATTATATAATACTCAGTATCGGGGTTTATATAAAACTAAGTATAGTGGTTTATATAAAACTCAGTATCGGGGTTTATATAAAACTCAGTATCAGGTTTTATATAATACCTCAGTATCGGGGATTATATAAAACTCAGTATCGGGGTTTATATAAAACTCAGTATCGGGGTTTATATAAAACTCAGTATCAGGGTTTATATAATACTCAGCATCGGGGATTATATAATACTCAGTATCTTAGATTATATAATACTCAGTATCGGGGTTTATATAAAACTCAGTATCAGGGTTTATATAAAACTCAATATGTGGGTTTATATAATACTCAGTATCAGGGTTTATATAATACTCAGCATCGGGGATTATATATTACTCAGTATCTTGGATTATATAATACTCAGTATCCGGGTTTATATAAAACTCAGCATCAGGATTTATGTCAAACTCAGTATCATGGTTTATATAATACTCAGTATCAGGGTTTATATAATACTCAGTATCGGGGATTATATAATACTCAGTATCGGGGTTTATACAATATTCAGTATTGGGGCTTATATAAAATTCTGTATCGGGGTTTATATAATACTCAGTATCGGGGTTTATATAATACTCAGTATCGGGGTTTATATAAAACTCAGTATAGGGGTTTATATAAAACTCAGTATCGGGGTTTATATAATACTCAGTATCGGGCTTTATATAATACTCAGTATCGGGGTTTATATAAAACTCAGTATTGGGGTTTATATAAAACTCAGTATCGGGGTTTATATAATACTCAGTATCAGGGTTTATATAATACCTCAGTATCGGGGATTATATAAAACTCAGTATCGGGGTTTATATAATACTCAGTATCAGGGTTTATATAATACTTAGTATCAGGGTTTATATAAAACTCGGTATCGGGGTTTGTGTAAAACTCAGTCTCGGGATATATATAATACTCAGTATCGGAGTTTATATAAAACTCAGTATCGGGGTTTATATAAAACTCAGTATCAGGGTTTATATAAAACTCAGTATCGGGCTATATATAATACTCAGTATCGGGGATTATATAAAACTCGGTACCGGGCATTATATAATACTCAGTATCGGGGTTTATGTAATACTTAGTATCGGGTTTTATATAATACTCAGTTTCTGGGATTACATAAAACTCTGTATCGGGGTTTATATAAAACTCAGTCTCGGGATTTATATAATACTCAGTATCGGGGTTTATATAATACTCAGTATCGGGGTTTATATAAAACTCAGTATCAGGGTTTATATAAAACTCAGTATCGGGGTTTATATAAAATTCAGTATCGGGGTTTATATAAAACTCAGTTTCGGGGCTTTTATAAAACTCATTATCCTGGTTTATATAATACTCAGAATCGGGGTATGTATAATACTCAGTATCGGGTTTATATAAAATTCAGTATCGGACTTTATATAATACTCAGTATCGGTGTTTATGTAATACTAAGTCTCGATGTTTATATAAAACTCAGTATCGTGGTTTATATAAAACTCAGTATCGGGGTGTATATAATACTCAGTATCTTGGTTTATGTAAAACTCAGTATCGGGGATTATATAATACTCAGTGTCGGGGTTTATATGAATCTCAGTATCAGGGATTGTATAAAACTCAGTATCGGGGCTTATATAATATTCAGTGTCCGGGTTTATATAAAACTCAGTATCAGGATTTATATAATACTCTGTATCGGGCTTTATATAATTCTCAGTATCGGTGTTTATATAATACTCAGTATCAGGGTTTATATAAAACTCAGTATCGGGGTTTATGTAAAACTCAGTATCAGGGTTTATATAATACTCAGTATCAGGCTTTAAATAATTCTCAGTATCAGGGTTTATATAATACTCAGCATCGGGGATTATATAATACTCAGTATCTTGGATTATATAATACTCAGTATCCGGGTTTATATAAAACTCAGTATCAGGATTTATATCAAACTCTGTATCAGGGTTTATATAATACTCAGTATCGGGGTTTATATAATACTCAGTATCGGGGTTTATACAATATTCAGTATCCGGGCTTATATAAAATTCAGTATCGGGGTTTATATGATACTCACTATCGGGGTTTATATAATACTCAGTATCGGGGTTTATATAAAACTCAGTATAGGGGTTTATATAAAACTCAGTATCGGGGTTTATATAAAACTCAGTATCGGGGATTATATAATACTCAGTATTGGGGTTTATATAATAATCAGCATCGGGGTTTATATTATACTCAGTATCGGGGTTTATATAAAACTCAGTATCGGGGTTTATATAAAACTCAGTCTCGGGGTTTATATAATACTCAGTATCAGGGTTTATATAAAACTCATTATCTTGGTTTAAATAATACTAATTATCGGCGAGTATATTAAACTCAGTATCGGGGTTTATATAAAACTCAGTATCGGGGATTATATAATTCTCTTTATCGGGGATTATATAATACTTAGCATCGGGGTTATATAATACTCAGTATCAGGGTTTATATAAAACTCAGTATCGGGATTTATATAAAACTCAGTATCGGGGTTTATATAATACTCAGCATCGCGAATTATATAAAACTCAGTATCGGTGTTTATATAAATCTTAGTATCAGGGTTTATATAAAACTCAGTATCGGGAATTATATAAAATTCAGTATCGGGGTTTATATAAAACTCAGTATCGGGGTTTATATAAAATTCAGTATCAGAGTTTATGTAAAACTCAGTATCGGGAATTATATAAAACTCAGTATCAGGGTTTATATAATACTCAGTATCGGGGTATATATAATACTCGGTATCGGGGTTTATATAAAACTCAGTATCGGGGTATATATAATACTCAGTATCGGTGTTTATATAATACTCAGTATCGGGGATTATATAATACTCCGTAGCGGGGTTTATATAAAACTCAGTATCGGGTTTTATATAAAACTCAGTATCGGCGATTATATAAAACTCAGTGTCGGGGTTTATATAATACTCAGTATCAGGGTTTTTATACAACACTGCATCAGGGATGATATAAAACTCAGTTTCGGGGTTTATATAAAACTCAGTATCGGGGTTTATATAAAACTCAGTATCGGGGATTATATAATACTCAGTATTGGGGTTTATATAATAATCAGCATCGGGGTTTATATAATACTTAGTATCGGGGTTTATATAAAACTCAGTATCGGGGTTTATATAATACTCAGTATCGGGGTTTATATAACACTCAGTATCAAGTAATACATAATACTCAGTATCGGGGTATATATAATACTCAGTATCAGGAATTATATAAAACTCTTTATCGGGGCTTATATAAAACTCAGTATCGGGGATTATATAATGCTTAGTATTGGGGTTTTTATAAAACTCAGTATCGGGGTTTACATAAAACTCAGTATCGGGGTTTATATTATACTCAGTATCGGGGTTAATATAATACTCAGTATCGGGAATTATATAAAACTCAGTATCGGTGTTTATATAAATCTCTGTATCAGGGATTATATAAAACTCAGTATCGGGGTTAATATAATACTCAGTTTCGGGGTTCATGTAATACTCAGTATCGGGGTATATATAATACTCAGTATCGGGGTTTATATAATACTCAGTATCGGGGTATATATAATACTAAGTATCGGGGATAATATGAAACTCAGTATCGGGGTTTATATAAAACTCAGTATCGGGGATTATATAATACTCAGTATCGGGGTTTATATAATATTCTGTATCAGGTTTATATAAAACTCAGTATCATGTTTTATATAATACGCAGTATCGGGCTTTATATAAAACTCAGTATCGGGGTATATATAATACTCAGTATCGGGGATTATCTAAAACTCAGTACCGGGTGTTATATAATACTCAGTATCAGGGTTTATATAATACTCAGTATCGGGGTATATATAATACTCAGTATCGGGGTTTATATAAAACTCAGTGTCAGGGTTTATATAATACTCACTATCGGGGTTTTTATAAAACACAGTATCAGGGATTATATAAAACTCAGTTTCGGGGTTTATATGAAACTCAGTATCGGGGTTTATATTATACTCAGTATCAGGAATTTTTATAAAACTCAGTATCGTGGATTATATAAAACTCAGTATCGGGGTTTATATAAAACTCAGTATTGGGGATTATATGATACTCAGTATCGGGGTTTATATAATAATCAGCATCGGGGTTTATATAACGCTCAGTATCAGGGTTTATATAAAACTCAGTATCGGGGTTTATATTATACTCAGTATCGGGGTTTATATAAAACTCAGTATCGGGGTTTATGTAAAACTCAGTATCGGGGTTTACATAAAACTCAGTATCAGGGTTTATATAAAACTCATTATCTTGGTTTAAATAATACTAATTGTCGGCGAGTATATTAAACTCAGTATCGGGGTTTATATAAAACTCAGTATTGGGGATTATATAATTCTCTTTATCGGGGATTATATAATACTTAGCATCGGGGTTATATAATACTCAGTATAAGGGTTTATATAAAACTCAATATCAGGATTTATATAATACTTAATATCGGGCTTTATATAATTCTCAGTATCGGTGTTTATATAATACTCAGTATCAGGGTTTATATAAAACTCAGTATCGGGGTTTATATAATACTCAATATCGGGAATTATATAAAACTCAGTATCGGTGTTTATATAAATCATAGTATCAGGGTTTATGTAAAACTCAGTATCGGGAATTATATAAAACTCAGTATCGGGGTTTATATAATACTCAGTATCGGGGTATATATAATACTCGGTATCGGGGTTTATATAAAACTCAGTATCGGGGTATATATAATACTCAGTATCGGGGATTATATCAAACACAGTATCGGGGATTATATAAAACTCAGTATCGGGGATTATGTAACGCTCAGTATCGGGGATTATGTAAAACTCAGTATCGGGATTTATATATGAAACTCAGTATCGGTTTTTATATAGTACACTGTATTGGGTTTTATGTAATACTCAGTATCGGGGATTATATAATACTCTGTGTCTGGTTTTATATAGTACTCAGTATCGGGGATTTTATAAAACACAGTATCGGAGATTATATAAAACTCAGTTTCGGGGTTTATATAAAACTCAGTATCGGGGTTTATATTATACTCAGTATCAGGGATTTTTATAAAACTCAGTATCGGGGATTATATAAAACTCAGTATCGGGGTTTATATAAAACTCAGTATCAGGGTTTAAATTATACTCAGTATCAGGGATTTTTATAAAACTCAGTATCGGGGTTTATATAAAACTCAGTATCGGGGTTTATATAAAACTCAGTATCGGGGTTTATATAATACTCAGTATCGGGGTTTTTATAATACTCAGTATCAGGGTTTGTATAATATTCAGTATCTGGGTTTATATAAAACTCAGTATCGGGGAATATATAATACTCAGTATCGGGGATTATATAATACTCAGTATCGGGGATTATATAATACTCAGTATCGGCGTTTATATAAAACTCAGTATCGGGGTTTATATAAAACTCAGTATCGGGGATTATATAAAACTCAGTATTGGGGTTTATATAAAACTCAGTATCGGGGTTTATATAAAACTCAGTATTGGGGTTTATATAATACTCAGTATCGGGGTTTATATAATATTCATTATCGGTGTTTATATAATACTCAGTATCGCGGTTTGTATAATACTCAAGTGTCGGGGTTTATATAATACTCAGTATAGGGGATTATATAAAACTCAGTATCGGTGTTTACATACAACTCAGTATCGGACTGTATCTAATACTCAGTATCGGGGTTTATATAATACTCAGTATCGGGGTTTATATAATACTCAGTAACGGGGTGTGTATAATACTCAGTATGGGGGTCTATATAAAACTCAGTATCGGGGTTTATATAATACTCAATAACATGGTTTATATAATTCTTGGTATCAGGGATTATACAAAACTCAGTATCGGGGTTTATATAATACTCAGTATCCGGGTTGGTATAATACTCAGTATCGATGTTTTAATTAATACTCAGTATCGTGGTTTATATAATACTCAGTATCAGGATTTATATAATACTCATAATCGGGGTTTATATGATGCTCTGTATCGGGATTTATATAAAACTCAGAATCAGGGTTTATATAATACTCAGTATCGGGGATTATATAATACTCAGTATCGCGGTTTATATAATACTCAGTATGGGGGTTTATATATCACTCATATCGGCATTATATAAAACTCAGTATCTGGGTTTATATAAAACTCAGTATCAGGGTTTATACAAAACTCTGTATCGGGGATGATATAAAACTTAGAATTGGGGTTTATATAATACTCAGTATCGGGGTTTATATAAATCTCAGTATCGGCGTTTATATAATACTCAGTATCGGGGATTATATAAAACTCAGTATCGGGGTTTATATAATAGTATCGGGGATTATATAAAACTCAGTATCAGGGTTTATATAATACTCTACGTCAGGTTACATATCACCCAGCTCACCCAGTATTGACCCTGATCTCCATGATCTCTCTATTGTTTATTGATCTCCCAGCTCTCTCAATACTGAGCATGATCTCCCAGCTCTCTCACTATTGGCCCTGATCTCCAGCTCTCTCAGTATTGAACCTGATCTCCCAGTTCTTTCACTATTGGCCTTGATCTCCCAACTCTCTCAGTATTGACACTGATCTCCCAGCTCTCTCACTATTGACCCTGATCTCGCAGCTCTCTCAATATTGACCCTGATCTATCAGTTCTCTCATTATTCACCCAGCTCTCCCAGCTCTCTCCATATTGACCCAGATTACTAGCTTTCTCATGATTGACCCGGATCTCCCAGCTTTCTCAGTATTGTCTCTGATCTCGCAGCTCTCTCAATATTGACACTGATCTATTAGCTCTCTCAGTATTGACCCTGATCTCCCGGCTCTCTCAATATTGACCCTGATCTATTAGCTCTCTCAGTATTGACCCTGACCATCCACCTCCCTAGTATTGATCCTGATCTCCCAGCTCTCTCCATATTGATCCTGATCTTCCAGCTCTCTCAGTATTGACCCTGATCATCCACCTCCCTCAGTATTGACCCTGATCTCCCAACTCTCTCCATATTGATCCTGATCTCCCAGCTCCCTCCATATTCACCCTGATCTCCCAGCTCTCTCAGTATTGACTCTGATCTCCCAACTCCCTCCGTATTCACCCTGATCTCACAGTTCTCTCAGTATTGATCCTGATCTCCCAGCTCTCTCAGTATTGACTCTGATCTCCCAGCTCCCTCCGTATTCAGCCTGATCTCACAGTTCTCTCAGTATTGATCCTGATATCCCAGCTCTCTCAGTATTGACTCTGATCTCCCAGCTCCCTCCGTATTCACCCTGATCTCACAGTTCTCTCAGTATTGATCCTGATCTCCCAACTCTCTCAGTGTTGACTCTGATCTCCCAGCTCCCTCCGTATTCACCCTGATCTCCCAGCTCTCTCAGTATTGACCCTGATCTCCCAGCTCCCTCAATATTGATCCTGATCTCCCAGCTCTCTCCATATTGATCCTGATCTCACAGCTCCCTCAGTATTGATCCTGATCTCCCAGCTCACTCAATATTGATCCTGATCTTCCAGCTCTCTCAGTATTGACCCTGATCATCCACCACCCTCAGTATTGATCCTGATCTTCCAGCTCTCTCAGTATTGACCCTGATCATCCACCTCCCTCAGTACTGATCCTGATCTCCCAGCTCTCTCATTATTGGTCATGATCTCCTAGCTCTGTCAGTATTGACCCTGATCTCCCAGCTCTCTCAGTATTTTCCCTGATCTCCCAGCTCCCTCAGTATTGACCCTGGTCTCCCAGCTCTCTCTGTAATGGCCCTGATCTCCCAGCTCTCTCAGTATTGATCCTGATCTCCCAGCTCTCTCATTATTGGTCATGATCTCCCAGCTCTGTCAGTATTGACCCTGATCTCCCAGCTCTCTCAGTAATTTCCCTGTTCTCCCAGCTCTCTCAGTATTGACCGTGATCTCCCAGCTCTATCAGTAATGGCCCTGATCTCCCAGCTCTCTCCGTATTGACCCTGATCTCCCAGCTCTCTCAGTATTAACCCTGATCTCCCAGCTATCTCTGTATTATCCCTGACCTCCCAGCTCTCTCGGCATTGTCCCTGATCCCCCAGCTCTCTCACTATTGACCCTGATCTCCCAGCTTTCTCAGTATTGACCCTGATCTTCCAACTCTCTCAGTATTGAACCTGATCTCCCAGCTCTCTCAATATTGACGCTGAACTATTAGCTCTCTCTATATTGACCCTGATTTACCAGCTCTCTCAGTATTGACCCTGATCTCCAAGCTCTCTCAGTATTGACCCTAAATCTCCCAGCTCTCTCAGTATTGACCCGGCTCTCGCAGCACTCTCAGTATTGACCCTGATCTCCCAGCTCTCTCAGTATTGACCCTGATCTCCCAGCTCTCTTAGTATTGACCCTGATCTCCCAACTCTCTCAGTATTGACCCTGATCTCCCAGCTCTTTCAGTATTGACCCTGATCTCCCAGCTCTGTCAGAATTGACCCTGATCTCCCAGCTCTTTCAGAATTGACCCTGATCTCACTGCTCTTTCAGTATTGACCCTAATCTCCCAGCTCTCTCATTATTGACCCGGCTCTCCCAGCTCTGTCAGTATTGACCCTGATCTCCCAGCTCTCTCAGTATTGACCCTGATCTCCCAGCTCTCTCAGTATTGACCCGGCACTTCCAGCTCTCTCTTATTGTCCCTGCTTTCCCAGCTCTCTCAGTATTGATCCTGATCTCCCAGCTCTCTCATTATTGGTCATGATCTCCCAGCTCTGTCAGTATTGACCCTGATGTCCCAGCTCTCTCAGTATTGACCCAGATCTCCCTGCTCTCTCAGTATTGACCCTGATCTCCCAGCTCTCTCAATATTGACCCGGCTCTCCCAGCTCTCTCAGTATTGTCCCTGCTCTCCCAGCTCTCTCAGTATTGATCCTGATCTCCCAACTCTCTCATTATTGGTCATGATCTCCCAGCTCTGTCAGTATTGACCCTGAGCTCCCAGCTCTGTCAGTATTGACCCTGATCTCCCTGCTCTCTCAGAATTGACCCTGATCTCCCAGCTCTCTCAGTATTGACCCTGATCTCCCAGCTCTCTCCGTATTGACCCTCATCTCCCAGCTCTCTCATTATTGGTCCTGATCTCCCAACTCTCTCAGTATTGTCCCTGATCTCCCAGCTCTCTCAGTATTGACCCTGATCTCCCAGCTCTGTCAGTATTGACCCTGATCTCTCAGCTCTCTCAGTATTGACCCTGATCTCCAAGCTCTCTCAGTATTGACCCTAAATCTCCCAGCTCTCTCAGTATTGACCCGGCTCTCGCAGCACTCTCAGTATTGACCCTGATCTCCCAGCTCTCTCAGTATTGACCCTGATCTCGCAGCTCTCTTAGTATTGACCCTGATCTCCCAGCGCTCTCAGTATTGACCCTGATCTCCCAGATCTCTCAGTATTGACCCGGCTCTCCCAGCTCTCTCAGTATTTTCCCTGATCTCCCAGCTCTCTCAGTATTGACCGTGACCTCCCAGCTCTCTCAGTAATGGCCCTGATCTCCCAGCTCTCTCCGTATTGACCCTGATCTCCCAGCTCTCTCAGTATTATCCCTGACCTCCCAGCTCTCTCGGCATTGCCCCTGATCCCCCAGCTCTCTCACTATTGACCCTGATCTCCCAGCTTTCTCAGTATTGACCCTGATCTTCCAGCTCTCTCAGTATTGAACCTGATCTCCCAGCTCTCTCAATATTGACCCTGATCTATTAGCTCTCTCAGTATTGACACTGATCTCCCAGCTCTTTCAGTATTGACCCTGATCTATCAGCTTTCTCAGTGTTGACCCTGATCTCCCAGCTCTCTCCATATTGACCCAGATCTCCCAGCTCTCTCAGTATTGATCCTGATCTCCCAGCTCTCTCAGTATTGATCCTGATCTCCCAGCTCTCTCAGTATTGACCCTGATCTCCCAACTCTCTCAGTATTGACCCTGATCTCCCAGCTCTTTCAGTATTGACCCTGATCTCCCAGCTCTGTCAGAATTGACCCTGATCTCCCAGCTCTTTCAGAATTGACCCTGATCTCACTGCTCTTTCAGTATTGACCCTAATCTCCCAGCTCTCTCATTATTGACCCGGCTCTCCCAGCTCTCCCAGTATTGACCCTGATCTCCCAGCTCTCTCAGTATTGACCCTGATCTCCCAGCTCTCTCAGTATTGACCCGGCACTTCCAGCTCTCTCTTATTGTCCCTGCTTTCCCAGCTCTCTCAGTATTGATCCTGATCTCCCAGCTCTCTCATTATTGGTCATGATCTCCCAGCTCTGTCAGTATTGACCCTGATGTCCCAGCTCTCTCAGTATTGACCCAGATCTCCCTGCTCTCTCAGTATTGACCCTGATCTCCCAGCTCTCTCAATATTAACCCGGCTCTCCCAGCTCTCTCAGTATTGTCCCTGCTCTCCCAGCTCTCTCAGTATTGATCCTGATCTCCCAACTCTCTCATTATTGGTCATGATCTCCCAGCTCTGTCAGTATTGACCCTGAGCTCCCAGCTCTGTCAGTATTGACCCTGATCTCCCTGCTCTCTCAGTATTGACCCTGATCTCCCAGCTCTCTCCGTATTGACCCTCATCTCCCAGCTCTCTCATTATTGGTCCTGATCTCCCAACTCTCTCAGTATTGTCCCTGATCTC
The DNA here is from genome assembly GCF_017639515.1 of Carcharodon carcharias. Lineage (NCBI taxonomy): Eukaryota > Metazoa > Chordata > Chondrichthyes > Lamniformes > Lamnidae > Carcharodon > Carcharodon carcharias. The sequence continues at coordinate 115,387,785 of NC_054485.1, forward strand.
CCAGCTCTCTCAGTATTGAACCTGATCTCCCAGCTCTGTCAGTATTGACCCTGATCTCTCAGCTCTCTCAGTATTGACCCTGATCTCACAGCTCTCTCAGTATTTTCTCTGATCTCCCAACTCTCTCAGTATTGACCCTGATCTCCCAGCTCTCTCAGTATTGACCGTGATCTCCCAGCTCTCTCAGTAATGGCCCTGATCTCCCAGCTCTCTCAGTATTGATCCTGATCTTCCAGCTCTCTCAGTATTGACCCTGATCATCCACCTCCCTCAGTATTGATCCGGATCTCCCAGCTCTCTCATTATTGGTCATGATCCCCCAGCTCTCTCAGTAATGGCCCTGATCTCCCAGCTCCCTCCATATTGACCCTGATCCCCCAGCTCTCTCAGTATTAACCCTGATCTCCCAGCTATCTCTGTATTATCCCTGACCTCCCAGCTCTCTCAGCATTGCCCCTGATCCCCCAGCTCTCTCACTATTGACCCTGATCTCCCAGCTTTCTCAGTATTGACCCTGATCTTCCAGCTCTCTCAGTATTCAACCTGATCTCCCAGCTCTCTCAATATTGACCCTGATCTATTAGCTCTCTCAGTATTGACCCTGATCTCCCAGCTCTCTCAGTATTGACCCTGATCTCCCAGGTCTCTCTATATTGACCCTGATTTACCAGCTCTCTCAGTATTGACCCTGATCTCCCAGCTCTCTCAGTATTGACCCTAAATCTCCCAGTTCTCTCAGTATTGACCCTGATCTCCCAGCTCTTTCAGTATTCATCCTGATCTTCCAGCTCTCTCAGTATTGAACCTGATCTCCCAGCTCTCTCAATATTGACCCTGATCTATTAGCTCTCTCAGTATTGACCCTGATCTCCCAGCTCTTTCAGTATTGACCCTGATCTATCAGCTTTCTCAGTATTGACCCTGATCTCCCAGCTCTCTCCATATTGACCCAGATCTCCCAGCTCTCTCAGTATTGACCCTGATCTCCCAGGTCTCTCTATATTGACCCTGATTTACCAGCTATCTCAGTATTGACCGTGATCTCCCAGCTCTCTCAGTATTGACCCTAAATCTCAAAGTTTTCTCAGTATTGACCCTGATCTCCCAGCTCTCTCAGTATTGATCCTGATCTTCCATCTCTCTCAGTATTGACCTTGATCATCCACCTCCCTCACTATTGATCCTGATCTCCCACTCTCTCATTATTGGTCATGATCTCCCAGCTCTGTCAGTATTGACCCTGATCTCCCAGCTCTCTCAGTATTTTCCCTGATCTCCCAGCTCTCTCAGTATTGACCATGATCTCCCAGCTCTCTCAGTAATGGCCCTGATCTCCCAGCTCTCTCCATATTGACCCTGATCTCCCAGCTCTCTCAGTATTAACCCTGATCTCCCAGCTATCTCTGTATTATCCCTGACCTCCCAGCTCTCTCGGCATTGCCCCTGATCCCCCAGCTCTCTCACTATTGACCCTGATCTCCCAGCTTTCTCAGTATTGACCCTGATCTTCCAGCTCTCTCAGTATTAAACCTGATCTCCCAGCTCTCTCAATATTGACCCTGATCTATTAGCTCTCTCAGTATTGACCCTGATCTCCCAGCGCTTTCAGTATTGACCCTGATCTGTCAGCTTTCTCAGTATTGACCCTGATCTCCCAGCTCTCTCCATATTGACCCAGATCTCCCAGCTCTCTCAGTATTGACCCTGATCTCCCAGCTCTCTCAGTATTGACCCTAAATCTCGCAGTTCTCTCAGTATTGACCCGGCTCTCGCAGCTCTCTCAGTATTGACCCTGATCTCCCAGCTCTCTCAGTATTGACCCTGATCTCCCAGCTCTCTCAGTATTGACCCGGCTCTCCCAACTCTCTCAGTAGTGACCCTGATCTCCCTGCTCTCTCAGTATTGACCCTGATCTCCCAGCTCTCTCAGTATTTACCCTGATCTCCCAACTCTCTCAGTATTGACCCTGATCTCCCAGCTCTCTCAGTATTGACCCTGATCTCCCAGCTCTGTCAGTATTGACCCTGATCTCCCAGCTCTGTCAGTATTGACCCTGATCTCCCAGCTCTGTCAGTATTGACCCCTGATCTCCCAGCTCTGTCAGTATTGACCCTGGTCTCCCAGCTCTCTCAGTATTGACCCTGATCTCCCTGCTCTCTCAGTATTGACCCTGATCTCCCAGCTCTCTCAGTATTGATCCTGATCTCCCAGCTCTCTCATTATTGGTCCTGATATACCAACTCTCTCAGTATTGACCCTGATCTCCCAGCTCTATCAGTATTGACCCTGATCTCCCAGCTCTGTCAGTATCGACCCTGATCTCTCAGCTCTCTCAGTATTGACCCTGATCTCCCAGCTCTCTCCGTATTGACCCTGATCTCCCAGCTCTCTCAGTATTATCCCTGACCTCCCAGCTCTCTCGGCATTGCCCCTGATCCCCCAGCTCTCTCACTATTGACCCTGATCTCCCAGCTTTCTCAGTATTGACCCTGATCTTCCAGCTCTCTCAGTATTGAACCTGATCTCCCAGCTCTCTCAATATTGACCCTGATCTATTAGCTCTCTCAGTATTGACACTGATCTCCCAGCTCTTTCAGTATTGACCCTGATCTATCAGCTTTCTCAGTATTGACCCTGATCTCCCAGCTCTCTCCATATTGACCCAGATCTCCCAGCTCTCTCAGTATTGATCCTGATCTCCCAGCTCTCTCAGTATTGATCCTGATCTCCCAGCTCTCTCAGTATTGACCCTGATCTCCCAACTCTCTCAGTATTGACCCTGATCTCCCAGCTCTTTCAGTATTGACCCTGATCTCCCAGCTCTGTCAGAATTGACCCTGATCTCCCAGCTCTTTCAGAATTGACCCTGATCTCACTGCTCTTTCAGTATTGACCCTAATCTCCCAGCTCTCTCATTATTGACCCGGCTCTCCCAGCTCTCCCAGTATTGACCCTGATCTCCCAGCTCTCTCAGTATTGACCCTGATCTCCCAGCTCTCTCAGTATTGACCCGGCACTTCCAGCTCTCTCTTATTGTCCCTGCTTTCCCAGCTCTCTCAGTATTGATCCTGATCTCCCAGCTCTCTCATTATTGGTCATGATCTCCCAGCTCTGTCAGTATTGACCCTGATGTCCCAGCTCTCTCAGTATTGACCCAGATCTCACTGCTCTCTCAGTATTGACCCTGATCTCCCAGCTCTCTCAATATTAACCCGGCTCTCCCAGCTCTCTCAGTATTGTCCCTGCTCTCCCAGCTCTCTCAGTATTGATCCTGATCTCCCAACTCTCTCATTATTGGTCATGATCTCCCAGCTCTGTCAGTATTGACCCTGAGCTCCCAGCTCTGTCAGTATTGACCCTGATCTCCCTGCTCTCTCAGAATTGACCCTGATCTCCCAGCTCTCTCAGTATTGACCCTGATCTCCCAGCTCTCTCCGTATTGACCCTCATCTCCCAGCTCTCTCATTATTGGTCCTGATCTCCCAACTCTCTCAGTATTGTCCCTGATCTCCCAGCTCTCTCAGTATTGACCCTGATCTCCCAGCTCTGTCAGTATTGACCCTGATCTCTCAGCTCTCTCAGTATTGACCCTGATCTCACAGCTCTCTCAGTATTTTCTCTGATCTCCCAACTCTCTCAGTATTGACCCTGATCTCCCAGCTCTCTCAGTATTGACCGTGATCTCCCAGCTCTCTCAGTAATGGCCCTGATCTCCCAGCTCTCTCAGTATTGATCCTGATCTTCCAGCTCTCTCAGTATTGACCCTGATCATCCACCTCCCTCAGTATTGATCCTGATCTCCCAGCTCTCTCATTATTGGTCATGATCCCCCAGCTCTCTCAGTAATGGCCCTGATCTCCCAGCTCCCTCCATATTGACCCTGATCTCCCAGCTCTCTCAGTATTAACCCTGATCTCCCAGCTATCTCTGTATTATCCCTGACCTCCCAGCTCTCTCGGCATTGCCCCTGATCCCCCAGCTCTCTCACTATTGACCCTGATCTCCCAGCTTTCTCAGTATTGACCCTGATCTTCCAGCTCTCTCAGTATTCAACCTGATCTCCCAGCTCTCTCAATATTGACCCTGATCTATTAGCTCTCTCAGTATTGACCCTGATCTCCCAGCTCTCTCAGTATTGACCCTGATCTCCCAGGTCTCTCTATATTGACCCTGATTTACCAGCTCTCTCAGTATTGACCCTGATCTCCCAGCTCTCTCAGTATTGACCCTAAATCTCCCAGTTCTCTCAGTATTGACCCTGATCTCCCAGCTCTTTCAGTATTCATCCTGATCTTCCAGCTCTCTCAGTATTGACCCTGATCATCCACCTCCCTCACTATTGATCCTGATCTCCCAGCTCTCTCATTATTGGTCATGATCTCCCAGCTCTGTCAGTATTGACCCTGATCTCCCAGCTCTCTCAGTATTTTCCCTGATCTCCCAGTTCTCTCAGTATTGACCGTGATCTCCCAGCTCTCTCAGTAATGGCCCTGATCTCCCAGCTCTCTCCATATGGACCCTGATCTCCCAGCTCTCTCAGTATTAACCCTGATCTCCCAGCTATCTCTGTATTATCCCTGACCTCCCAGCTCTCCCGGCATTGCCCCTGTTCCCCCAGCTCTCTCACTATTGACCCTGATCTCCCAGCTTTCCCAGTATTGACCCTGATCTTCCAGCTCTCTCAGTATTGAACCTGATCTCCCAGCTCTCTCAATATTGACCCTGATCTATTAGCTCTCTCAGTATTGACCCTGATCTCCCAGCTCTTTCAGTATTGACCCTGATCTATCAGCTTTCTCAGTATTGACCCTGATCTCCCAGCTCTCTCCATATTGACCCAGATCTCCCAGCTCTCTCAGTATTGACCCTGATCTCCCAGGTCTCTCTATATTGACCCTGATTTACCAGCTATCTCAGTATTGACCGTGATCTCCCAGCTCTCTCAGTATTGACCCTAAATCTCCCAGTTTTCTCAGTATTGACCCTGATCTCCCAGCTCTCTCAGTATTGATCCTGATCTTCCATCTCTCTCAGTATTGACCTTGATCATCCACCTCCCTCACTATTGATCCTGATCTCCCACTCTCTCATTATTGGTCATGATCTCCCAGCTCTGTCAGTATTGACCCTGATCTCCCAGCTCTCTCAGTATTTTCCCTGATCTCCCAGCTCTCTCAGTATTGACCGTGATCTCCCAGCTCTCTCAGTAATGGCCCTGATCTCCCAGCTCTCTCCATATTGACCCTGATCTCCCAGCTCTCTCAGTATTAACCCTGATCTCCCAGCTATCTCTGTATTATCCCTGACCTCCCAGCTCTCTCGGCATTGCCCCTGATCCCCCAGCTCTCTCACTATTGACCCTGATCTCCCAGCTTTCTCAGTATTGACCCTGATCTTCCAGCTCTCTCAGTATTAAACCTGATCTCCCAGCTCTCTCAATATTGACCCTGATCTATTAGCTCTCTCAGTATTGACCCTGATCTCCCAGCGCTTTCAGTATTGACCCTGTCTGTCAGCTTTCTCAGTATTGACCCTGATCTCCCAGCTCTCTCCATATTGACCCAGATCTCCCAGCTCTCTCAGTATTGACCCTGATCTCCCAGCTCTCTCAGGATTGACCCTAAATCTCGCAGTTCTCTCAGTATTGACCCGGCTCTCGCAGCTCTCTCAGTATTGACCCTGATCTCCCAGCTCTCTCAGTATTGACCCTGATCTCCCAGCTCTCTCAGTATTGACCCGGCTCTCCCAACTCTCTCAGTATTGACCCTGATCTCCCTGCTCTCTCAGTATTGACCCTGATCTCCCAGCTCTCTCAGTATTTACCCTGATCTCCCAACTCTCTCAGTATTGACCCTGATCTCCCAGCTCTCTCAGTATTGACCCTGATCTCCCAGCTCTGTCAGTATTGACCCTGATCTCCCAGCTCTGTCAGTATTGACCCTGATCTCCCAGCTCTGTCAGTATTGACCCCTGATCTCCCAGCTCTGTCAGTATTGACCCTGATCTCCCAGCTCTGTCAGTATTGACCCTGATCTCCCTGCTCTCTCAGTATTGACCCTGATCTCCCAGCTCTCTCAGTATTGATCCTGATCTCCCAGCTCTCTCATTATTGGTCCTGATATACCAACTCTCTCAGTATTGACCCTGATCTCCCAGCTCTATCAGTATTGACCCTGATCTCCCAGCTCTGTCAGTATCGACCCTGATCTCTCAGCTCTCTCAGTATTGACCCTGATCTCCCAGCTCTCTCAGTATTGACCCTGATCTCCCTGCTCTCTCAGTATTGAACCTGATCTCCCAACTCTCTCAGTATTGACCCTGATCTCCCAGCTCTCTTAGTATTGACCCTGATCTCCCAGCTCTCTCAGTATTGACCCTGATCTCCCAGCTCTTTAAGTATTGTCCCTGATCTCCCAGCTCTGTCAGTATTGACCCTGATCTCCCAGCTCTCTCAGTATTGACCCTGCACTTCCAGCTCTCTCAGTATTGTCCCTGCTCTCCCAGCTCTCTCAGTATTGATCCTGATCTCCCAGCTCTCTCATTATTGGTCATGATCTCCCAGCTCTGTCAGTATTGACCCTGATCTCCCAGCTCTCTCAGTATTGACCCTGATCTCCCTGCTCTCTCAGTATTGACCCCGATCTCCCAGCTCTCTCAGTATTGACCCGGCTCTCCCAGCTCTCTCCGTATTGTCCCTGCTCTCCCAGCTCTCTCAGTATTGACCCGGCTCTCCCAGGTCTCTCAGTATTGTCCCTGCTCTCCCAGCTCTCTCAGTAGTATCCCTGCTCTCCCAGCTCTCTCAGTATTGACCCGGCTCTCCCAGGTCTCTCAGTATTGTCCCTGCTCTCCCAGCTCTCTCAGTATTGATCCTGATCTCCCAGCTCCCTCATTATTGGTCCTGATCTCCCAACTCTCTCAGTATTGACCCTGATCTCCCAGCTCTCTCAGTATTGACGCTGATCTCCCAGCTCTGTCAGTAATGACCCTGATATCTCAGCTCTCTCAGTATTGACCCTGATCTCCCAGCTCTCTCAGTATTGATCCTGATCTCCCAACTCTCTCAGTATTGACCCTGATCTCCCAGCTCTGTCAGTATTGACCCTGATCTCTCAGCTCTCTCAGTATTGACCCTGATCTCCCAGCTCTTTCAGTATTGACCCTGATCTCCCAGCTCTTTCAGTATTGACCCTGATCTCCCAGCTCTATCAGTATTGACCCTGATCTCCCAGCTCTCTCAGTATTGACCCTGCTCTCCCAGCTCTCTCAGTATTGTCCCTGCTCTCCCAGCTCTCTCAGTATTGACCCTGATCTCCCAGCTCTCTCAGTATTGACCCGGCTCTCCCAGCTCTCTCAGTATTGTCCCTGCTCTCCCAGCTCTCTCAGTATTGATCCTGATCTCCCAGCTCTCTCATTATTGGTCATTATCTCCGAGCTCTGTCAGTATTGACCCTGATCTCCCAGCTCTGTCAATATTGACCCTGATCTCCCAGCTCTCTCAGTATTGACCCTGATCTCCCAGCTCTCTCAGTATTGACCTGGCTCTCTCAGCTCTCTCATTATTGACCCTGATCTCCCAGCTTTCTCAGTATTGTCCCTGCTCTCCCAGTTCTCTCAGTATTGACCCTGCTCTCTCCCAGCTCTCTCAGTATTGTCCCTGCTCTCCCAGCTCTCTCAGTATTGATCCTGATCTCCCAGTTATCTCATTACTGGTCATGATCTCCCAGCTGTCTCAGTATTGACCTTTTTCTCGCAGTTCTCTCAGTATTGACCCTGATCTCCCAGCTCTCTCAGTATTGATACTGAACTCCCAGCTCTCTCAGTATTGACCCGGCTCTCCTAGCTCTCTCAGTATTGTCCCTGCTCTCCCAGCTCTCTCAGTATTGATCCTGATCTCCCAGCTCTCTCATTATTGTTCATGATCTCCCAGCTCTGTCAGTATTGACCCTGATCTCCCAGCCCTCTCAGTATTGACCCTGATCTCCCAGCTCTCTCAGTATTGACCTTGATCTCACAGTTCTCTCAGTATTGACCCGGATCTCCCAGCTCTCTCAGTATTGGTCCTGATCTCCCAGCTCTCTCAGTATTGACCTGGCTCTCCCAGCTCTCCCAGTTTTGTCCCTGTCTACCAGCTCTCTCATTATTGGTCATGATCTCCCAGCTCTCTCATTATTGTTCATGATCTCCCAGCTCTGTCAGTATTGACCCTGATCTCCCAGCTCTCTCAGTATTGACCTGGCTCTCCCAGCTCTCTCAGTATTGACCTTGATCTCACAGTTCTCTCAGTATTGATCCTGATCTCCCAGCTCTCTCAGTATTGAACCTGATCTCCCAGCTCTCTCAGTATTGACCCTGATCTCCCAGCTCTCTCAGTATTGACCCTGATCTCCCAACTCTCTCAGTATTGACCCTGATCTCCCAGCTCTCTCAGTATTGACCCTGATCTCCCAGCTCTGTCAGTATTGACCCTGATCTCCCTGCTCTCTCAGTATTGACCCTGATCTCCCAGCTCTGTCAGTATTGACCCGGCTCTCCCAGCTCTCTCAGTATTGACCCTGATCTCCCAGCTCTCTCAGTATTGACCCTGATCTCCCAGCTCTCTCAGTATTGACCCGGCTCTCCCAGCTTTCTCAGTATTGTCCCTGCTCTCCCAGCTCTCTCAGTATTGATCCTGATCTCCCAGCTCTCTCATTATTGGTCCTGATATACCAACTCTCTCAGTATTGACCCTGATCTCCCAGCTCTATCAGTATTTACCCTGATCTCCCAGCTCTGTCAGTCTCGACCCTGATCTCTCAGCTCTCTCAGTATTGACCCTGATCTCCCAGCTCTCTCAGTATTGACCCTTATCTCCCAGCTCTTTAAGTATTGTCCCTGATCTCCCAGCTCTCTCAGTATTGACCCTGATCTCCCAGCTCTTTCAGTATTGACCCTTATCTCCCAGCTCTCTCAGTATTGACCTGGCTCTCCCAGCTCTCTCAGTATTGACCCTGATCTCCCAGCTCTCTCAGTATTGACCCTGATCTCCCAGCTCTCTCAGTATTGACCCTGATCTCCCAGCTCTCTCAGTATTGACCCGGCTCTCCCAGCTCTCTCAGTATTGTCCCTGCTCTCCCAGCTCTCTCAGTATTGATCCTGATCTCCCAGCTCTCTCATTATTGGTCATGATCTCCCAGCTCTGTCAGTATTGACCCTGATCTCCCAGCTCTGTATGTTTTTACCCTGATCTCCCAGCTCTCTCAGTATTGACCCTGATCTCCCAGCTTTCTCAGTATTGATCCTGATCTCCCAGCTCTGTCAGTATTGACCCTGATCTCCCAGCTCTCTCAGTATTGACCCTGATCTCCCAGCTCTTTCAGTATTGACCCTGATCTCCCAGCTCTGTCAGTATTGACCCTGATCTCCCAGCTCTTTCAGTATTGACCCTCATCTCCCAGCTCTCTCATCATTGACCCGGCTCTCCCAGCTCTCTCAGTATTGACCCTGATCTCCCAGCTCACTCAGTATTGACCCTGATCTCCCAGCTCTCTCAGTATTGACCCTGCACTTCCAGCTCTCTCAGTATTGTCCCTGCTCTCCCAGCTCTCTCAGTATTGATCCTGATCTCCCAGCTCTCTCATTATTGGTCATGATCTCCCAGCTCTGTCAGTATTGACCCTGATCTCCCAGCTCTCTCAGTATTGACCCTGATCTCCCTGCTCTCTCAGTATTGGCCCCGATCTCCAAGCTCTCTCAGTATTGACCCGGCTCTCCCAGCTCTCTCCGTATTGTCCCTGCTCTCCCAGCTCTCTCAGTATTGACCCGGCTCTCCCAGGTCTCTCAGTATTGTCCCTGCTCTCCCAGCTCTCTCAGTATTGATCCTGATCTCCCAGCTCCCTCATTATTGGTCCTGATCTCCCAACTCTCTCAGTATTGACCCTGATCTCCCAGCTCTCTCAGTATTGACCCTGATCTCCCAGCTCTGTCAGTAATGACCCTGATATCTCAGCTCTCTCAGTATTGACCCTGATCTCCCAGCTCTCTCAGTATTGATCCTGATCTCCCAACTCTCTCAGTATTGACCCTGATCTCCCAGCTCTGTCAGTATTGACCCTGATCTCTCAGCTCTCTCAGTATTGACCCTGATCTCCCAGCTCTTTCAGTATTGACCCTGATCTCCCAGCTCTTTCAGTATTGACCCTGATCTCCCAGCTCTATCAGTATTGACCCTGATCTCCCAGCTCTCTCAGTATTGACCCTGCTCTCCCAGCTCTCTCAGTATTGTCCCTGCTCTCCCAGCTCTCTCAGTATTGATCCTGATCTCCCAGCTCTCTCATTATTCGTCATGATCTCCCAGCTCTGTCAGTATTGACCCTGATCTCCCAGCTCTCTCAGTATTGACCCTGATCTCCCAGCTCTCTCAGTATTGACCCGGCTCTCCCAGCTCTCTCAGTATTGTCCCTGCTCTCCCAGCTCTCTCAGTATTGATCCTGATCTCCCAGCTCTCTCATTATTGGTCATTATCTCCGAGCTCTGTCAGTATTGACCCTGATCTCCCAGCTCTGTCAATATTGACCCTGATCTCCCAGCTCTCTCAGTATTGACCCTGATCTCCCAGCTCTCTCAGTATTGACCTGGCTCTCTCAGCTCTCTCATTATTGACCCTGATCTCCCAGCTTTCTCAGTATTGTCCCTGCTCTCCCAGTTCTCTCAGTATTGACCCTGCTCTCTCCGCTCTCTCAGTATTGTCCCTGCTCTCCCAGCTCTCTCAGTATTGATCCTGATCTCCCAGTTATCTCATTACTGGTCATGATCTCCCAGCTGTCTCAGTATTGACCTTTTTCTCACAGTTCTCTCAGTATTGACCCTGATCTCCCAGCTCTCTCAGTATTGATACTGAACTCCCAGCTCTCTCAGTATTGACCCGGCTCTCCTAGCTCTCTCAGTATTGTCCCTGCTCTCCCAGCTCTCTCAGTATTGATCCTGATCTCCCAGCTCTCTCATTATTGTTCATGATCTCCCAGCTCTGTCAGTATTGACCCTGATCTCCCAGCCCTCTCAGTATTGACCCTGATCTCCCAGCTCTCTCAGTATTGACCTTGATCTCACAGTTCTCTCAGTATTGACCCGGATCTCCCAGCTCTCTCAGTATTGGTCCTGATCTCCCAGCTCTCTCAGTATTGACCTGGCTCTCCCAGCTCTCCCAGTTTTGTCCCTGTCTACCAGCTCTCTCATTATTGGTCATGATCTCCCAGCTCTCTCATTATTGTTCATGATCTCCCAGCTCTGTCAGTATTGACCCTGATCTCCCAGCTCTCTCAGTATTGACCTGGCTCTCCCAGCTCTCTCAGTATTGACCTTGATCTCACAGTTCTCTCAGTATTGATCCTGATCTCCCAGCTCTCTCAGTATTGACCCTGATCTCCCAGCTCTCTCAGTATTGACCCTGATCTCCCAGCTCTCTCAGTATTGACCCTGATCTCCCAACTCTCTCAGTATTGACCCTGATCTCCCAGCTCTCTCAGTATTGACCCTGATCTCCCAGCTCTGTCAGTATTGACCCTGATCTCCCTGCTCTCTCAGTATTGACCCTGATCTCCCAGCTCTGTCAGTATTGACCCGGCTCTCCCAGCTGTCTCAGTATTGACCCTGATCTCCCAGCTCTCTCAGTATTGACCCTGATCTCCCAGCTCTCTCAGTATTGACCCGGCTCTCCCAGCTTTCTCAGTATTGTCCCTGCTCTCCCAGCTCTCTCAGTATTGATCCTGATCTCCCAGCTCTCTCATTATTGTTCATGATCTCCCAGCTCTGTCAGTATTGACCCTGATCTCCCAGCTCTCTCAGTATTGACCTGGCTCTCCCAGATCTCTCAGTATTGACCTTGATCTCACAGTTCTCTCAGTATTGATCCTGATCTCCCAGCTCTCTCAGTATTGACCCTGATCTCCCAGCTCTCTCAGTATTGACCCTGATCTCCCAGCTCTCTCAGTATTGACCCTGATCTCCCAACTCTCTCAGTATTGACCCTGATCTCCCAGCTCTCTCAGTATTGACCCTGATCTCCCAGCTCTGTCAGTATTGACCCTGATCTCCCTGCTCTCTCAGTATTGACCCTGATCTCCCAGCTCTCTCAGTATTGACCCTGATCTCCCAGCTTTCTCAGTATTGTCCCTGCTCTCCCAGCTCTCTCAGTATTGATCCTGATCTCCCAGCTCTCTCATTATTGGTCCTGATATACCAACTCTCTCAGTATTGACCCTGATCTCCCAGCTCTATCAGTATTTACCCTGATCTCCCAGCTCTGTCAGTCTCGACCCTGATCTCTCAGCTCTCTCAGTATTGACCCTGATCTCCCAGCTCTCTCAGTATTGACCCTTATCTCCCAGCTCTTTAAGTATTGTCCCTGATCTCCCAGCTCTCTCAGTATTGACCCTGATCTCCCAGCTCTTTCAGTATTGACCCTTATCTCCCAGCTCTCTCAGTATTGACCTGGCTCTCCCAGCTCTCTCAGTATTGACCCTGATCTCCCAGCTCTCTCAGTATTGACCCTGATCTCCCAGCTCTCTCAGTATTGACCCGGCTCTCCCAGCTCTCTCAGTATTGTCCCTGCTCTCCCAGCTCTCTCAGTATTGATCCTGATCTCCCAGCTCTCTCATTATTGTTCATGATCTCCCAGCTCTGTCAGTATTGACCCTGATCTCCCAGCTCTGTATGTTTTTACCCTGATCTCCCAGCTCTCTCAGTATTGACCCTGATCTCCCAGCTTTCTCAGTATTGATCCTGATCTCCCAGCTCTGTCAGTATTGACCCTGATCTCCCAGCTCTCTCAGTATTGACCCTGATCTCCCAGCTCTTTCAGTATTGACCCTGATCTCCCAGCTCTGTCAGTATTGACCCTGATCTCCCAGCTCTTTCAGTATTGACCCTCATCTCCCAGCTCTCTCATCATTGACCCGGCTCTCCCAGCTCTCTCAGTATTGACCCTGATCTCCCAGCTCTCTCAGTATTGACCCTGATCTCCCAGCTCTCTCAGTATTGACCCTGCACTTCCAGCTCTCTCAGTATTGTCCCTGCTCTCCCAGCTCTCTCAGTATTGATCCTGATCTCCCAGCTCTCTCATTATTGGTCATGATCTCCCAGCTCTGTCAGTATTGACCCTGATCTCCCAGCTCTCTCAGTATTGACCCTGATCTCCCTGCTCTCTCAGTATTGACCCCGATCTCCCAGCTCTCTCAGTATTGACCCGGCTCTCCCAGCTCTCTCCGTATTGTCCCTGCTCTCCCAGCTCTCTCAGTATTGACCCGGCTCTCCCAGGTCTCTCAGTATTGTCCCTGCTCTCCCAGCTCTCTCAGTATTGATCCTGATCTCCCAGCTCCCTCATTATTGGTCCTGATCTCCCAACTCTCTCAGTATTGACCCTGATCTCCCAGCTCTCTCAGTATTGACCCTGATCTCCCAGCTCTGTCAGTAATGACCCTGATATCTCAGCTCTCTCAGTATTGACCCTGATCTCCCAGCTCTCTCAGTATTGATCCTGATCTCCCAACTCTCTCAGTATTGACCCTGATCTCCCAGCTCTGTCAGTATTGACCCTGATCTCTCAGCTCTCTCAGTATTGACCCTGATCTCCCAGCTCTTTCAGTATTGACCCTGATCTCCCAGCTCTTTCAGTATTGACCCTGATCTCCCAGCTCTATCAGTATTGACCCTGATCTCCCAGCTCTCTCAGTATTGACCCTGCTCTCCCAGCTCTCTCAGTATTGTCCCTGCTCTCCCAGCTCTCTCAGTATTGATCCTGATCTCCCAGCTCTCTCATTATTCGTCATGATCTCCCAGCTCTGTCAGTATTGACCCTGATCTCCCAGCTCTCTCAGTATTGACCCTGATCTCCCAGCTCTCTCAGTATTGACCCGGCTCTCCCAGCTCTCTCAGTATTGTCCCTGCTCTGCCAGCTCTCTCAGTATTGATCCTGATCTCCCAGCTCTCTCATTATTGGTCATTATCTCCGAGCTCTGTCAGTATTGACCCTGATCTCCCAGCTCTGTCAATATTGACCCTGATCTCCCAGCTCTCTCAGTATTGACCCTGATCTCCCAGCTCTCTCAGTATTGACCTGGCTCTCTCAGCTCTCTCATTATTGACCCTGATCTCCCAGCTTTCTCAGTATTGTCCCTGCTCTCCCAGTTCTCTCAGTATTGACCCTGCTCTCTCCGCTCTCTCAGTATTGTCCCTGCTCTCCCAGCTCTCTCAGTATTGATCCTGATCTCCCAGTTGTCTCATTACTGGTCATGATATCCCAGCTGTCTCAGTATTGACCTTTTTCTCGCAGTTCTCTCAGTATTGACCCTGATCTCCCAGCTCTCTCAGTATTGATACTGAACTCCCAGCTCTCTCAGTATTGACCCGGCTCTCCTAGCTCTCTCAGTATTGTCCCTGCTCTCCCAGCTCTCTCAGTATTGATCCTGATCTCCCAGCTCTCTCATTATTGTTCATGATCTCCCAGCTCTGTCAGTATTGACCCTGATCTCCCAGCCCTCTCAGTATTGACCCTGATCTCCCAGCTCTCTCAGTATTGACCTTGATCTCACAGTTCTCTCAGTATTGACCCGGATCTCCCAGCTCTCTCAGTATTGGTCCTGATCTCCCAGCTCTCTCAGTATTGACCTGGCTCTCCCAGCTCTCCCAGTTTTGTCCCTGTCTACCAGCTCTCTCATTATTGGTCATGATCTCCCAGCTCTCTCATTATTGTTCATGATCTCCCAGCTCTGTCAGTATTGACCCTGATCTCCCAGCTCTCTCAGTATTGACCTGGCTCTCCCAGCTCTCTCAGTATTGACCTTGATCTCACAGTTCTCTCAGTATTGATCCTGATCTCCCAGCTCTCTCATTATTGTTCATGATCTCCCAGCTCTCTCCGTATTGACCCTGATCTCCCAGCTCTCTCAGTATTGACCCTGATCTCCCAACTCTCTCAGTATTGACCTTGATCTCACAGTTCTCTCAGTATTGACCCGGATCTCCCAGCTCTCTCAGTATTGGTCCTGATCTCCCAGCTCTGTCAGTTTTGACCCTGATCTCCCAGCTCTCTCAGTATTGACCTTGATCTCCCAACTCTCTCAGTATCGACCTTGATCTCACATTTCTCTCAGTATTGACCCGGATCTCCCAGCTCTCTCAGTATTGTCTCTGATTCTGTTCTTTAACTTTTTTTTTCTCTTATAGATCTGACCAAATGTCTTTCTGCAAGACAAAAACTGGAGGCTCAGGTGACTGAAAACACAATTGTTAAGGAGGTGAGGAGTACACTCTTTCTGCCATCTCTGTGTGTCCCTTTCATTCAGTTGCATTACAGACACCCCACGCAGAAGTGTAGAGAATATTTGTGTTGACCTGGCCCAGAATGTTCTCTGAGTGCCTACCCAAGTGTTGTCTGTATCCAGAGATGGAGAATATTTAAAACAGCACCAGGGGCTGTCATTGTAACTGTTGTGTGTTTGCTGGCATTATCTGCTTTTAATTGGAACGTGGTTCCTGCGCAGGTGACCAGCTTCCTGCTTCTCTCTAATCCTTGTTCTCTCTTTCTCTGTCAGGAGTTGGACCTCTTAGAATCAACGAACAGCGTTTTCAAGCTCATTGGTCCAGTTCTGGTTAAGCAGGACCTGGAGGAAGCCAAGTCAACAGTCGCTAAACGATTGGAATATATCAATGGAGAAATGTTAGTCATCTGCTTTCTCCTTCATCAAGTGCTGATTCACTCCACAATTGAAACAAATCCATTTCAGTCCAACTCATTATCCTGTAGCATTTGAAATGGCAGCTTATTTAATCTCCTTTGTACAATCAGCTCTTGAATCCACCATCTTTGCAAACCACCATCCCATCTCCAACCTCCAACTCCTCTCAAACTCCTTGAACGTGTCATCAGCTCCCAAATCCATTCCCATCTTTCCCGGAACTCCGGGTTTGAATCCCTCCAATCCGCTTTCCCCCCTGTAACAGGACCGAAACGGCTCTTATCAAAGTCACTGATGACATCCTGTGTGAGTGTGATGAAGGTAAACTTTCCCTCCCCGTCCTCCTCGGCCTGTCTGCAGCCTTTGACTGGGTTTGACCACCCCATCCTCCTCCAGCCCCTCTCCACTGTCGCCCAGCTGGGTGGGACTGCTCTCTCCTGGTCCCCATCTTATCATCTAATCGCAGCCGGAGAATCACCAGCAATGGCTTCTCTTCCTGCTCCCACACTCTTACCTCTAGTGCCCCCCAAGAGTCTATCCTTGGCCCCCCCCGCCTCCTATTTCTCATCTACAAGCTGCCCCTCAGTAACACCATCCAAAAGCAGCGTGTTAGTTTTCACACCTACACTGAGGACACCCAGCTCTACCTCATCACCACCTCCCTCGACTCCTCCAGTGTCTCTGAATGATCAGACTGCTTCTCCAACATCCAGTCCTGGATGAGCAGAAATTCCCTCCGGTTAATTATTGGGAAGACAATGGCTTTCTTCTTTCCTGCCCTTCTTTTCAAAGATTGTGAAAGGAGGGAGCAGAATGTTGATTGGAAGCAGTGTGCACACCCAGACATACACACAGACACATGCGTGCACACAAACACACACACACACACACACATGCGTGCACACAAACACACACACACACACATGCGTGCACACAAACACACACACACAGACACTGTTATGACCCATGCAGTTGGTAAAGTGGAGTTATTTAAAAATCCCAGAGAGAAACTTTAAACAACTGTCGTAACCTATCATTTTAAGTGTTATATTTGAGATACAACTCTAAATTCAGAAATCAGATCACCAGTCCTCGAGGTTTTACACTAAACTAAATGAAACGTTTTATTACTTCACACAGGTTAAAATATACATACATGGCTACAAATGGCTACTACCATAACTTTTAACAAATTCTCAAACTAATTTCCATTGAGGCAACAGTAACCCATAGATTTAACCAGACACCAGGCAAAGCATTTTCACCTTACTAATTCCAAATTAAGTTATTTTCACTTTGGTTCCTGTGGTGACAGTTGAAGGCTTATAGCTGCTTTTGATTTCACATTGCCTCTGCTTTACACACACAAAACTGCTGAAGTTATACCTACCACCCCCATTGAATGTTAATTCTCATCGTATCACCAGCCTCTTCTAACAATAAAACCCCTTTCATTGTACCGATTTTATTAGTAACATAAACGTGTTGCTTGGTATCGGCTAGGTAGGTGTCAGTTCTCACCCCACTTCTTGAATGCTCTATTCAAAAAATGTAAATGCTCAGTATCTCTCCCACATATCAAACTAGCTGGCTTTAATCCAATTAAGACACACCCACAGGCTAAACCTCTATTTTAAAAGAAAAATATTTTCCAATAATATTATATACATTAATAGCTTCGTGACACACAGACACAAAACCAGGTGTGCACAGACACACACACACACAGACATGCACAGATAGACGAGTACAGAGACACACACACACACAGACATGCACAGATAGACGAGTGCACACAAACACACACACAGGCACACACACAGACATGCACAGATAGACGAGTGCACACAAACACACACACACAGGCACACACACAGACATGCACAGATAGACGAGTGCACACAAACACACACACACACACAGACATGCACAGATAGATGAGTGCAGAGACACACACACACAGACATGCACAGATAGACGAGTGCACACAAACACACACACACACATGCACAGATAGAGGAGTGCACACAAACACACACACACACACACACAGACATGCACAGATTGACGAGTACAGAGACACACACACACACAGACATGCACAGATAGACAAGTACAGAGACACAGACATGCACAGATAGACGAGCGCACACAAACACACACACACAGGCGCACACACAGACATGCACAGATAGACGAGTGCACACAGACACACACACAGGCACACACACAGACATGCACAGATAGACGAGTGCACACAGACACACACACAGGCACACACACAGCCATGCACAGATAGACGAGCGCACACAAACACACACACACAGACATGCACAGATAGATGAGTGCACACAGACACACACACACAGGCGCACACACAGACATGCACAGATAGATGAGTGCACACAGACACACACACACAGAGACACACACAGACATGCACAGATAGACGAGCGCACACAAACACACACACAGACGTGCATAGATAGACAAGTGCACACAAACACAGACACACACACAGACATGCACAGATAGACGAGCGCACACAAACACACACACACAGACACGCACAGATAGACGAGTACAGAGACACACACACACACACACACACACAGACATGCACAGATAGACGAGCGCACACAAACACACACACACACACACACACACAGACATGCACAGATAGACGAGTGCACACAAACACAGACACACACACAGACATGCACAGATAGACGAGTGCACACAAACACACACACACACACAGACATGCACAGATAGACGAGTGCACACAGACACACGCACAGGCACACACACAGACATGCATAGATAGACGAGTGCACACACACACACACACAGGCACACACACAGACATGCACAGATAGACGAGCGCACACAGACACAAACACACACAGAGACACACACAGACGCACGCACACGAGCACACACACACATGTACACATCGACACTCACACATACAGACATGCACAGATAGACGAGTGCACACAGACACACACACACAGGCACACACACACACATGCACAGATAGACGAGCGCACACAGACACAAACACACACAGAGACACACGGACACGCACACACGAGTGCACACAAACACACACACAGACATGCACAGATAGACGAGCGCACACAAACACACACACAGACATGCACAGATAGACGAGTGCACACACACACACACACAGACACACACATAGACATGCACAGATAGACGAGCACACACAGACGCAAACACACACAGAGACACACACACATGTACACATCGACACTCACACATACACACACACAGACATGCACAGATAGACGAGCGCACACAGACACAAACATACACAGAGACACACACACGTACACATCGACACTCACACACACACACACACACACACAGACATGCACAGTCATTGTCTTTTCTGCCAGCATTTGACTCCAACTCATTCGACTCACATACATTCTCATCCCATCGAAGTTGGCTTTCCCCCAATTAATTATCCCTGCTCTGGATTGTTCTCTGTCTTTTTCCATGATTAACATAAACTTTATGATACAATGGTCACTGTGCCCGAGAGGCTCTCCCACTGATATTTGATCCACTTGGGCCAACTCATTCCCCAGAACCAGGTCCAAAAGTGCTTGTCCTCTCGTTGGACTGGAAACATACTGCTGTAGAAAATTATCTTGAATACATTCCAGGAACTCTCACCCATCTTGTCCTTTTTTACTATTCCTATCCCAGTCTATATTTGGATAATTAAGATTACTCTATAATTCTTGCACCTCTCTGTAATTTCTTTGCAAATTTATTTCTCCACATCACTTTCACTAGCTGGTGATCTATATACTATACCAATCAATGTTATTGCACCTTTCCCATTCCTCACCTCTGGCCAGAGAGATTCTGTCCTTGACCTCTCTGGAACATCCTCTCTCTCCAGATGCCATCTTTAAACAATACTGCCACTGCCCCCACCTTTTCTTCCTTTCCTTTCTCTCCTAAACACCTCGTACCCAGGAATACTTAACACCCAGTCCTGCCCTTCTTTGAGCCAGGTCTCTGTTACAGCAATAATATCAGAATTCCATTTGCCAACCTGTGCCTGCAGTTCACCAATCTCACTAATCACACTCCGTGCATTCACATACATGCACATTAGCCCTGATTTAGGATCTTTTACTTTCCCCCTTATTCTTACCCCATTTAATGACTTACTGTTACCTACTCTAATTCTATCAAACTCTCCAAGTATCCTATCTACCTCGATACAACTCTCTGATACATCCTAGATATCAGTTGACACCTCACTACTTCCCACTACCAGATTTTCTCCTCTGCACCCTGAGCGTCCGCCCAGGTTTTCACTCCCCCTACCAATCTAATTCAAAGTCTCCCCAATAGCACTAGCGAATCTCCCCATGAGGACATTAGTCCCAGTCCTGTGAAGGTGTAACCCATTCTTCTTGTACAGGTCCCACCTGCCCTCGAACCGATCCCAATGCATCAGAAATCTAAAGCCCTCTCCTCCTACTCTGTCTCTCCAGCCACGTGCTGGAACTGCCCAATCTTCCTATTCTTATGCTCACTAGCAGGTGGCACTGGGAGTAATCCTGAGATTGCTGCTCTTGAGGTCCTGCTTTTCAATTCCCTTACTAGATCCCTAAAACCTGCTTTCAGGACCCCATCCGTTTTCCTGCCTATCTCATTGGTCCCAACGTGGTCCACAACCTCCAGAAGAATTTTATCCAGCCGCTCTGTGACATCCTTGACCCTGGCACCAGGGAGGCAACATACCACCCTGAAGTCACATCTGAGGCCACAGAAATGCCGGTCTGCTCCTCCACGGGATCCCCGACTTGCAAATTTAGCAGCCATCCCTTCATCCGAGTCACTGATATAAATGGTAAACAGCACTGGTCCCTGAGACACACCACTTGCTACATCTTGCCAACCAGTAAAAGACCCCCTTATACCTACTCTCTGCTTCCTGTTAGACAGCCAATCTCCTATCCACATCAATATGTTACCCCCTACACCAGGAGATTTTATTTTCTACAATATCTTTGATGTGGCACCTTATCAAATGCCTTCTGGAAATCTCAGTACATCCACAGGTTCCCCTTTATCCACAGCACATGTGACTTCCTCAAAGAACTGCAGTAAAATGGTTAAAGGTGGAGGAGCAGGCTCGTTGGGACCTGGGGGCTCATTTCTCATATCCTTGTGTTCCTCCTCTTTCAGAAAGCGATATGAAGGACAGATGAAGGAACTGGAAAAGAAATCGGAACAGCAGAGAGAAACGCTTGCTAAGCTGCAGCAGGATTTCCAGAAAGTTCAGGGGAAAACCCCGATCAAAGTGTGAGACCCCCCCCCGCCAAAAACCCTGCACCCCCCACCCACCTTCACACGCCCACCGCCCCAAGTCCTGCCTTTCCCTTAACCGTGGTCACCCCAGCAACCCAAACTCTTTGCTGGCAAATGATTAACCCCTGGTTTTGAGGAGATTGCCTTGTGCAGAATCTGTCGAGCCCCTCATTTGAGAGAAGTTATTCAACAATTTGATGCATCACGTTCCGAGTCTTAAGTGAGTTGTCACTCCCAGGGCCGGCCGTGGTTTTGTTTATAAAACTTATTTAAGTCTCTTTTAGCTCGGGAAGTGTCACTGTCTATTTTATTGAGCTTGGTTCCCTCGCTGTGAGCTGCTCTGTGCCTGTCAGGCACTTGGCACTCACACCAGGAGTATGACGTTGAATCTGCAACAGGATTTATCCTCTCAAAGTGAAATAAAGAGGCCAAGTAATTATCATTCCCAAAGTCTAATGTGGTTTGTACGAGGTAGCCAGCTAGCTGGAAGTTCAAACTGCTTTCGCAGAATCCTCCTCAGACTGTGTCCCCACGTGGATGAAATCAAAGAGCTCTTCGATAGGGCCAGCACAGCCATGATGGGCTGAATGGCCTGTGCTCCTAAGATCCCAAAGAACCACCACTCATCAAGTTTAACTGCAGCAGCTGGGCTGAAGGTGTGACCTCTGGTGCATTAACTGCAACAGTCTGGCTCTGCATTGCCGGGAACCGAACGCAGGTCAGGGTCTGGTGCAAAAACCCTTACGACTGAAGAGACATGAAACAACGGAGAATGGTGGAAATATTCAGCAGACCTGGGCAGCTGCTGTCTGGAGAGAGAGAGAGAGAGAGAGAGAGAGAGATGAGTTAATGTTTTAGGCTCTGTCAGGATGGGCTAAAGTATTTATGTCTCAGAATTTTTCCCTGTGTCTCCACCTCGATCATTGTCACTTTGGTGAAAGGTTGTTATGTCAGTGGAGAGCACTGCCACCTCTATACACAGAGGTTAAAGCCTTGTTAGAGGCTGGGAGAATGTGGAAATTCCTAACTACAGACTGGGACTGTACGTAAGAGCTTCCTAACTACAGACTGGGACTAGACGTAAGAGCTTCCTAACTACAGACTGGGACTGGACGTAAGAGCTTCCTAACTAAAAACTGGGACTGGACGTAAGAGCTTCCTAACTACAGACTGGGACTGGACATAAGAGCTTCCTAACTACAGACTGGGACTGGACGTAAGAGCTTCCTAACTACAGACTGGGACTGGACATAAGAGCTTCCTAACTACAGACTGGGACTGGACATAAGAGCTTCCTAACTACAGACTGGGACTGGACATAAGAGCTTCCTAACTACAGACTGGGACTGGACATAAGAGCTTCCTAACTACAGACTGGGACTGGACATAAGAGCTTCCTAACTACAGACTGGGACTGGACATAAGAGTTTCCTAACTACAGACTGGGACTGGACATAAGAGCTTCCTAACTACAGACTGGGACTGGACATAAGAGCTTCCTAACTACAGACTGGGACTGGACATAAGAGCTTCCTAACTACAGACTGGGACTGGACATAAGAGCTTCCTAACTACAGACTGGGACTGGACATAAGAGCTTCCTAACTACAGACTGGGACTGGACATAAGAGTTTCCTAACTACAGACTGGGACTGGACGTAAGAGCTTCCTAACTACAGACTGGGACTGACATAAGAGCTTCCTAACTACAGACTTGGACTGGACATAAGAGTTTCCTAACTACAGACTGGGACTGGATGTAAGAGCTTCCTAACTACAGACTGGGACTGGACATAAGAGCTTCCTAACTACAGACTGGGACTGGATGTAAGAGCTTCCTAACTACAGACTGGGACTGGACATAAGAGTTTCCTAACTACAGACTGGGACTGGACATAAGAGCTTCCTAACTACAGACTGGGACTGGATGTAAGAGCTTCCTAACTACAGACTGGGACTGGACATAAGAGCTTCCTAACTACAGACTGGGACTGGACATAAAGCTTCCTAACTACAGACTGGGACTGGACGTAAGAGCTTCCTAACTACAGACTGGGACTGGACGTAAGAATTTCCTAACCACAGACTGGGACTGGACATAAGAGCTTCCCAACTACAGACTGGGACTGGGCATAAGAGCTTCCTAACTACAGACTGGGACTGGACGTAAGAGATTCCTAACTACAGACTGGGACTGGATGTAAGAGCTTCCTAACTACAGACTGGGACTGGACGTAAGAGCTTCCTAACTACAGACTGGGACTGGACGTAAGATCTTCCTAACTACAGACTGGGACTGGACGTAAGGGCTTCCTAACTACAGACTGGGACTGGACATAAGAGCTTCCTAACTACAGACTGGGACTGGACGTAAGAGCTTCCTAACTAGGGATTGGAACTGGACATAAGAGCTTCCTAACCACAGACTGGGACTGGGCATAAGAGCTTCCTAACTACAGACTTGGACTGGACATAAGAGTTTCCTAACTACAGACTGGGACTGGACGTAAGAGCTTCCTAACTACAGACTGGGACTGGACATAAGAGCTTCCTAACTACAGACTGGGACTGGATGTAAGAGCTTCCTAACTACAGACTGGGACTGGACATAAGAGCTTCCTAACTAGAGACTGGGACTAGACGTAAGAGCTTCCTAACTAGGGACTGGGACTGGACATAAGAGCTTCCTAACTACAGACTGGAACTGGACGTAAGAGCTTCCTAACTACAGACTGGGACTGGTCATAAGAGCTTCCTAACTACAGACTGGGACTGGACGTAAGAGCTTTCTAACTACAGACTGGGACTGGACTTAAGAGCTTCCTAACTACAGACTGGGACTGGACGTAAGAGCTTCCTAACTACAGACTGGGACTGGACGTAAGAGCTTCCTAACTACAGACTGGGACTGGACGTAAGAGCTTCCTAACTACAGACTGGGACTGGACGTAAGAGCCTCCTAACTACAGACTGGGACTGGACATAAGAGCTTCCTAACTACAGACTGGGACTGGACATAAGAGCTTCCTAACTAGGGACTGGAACTGGATGTAAGAGCTTCCTGGATACAGACAGATTGAAGACAAGAGGTTCCTAATTCAGTGCTGACTAGGATCAACGGAAGAATTCCCTAACTCAGTACAGATTGGGACTGTCTAAACTTTGAAACATTCTCTTTTGACACGGAGAAGCAGCCATCGCTGTTGAAAGCCTTGCCAGCTCTTTAGTGCCTGGAGTGTAATACTGAGCACTCTCTGACATCAGGGTGAAGGAATTTCAGGCTTCAGAGCAAGTCTGTCTCACAGCAGCAATTTCTCTCTCTCCTGGAGAGACTAGGGCTTGTGATCAGCAACGTGTGACTGACTGGCCAACAAAAGCCAAATGTGCAGCAGGAGAAGCAATAACTCTGAGGTATGGATATCAGAGTGATCCCACCAATCAGCAGCACAGACCCTCTATCAGAGCGGCACTCCCTCAGTACTGACCCTCTGACAGTGCGGCACTCCCTCAGTACTGACCCTCTGACAGTGCGGCACTCCCTCAGTACTGACCCTCTGACAGTGCAGCACTCCCTCAGTACTGACCCTCTGACAGTGCAGCACTCCCTCAGTACTGACCCTCTGACAGTGCAGCACTCCCTCAGTACTGACCCTCTGACAGTGCGGCACTCCCTCAGTACTGACCCTCTGACAGTGCAGCACTCCCTCAGTACTGACCCTCCGACAGTGCAGCACTCCCTCAGTACTGACCCTCCGACAGTGCAGCACTCCCTCAGTACTGCCCTCGGACAGGGCAGTGTTTCTTTTGTGTTGTATCTGGAGCATCAACGTGGACACATCTCCAGTCTGGGGCTCATTCTGCTGACACTCTGTGCTGGGGGTGTGAGTGTTACGCAGGAAGATGCAGGTGACGCTCTGATCTACACAATGTAACTTAAAACCTTTAGCTTGGCACCCTGAGTCAAATAGGCCGTTGACAGTTAGTGTGGCCCTGTGTGGGAAGTGGTCTGAGTGTGTGTAACACTGTGACTCAGATCCAGGTGCCTCCTGTCAATCCAAACTGAGGAGTG
Source organism: Carcharodon carcharias (assembly GCF_017639515.1). Taxonomy (NCBI): domain Eukaryota; kingdom Metazoa; phylum Chordata; class Chondrichthyes; order Lamniformes; family Lamnidae; genus Carcharodon; species Carcharodon carcharias. Next base: position 115,412,931 of record NC_054485.1, read on the forward strand.
AAGCCTTCGTTGTTGGTGAAAGAAAGGCCAACTTTCCACTGGTATAGCGCCTTCCACAACTTCAGCACTTTGCAGGCAATGAAGCACTTTTCGAAGTGTAGCCACTTGCAATGTAGGAAAAGCAGCAGCCAGCGTGTGCACAGCAAGATCCCAGCACCGCGATAAGGGCAAGCTGGTTCCGAGGTAACTATCACTCGATACAACTAGTCATCCAATCTTCTGTACGAACAGGGGAGAAATCCCTCATCCCATGTATGCGCAGTAGCTCTGTGAGTGTGAGAGTAAAACTCACCCACTCCCCAACTCCTGTCCGATGACCTCGCTTCCGCACCCCCAACCCCCAGCCACCGGTCAAGTGCGAGAGAATATCAGCTGTGGAAACTCGCAGCTTTGTTACCATGTTTAGCACTTCATTTAAAGCCTCTCCATCCCCATCCCCAATCATACCATCCTGACTTCATCTCCACAGGTACGATGATGACTCCCAGCTCTGCCTGAGCGGAAACTTCCTCCTATTAGATATCGGGAAAACTGAAGTCTTTGTGTTTGGTCCCAGTCCGCACTTAGGTAGCTCTTATTTCGTAGAGGGAGCGCATCGAGGGTTCCTGCTCCAAACCCCACCCCAGCCGCTGACTCCAACCCCTCGGCCCGTTTGGGATTAAGCCGGTCTGTTTGCAACCTCGGTGTCACGTTCAAACCCGAGGTGGGCACCTGACCTCATATTGGTGACCTCGCTGAGGCTCCAGCTCATCGGCTGCAGGAGCCCTCATCCCTGCCATCATTACCTCCGGACTCCACCATTCCCACACACCCCGGGCTGCTCTCCTCCACATCCCACCCTCCGTAAACTGGAGCTCGTCCAAAACCCTGCCCCCTGCGTCTTGACCTCACCTCAGGTCCTGTTTCCCTATCCCCTCCCCCTCTCCCCTGATGACCAGTACTGGCTCCCGGTCAAACAATGTCCCGATTTTAAAAAGCACACCCTTCTTTTCAGATCCACCCACGGCCTGGTTCCCCCACAGCCCTCGATAGCGTCTCCCCAACTGCAACATGAAGACCTTCCTTAATAATAGGTTCTAACATTTTCCCGATGACTGACGTCAGGCTCACTGTAGCTTCCTGCTTTCTCTCTCCCTACCCCTCCCCACCCCTTTGATTTGTGGTGTTAGGGTACAAGAGCAATGAAGCCTTGCTTCAGTTGGATAGACGCTTGGTTAGGCCACACCTGGAGCACGGTGTGCAGGTTTGATCCCCTTAGCTCAGAAAGGATGTTATTGGGGAGCACAGTGAAGGTTCACTAGACTTGTTCCGGGGGTGGTGGGACTGTCAAATGAAGAGCGGCTGGGGGGCTGGTCCTGTATTCTCTACAGCTTCGAAGAATGAGATGTGATCTCACCGAAACCTACCAAATACTGAAAGGAGCAGACGGGGTAGATACAGGGAAGATGTATCTCCTGGCTGGGGAGTCTAGAACCAGGGGACACAACATCAAAATAAGGGGGAGCCAGTTAGAGCCGAGGTGAGGGGAAATGTCTTCACTCAGAGGGTTGGTGAATCTTTGGGATTCTCTACCCCAGAGGGTCATGGACACTCAGTCACTGAGTGTGTTTAAAACAGAGATTGATAGGTTTCTGATTAACAATAATGTAAAGGGATATGGGGACAGTGTGGGGGAAAAGGCATTGAAGTGTTCCATCAGCCATGATCGTATTGAATGGCGGAGCAGGCTCGACGGGCTGAATGGCCTCCTCCTGTTCCTGTGCTCCGAAGATCTCTGGGCCTCTCTCACCCCGGCCTCTTGTTCATTTCCGGTTTTAATCTGTCCCCCACTGGCGGCCGTGCCTTCAGCTGTCTGGGCCCCGAACTCTGGAATCCCGTCCCAAATATACCTCTACCTCACCTACCTCATTTAAGATGCCCCCTCAAGTCCTCCAGCCACTCGCCCACCTCCCCCCCCCACCCACCCCCCGAACCACCACCCATCGTGAAAAAGAGGTTGATTGTTTGCCCTCGGGTGTGACTCAGTGTCTAGTTTTACCTCCCAGCCTCGCAGTGAGGCACCTCGGGGAGTTTGTTTAGGTACAAAGACACAGTCTGGACAGAAGCTGCCTACAACACAGGGACAAAATCCTGGAACTCCATCCCTAACAGCGCTGTGGGTGTACCTACACCACACGGACAAAATCCTGGAACTCCCTCCCTAACAGCACTGTGGGTGTACCTACATCACAGGGACAAAATCCTGGAACTCCCTCCCTAACAGCACTGTGGGTGTACCTACATCACAGAGACAAAATCCTGGAACTCCCTCCCTAACAGCGCTGTGGGTGTACCTACATCACGTGGACAAAATCCTGGAACTCCCTCCCTAACAGCGCTGTGGGTGTACCTACACCACACGGACAAAATCCTGGAACTCCCTCCCTAACAGCACTGTGGGTGTACCTACATCACAGAGACAAAATCCTGGAACTCCCTCCCTAACTGCACTGTGGGTGTACCTACACTGCACGGACAAAATCCTGGAACTCCCTCGCTAACAGCACTGTGGGTGTACCTACACCACACGGACAAAATCCTGGAATTCCCTCCCTAACAGCACTGTGGGTGTACCTACACCGCACGGACAAAATCCTGGAACTACCTCCCTAACTGCACTGTGGGTTTACCTACACCACACGGACAAAATCCAGGAACTCCCTCCCTAACAGAACTGTGGGTGTACCAACACCGCATGGACAAAATCCTGGGACTCCCTCCCTAAAAGCACAGTGGGTGTACATACACCACACGGAAAAAATCCTGGAACACCCACCCTAACAGCACTGTGGGTATACCAGCACCACACGGACAAAATCCTGGAACACCCTCCCTAACAGCACTGTGGGTGTACCTACACCACAGGAACAAAATCCTGGAAATCCCTCCCTAACAGCGCTGTGGGTGTACCTACATCACAGGGACAAAATCCTGGAACTCCCTCCCTAACAGCACGGAGGGTGTACCTACACCACAGGGGACAAAATCCTGGATCTCCCTCCCAAAAATCACTGTGGGTGTACCTACACCACACGGACAAAATCCTGGAAATCCCTCCCTAACAGCACTGTGGCTGTACCTACACCACATGGTCTCAATCCTGGAACTCCATCCCTAACAGCACTTTGGGTGTACCGACAACACACGGAAAAAATCCTTTAACTCCCTCCCTAACAGCACTGTGGGTGTACCTACACCACATGGAAAAAATCTTGGATCTCCCTCCCAAAAATCACTGTGGGTGTACCTACACCACATGGACAAAATCCTGGAACTCCCTCCCTAACAGCACTGTGGGTGTACCTACACCACATGGACAAAATCCTGGAACTCCCTTCCTAACAGCACAGTGGGTGTACCTACAGCACACGGACAAAATCCTGGAACTCCCTCCCTAACAGCACTGCGGGTGTACCTACACCACACGGACAAAATCCTGGAACTCACTCCCTAACAGCACTGAGGGTATACGTACAAGAAACAGACAAAATCCTGGAACTCCCTCCCTAACAGCACTGAGGGTGTACCTACATCAAAGGGACAAAATCCTGGAAATCCCTCCCTAACAGCACTGTGGGTGTACCTACACCACATAGTCAAAATCCTGGAACACCCTCCCTAACAGCACTGTGGGTGTACCTACACCACATGGACAAAATCCTGGAATTCCATCCCTAACAGCACTGTGGGTGTACCTACACGACACGGACAAAATCCTGGAATTCCCTCCCTAACAGCGCTGTGGGTGTACCTACATCACAGGGACAAAATCCTGGAAATCCCTCCCTAACAGCGCTGTTGGTGTACGTACACCACATGGACAAAATCTTGGAACTCCCTCCCTAACAGCACTGTGGGTGTAGCTACACCACACGGACAAAATCCTGGAACTCCCAACCTAACAGCACTGTGGGTGTACATACATCACAGGGACAAAATCCTGGAACTCCCTCCCTAACAGCGTTGTGTGTGTACCTACATCACAGGGACAAAATCCTGGAACTCCCTCTCTAACAGCGCTGAGGGTGTAACAACATCACAGGGACAAAATCCTGGAACTCCCTCCGTAACAGCGCTGTGGGTGTACCTACATCACAGGGACAAAATCCTGGAACTCACTCCCTAACAGCGGTGTGGGTGTACCTACATCACAGGGACAAAATCCTGGAACTCCCTCTCTAACAGCGGTGTGGGTGTACCTACATCACAGGAACAAAATCCTGGAACTCCCTCCCTAACAGCGCTGTGGGTGTACCTACACCACATAGTCAAAATCCTGGAACACCCTCCCTAACAGCACTGTGGGTGTACCTACACCACACGGACAAAATCCTGGAACTCCCTCCCTAACAGCACTGTGGGTGTACCTACACCACACGGACAAAATCCTGGAACTCCCTCCCTAACAGCACTGTGGGTGTACCTACACCACATGGACAAAATCCTGGAATTCCATCCCTAACAGCACTGTGGGTGTACCTACACGACACGGTCAAAATCCTGGAATTCCCTCCCTAACAGCACTGTGGGTGTACCTAGATCACAGGGACAAAATCCTGGAAATCCCTGCCTAACAGCGCTGTGGGTGTACCTACACCACACGGACAAAATCCTGGAACTCCCTCCCTAACAGCGCTGTGTGTGTACCTACACCACACAGTCAAAATCCTGGGACCACCTCCCTAACAGCACAGAGGTTGTACCTACACCACATGGACTCAATGCGGGATCTCCCTCCCTAACTGCACTGTGGGTGTACCTACATCACAGGGACAAAATCCTGGAACTCCCTTCCTAACAGCACTGTGGGTGTACCTACACCACATGGACAAAATCCTGGAACTCCCTCCCTAACAGCACTGTGGGTGTACCTACACCACATGGACAAAATCCTGGAACTCCCTCCCTAACAGCACTGTGGGTGTACCTACACCACACGGACAAAATCCTGGAACTCCCTCACTAACAGCACTGAGGGTGTACCTACACCACACGGACAAAATCCTGGAACTCCCTCCCTAACAGTTCTGTGGGTGTACCTACACAACATGGACAAAATCCTGGAACTCACTCCCTAACAGCACTGAGGGTGTACGTACAAGAAACAGACAACATCCTGGAACACCCTCCCTAACAGCGCTGTGGGTGTACCTACATCACAGGGACAAAATCCTGGAACTCCCTCCCTAACAGCGGTGTGTGTGTACCTACATCACAGGGACAAAATCCTGGAACTCCCTCCATAACAGCACTGAGGGTGTAACTACATCACAGGGACAAAATCCTGGAACTCCCTCCCTAACAGCACTGTGGGTGTACCTACACCACACGGACAAAATCCTGGAACACCCTCCCTAACAGCACTGTGGGTGTACCTACACCACATGGACAAAATCCTGGAATTCCATCCCTAACAGCACTGTGGGTGTACCTACACGACACGGACAAAATCCTGGAATTCCCTCCCTAACAGCGCTGTGGGTGTACCTACATCACAGGGACAAAATCCTGGAAATCCCTCCCTAACAGCGCTGTTGGTGTACGTACACCACACAGTCAAAATCCTGGGAACACCTCCCTAACAGCACTGTGGGTGTACCTACACAACATGGACAAAATCCTGGAACTCCCTCCCTAACAGCACTGTGAGTGTACCTACACAACATGGACAAAATCCTGGAACTCCCTCCCTAACAGCAGTGTGTGTGTACCTACATCACAGGGACAAAATCCTGGAACTCCCTCCATAACAGCACTGAGGGTGTACCTACATCACAGGGACACAATCCTGGAACTCCCTCCCTAACAGCGGTGTGGGTGTACCTGCATCACAGGGACAAAATCCTGGAACTCCCTCTCTAACAGCGCTGTGGGTGTACCTACACCACATAGTCAAAATCCTGGAACACCCTCCCTAACAGCACTGTGGGTGTACGTACACCACACGGACAAAATCCTGGAACTCCCTCCCTAACAGCGCTGTGTGTGTACCTAAACCACACAGTCAAAATCCTGGGACCACCTCCCTAACAGCACAGTGGGTGTACCTACACCACATGGACTCAATGCGGGATCTCCCTCCCTAACTGCACTGAGGGTGTACCTACACCACCCGGACAAAATCCTGGAACTCCATCCCTAACAGCGCTGTGGGTGTACGTACACCACACGGACAAAATCCTGGAACTCCCTCCCTAACAGCACCGTGGGTGTACCTACACCACATGGACTCAATCCTGGAACTCCCTACCTAACAGTGCTGTGGGTGTACCTACACCACAGGGACAAAATCCTGGAACTCCCTCCCTAACAGCACTGTGGGTGTACCTACATCACATGGACAAAATCCTGGAACTCCCTCCCTAACAGCGCTGTGGGTGTACCTGCACCACACGGACAAAATCCTGGATCTCCGTCCCTAACTGCACAGTGGGTTTACCTACACCAGAGGGACAAAATCCTGGAACTCCCTCCCTAATAGCACTGTGGGTGTACCTACATCACACGGACAAAATCCTGGAACTCCCTCCCTAAAAGCACAGTGGGTGTACCTACACCACATGGACAAAATCTTGGAATTCACTCGTCAACAGCACAGTGGGTGTACCTACACCACACGGAAAACATGCTGGAACTCGCTGCCTAACAGCACTGTGGGTGTACATACACCACGCGGAAAAAATCAGGGAACACCCACCCTAACAGCGCTGTGGGTGTACCTACATCACACGGACTCAATCCTGGAACTCCCTCCCTAACAGCACTGTGGGTGTACCTACACCACACGGACAAAATCCTGGAAATCCCTCCCTAACAGCACTGTGGGTGTACCTACATCACACGGACAAAATCCTGGAAATCCCTCCCTAACAGCACTGTGGGTGTACCTACATCACACGGACAAAATCCTGGAACTCCCTCCCTAACAGCACTGTGGGTGTACCTACACCACACGGACAAAATCCTAGAACTCCCTCCCTAACAGCACTGTGGGTTTACCTACACCACACAGACAAAATCCTGGAAATCCCTCCCTAACAGCACTGTGGGTGTACCTACATCACACGGACAAAATCCTGGAAATCCCTCCCTAACAGCACTGTGGGTGTACCTACATCACACGGACAAAATCCTGGAACTCCCTCCCTAACAGCACTGTGGGTGTACCTACACCACACGGACAACATCCTGGAACTCCCTCCCTAACAGCACTGTGGGTTTACCTACACCACACAGACAAAATCCTGGAACTCCCACCCTAACAGCACTGTGGGTGTACCTACACCACACGGACAAAATCCTGGAACTCCCTCCCTAACTGCGCTGTGGGTGTACCTACACCACACGGACAAAATCTTGGAACTCCCTCCCTAACAGCGCTGTGGGTGTACCTACATCACAGGGACAAAATCCTGGAACTCCCTCCCTAACAGCGCTGTGGGTGTACCTACATCACAGGGACAAAATCCTGGAACTCCCACCCTAACAGCGGTGTGGGTGTACCTACATCACAGGGACAAAATCCTGGAATTCCCTCCCTAACAGCACTGTGGGTGTACCAACACAACATGGACAAAATCCTGGAACTCCCTCCCTAACAGCACTGTGGGTGTACCTATACCACATGGACAAAATCCTGGAACTCCCTCACTAACAGCACTGTGGGTGTACCTACACCACATGGACAAAATCCTGGAACTCCCTCACTAACAGCACTGTGGGTGTACCTACACCACACGGACAAAATCCTGGAACTCTCTCCCTAACAGCACTGTGGGTGTACCTACACCACACGGACAAAATCCTGGAACTCCCAACCTAACAGCACTGTGGTTGTACCTACATCACAGGGACAAAATCCTGGAACTCCCTCCCTAACAGCGCTGTGGGTGTACCTACATCACAGGGACAAAATCCTGGAACTCCCACCCTAACAGCGGTGTGGGTGTACCTACATCACAGGGACAAAATCCTGGAATTCCCTCCCTAACAGCACTGTGGGTGTACCTACACCACACAGTCAAAATCCTGGAACTCCCTCCCTAATAGCACGGTGGGAGTACCTACAGCACAGGGGACAAAATCCTGGAACTCCCTCCCAAAAATCGCTGTGGGTGTACCTACACCACATGGACAAAATCCTGGAACTTCCTCCCTAACAGCACTGTGGGTGTACCTACATCACATGGACAAAATCCTGGAACTCCATCCCTAACAGCACTGTGGGTGTACCTACACCACACGGACAAAATCCTGGAACTCCCTCCCTAACAGCACTGTGGGTGTACCTACACCACACGGACAAAATCTTGGGACTCCCACCCTAACAGCGCTGTGGGTGTACCTACACCACACGGACAAAATCCTGGAACTCCCTCCCTAACAGCACTGTGCGAGTACTTACACCTCATTGACAAAATCCTGGAATTCCCTCCCTAACAGCGTTGTGGGTGTACCTACACCACACGGACAAAATCCTGGAACTCCCTCCCTAACAGCACTGTGGGTGTACCTACACCACACGGACAAAATCCTGGAACTCCCTCACTAACAGCACTGAGGGTGTACCTACATCACATGGACAAAATCCTGGAACTCCCTCACTAACAGCACTGAGGGTGTACCTACACCACACGGACAACATCCTGGAACTCCCTCCCTAACAGCACTGTGGGTGTACCTACACCACACGGACAAAATCCTGGAACTCCCTCCCTAACAGCACTGAGGGTGTACCTACATCACAGGGACAAAATCCTGGAACTCCCTCCCTAACAGCGGTGTGTGTGTACCTACATCACAGGGACAAAATCCTGGAACTCCCTCCATAACAGCACTGAGGGTGTAACTACATCAAAGGGACAAAATCCTGGAACTCCCTCCCTAACAGCACTGTGGGTGTACCTACACCACATGGACAAAATCCTGGAATTCCATCCCTAACAGCACTGTGGGTGTACCTACACCACACGGACAAAATCCTGGAACTCCCTCCCTAACAGCACTGTGGGTGTACCTACACCACACGGACAAAATCTTGGGACTCCCACCCTAACAGCGCTGTGGGTGTACCTACACCACACGGACAAAATCCTGGAACTCCCTCCCTAACAGCACTGTGCGAGTACTTACACCTCATTGACAAAATCCTGGAATTCCCTCCCTAACAGCGTTGTGGGTGTACCTACACCACACGGACAAAATCCTGGAACTCCCTCCCTAACAGCACTGTGGGTGTACCTACACCACACGGACAAAATCCTGGAACTCCCTCACTAACAGCACTGAGGGTGTACGTGCAAGAAACAGACAAAATCCTGGAACTCCCTCCCTAACAGCACTGAGGGTGTACCTACATCACAGGGACAAAATCCTGGAACTCCCTCCCTAACAGCGGTGTGTGTGTACCTACATCACAGGGACAAAATCCTGGAACTCCCTCCATAACAGCACTGAGGGTGTAACTACATCAAAGGGACAAAATCCTGGAACTCCCTCCCTAACAGCACTGTGGGTGTACCTACACCACACGGACAAAATCCTGGAACTCCCTCCCTAACAGCACAGTGAGTGTACCTACACCACACGGACAAAATCCTGGAACTCCCTCCCTAACAGCACAGTGAGTGTACCTACACCACACGGACAAAATCCTGGAACTCCCTCCCTAACAGCACAGTGAGTGTACCTACACCACACGGACAAAATCCTGGAACTCTCTCCCTAACAGCACAGTGAGTGTACCTACACCACACGGACAAAATCCTGGAACTCCCTCCCTAACAGCACAGTGAGTGTACCTACACCACACGGACAAAATCCTGGAACTCCCTCCCTAACAGCACTGTGGGTGTACCTACACCACATGGACAAAATCCTGGAATTCCATCCCTAACAGCACTGTGGGTGTACCTACACCACATGGACAAAATCCTGGAATTCCATCCCTAACAGCACTGTGGGTGTACCTACACGACACGGACAAAATCCTGGAATTCCCTCCCTAACAGCGCTGTTGGTGTACCTACACCACATGGACAAAATCCTGGAACTCCCTCCCTAACAGCACTGTGGGTGTACCTACACCACACGGACAAAATCCTGGAACTCCCTCCCTAACAGCACTGTGGGTGTACCTACACCACATGGGCTCAATCCTGGAACTCCCTCCCTAACAGCACTGTGGGTGTACCTACACCACAGGGACAAAATCCTGAGAACACCTCCCTAACAGCACTGAGGGTGTACCTACACAACACGGACAAAATCCTGGAACTCCCTCCCTAACAGCACTGTGGGTGTACCTACACCACACGGACAAAATCCTGGAACTCCCTCCCTAACAGCACTGTGGGTGTACCTACATCACAGGGACAAAATTTTGGAACTCGCTCCCTAACAGCGGTGTGGGTGTACCTACATCACATGGACTCAATGCGGCATCTCCCTCCCTAACTGCACTGTGGGTGTACCTACACCACACGGACAAAATCCTGGATCTCCGTCCCTAACTGCACTGTGGGTTTACCTACACCAGAGGGACAAAATCCTGGAACTCCCTCCCTAAAAGAACAGTGGGTGTACCTACACCTCATGGACAAAATCTTGGAATTCACTCGTCAACAGCACAGTGGGTGTACCTACACCACACGGAAAACATCCTGGAACTCGCTGCCTAACAGCACTGTGGGTGTACATGCACCACGCGGAAAAAATCCAGGAACACCCACCCTAACAGCACTGTGGGTATACCAGCACCACACGGACAATATCCTGGAACTCAATCCCTAACAGCACTGTGGGTGTACCTACATCACACGGACTCAATCCTGGAACTAGCTCACTAACAGCGCTGTGGGTGTACCTACACCACAGGGATAAAATCCTGGAACTCCCTCCCTAACAGCGCTGTGGGTGTACCTACATCACACGGACAAAATCCTGGAACTCCCTCCCTTACAGCACTGTGGGTGTACCTACATCACACGGACAAAATCCTGGAACTCCCTCCCTAACAGCACTGAGGGTGTACCTACACCGCAAGGAAAAAATCCTGGATCTTCCTCCCAAAAATCACTGTGGGTGTACCTAAACCACACGGACAAAATCATGGAAGTCCCTCACTAACAGCACTGTGGGTGTACCTACACCTCATTGACAAATTCCTGGAATTCCCTCCCTAACAGCACTGTGGGTGTACCTACACCGCAAGGAAAAAATCCTGGATCTTCCTCCCAAAAATCACTGTGGGTGTACCTACACCACACGGACAAAATCATGGAAGTCCCTCACTAACAGCACTGTGGGTGTACCTACACCTCATTGACAAATTCCTGGAATTCCCTCCCTAACAGCACTGTGGGTGTACCTACACCACACGGACAAAATCCTGGAACTCCCTCCCTAACAGCACGGTGGGTGTACCTACACCACAGGGGACAAAATCCTGGATCTCTCTCCCAAAAATCACTGTGGGTGTACCTACACCACACGGACAACATCCTGGTTCTCGCACCCTAACAGCACTGTGGGTGTACCTACATCACAGGGACAAAATCCTGGAACTCCCTCCCTAACAGCACTGTGGGTGTACCTACACCGCACGGACAAAATCCTGGAACTGCCTCCCTAACAGCGCTGTGGGTGTACCTACACCACACCGACAAAATCCTGGAACTCCATCCCTAACAGCGCTGTGGGTGTACCTACATCACACGGACAAAATCCTGGAACTCCCTCCCTAAAAGCACTGTGGGTGTACCTACAGCACATGGACAAAATCTTGGAATTCACTCGTCAACAGCACAGTGGGTGTACCTACACCACACGGAAAACATGCTGGAACTCGCTGCCTAACAGCACTGTGGGTGTACATACACCACGCGGAAAAAATCAGGGAACACCCACCCTAACAGCACTGTGGGTGTACCTACATCACACGGACTCAATCCTGGAACTCCCTCACTAACAGCACTGTGGGTGTACCTACATCACACGGACAAAATCCTGGAAATCCCTCCCTAACAGCACTGTGGGTGTACCTACACCACACGGACAAAATCCTAGAACTCCCTCCCTAACGGCACTGTGGGTGTACCTACACCACACGGACAACATCCTGGAACTCCCTTCCTAACAGCACTGTGGGTTTACCTACACCACACAGACAAAATCATGGAACTCCCTCCCTAACAGCACTGTGGGTGTACCTACACCACACAGACAAAATCCTGGAACTCCCACCCTAACAGCACTGTGGGTGTACCTACACCACACGGACAAAATCTTGGAACTCCCTCCCTAACAGCGCTGTGGGTGTACCTACATCACAGGGACAAAATCCTGGAACTCCCACCCTAACAGCGGTGTGGGTGTACCTACACCACACGGACAAAATCCTGGAATTCCCTCCCTAACAGCACTGTGGGTGTACCTACATCACAGGGACAAAATCCTGGAATTCCCTCCCTAACAGCACTGTGGGTGTACCTACACCACATGGACAAAATCCTGGAACTCCCTTCCTAACAGCGCTGTGGGTGTACCTACAGCACACGGACAAAATCCTGAACTCCCTCCCTAACAGCGCTGTGGGTGTACCAACACAACATGGACAAAATCCTGGAACTCCCTCCCTAACAGCACTGTGGGTGTACCTATACCACATGGACAAAATCCTGGAACTCCCTCACTAACAGCACTGTGGGTGTACCTACAGCACACGGACAAAATCCTGAACTCCCTCCCTAACAGCAATGTGGGTGTACCAACACAACATGGACAAAATCCTGGAACTCCCAACCTAACAGCACTGTGAGTGTACCTACACAACACGGACAAAATCCTGGAACTCCCTCCCAAAAATCGCTGTGGGTGTACCTACATCACACGGACAAAATCCTGGAACTCCATCCCTAACAGCACTGTGGGTGTACCTACACCACACGGACAAAATCCTGGAACTCCCTCCCTAACAGCACTGTGGGTGTACCTACATCACACGGACAAAATCCTGGAACTCCCTCCCTAACAGCACTGTGGGTGTACCTACACCACACGGACAAAATCCTGGAACTCCCTCCCTAACAGCACTGTGGGTGTACCTACACCACACGGACAAAATCCTGGAACTCCCTCCCTAACAGCGCTGTGGGTGTACCTACATCACAGGGACAAAATCCTGGAACTCCCTCCCTAACAGCACTGTGGGTGTACCTACACCACATGGACAAAATCCTGGAACTCCCTCCCTAACAGCGCTGTGGGTGTACCTACACCACACGGACAAAATCCTGGAACTCCCTCCCTAACAGCACTGTGGGTGTACCTACACCACAAGGACAAAATCCTGGAACTCCCTCCCTAACAGCACTGTGGGTGTACCTACACCACATGGACAAAATCCTGGAACTCCCTCACTAACAGCACTGTGGGTGTACCTACACCACACGGACAAAATCCTGGAACTCCCTCCCTAACAGTTCTGTGGGTGTACCTACACCACATGGACAAAATCCTGGAACTCCCTCACTAACAGCACTGAGGGTGTACCTACACCACACGGACAAAATCCTGGAACTCCCTCACTAACAGCACTGTGCGTGTACCTACACCACACGGACAAAATCCTGGAACTAACTCCCTAACAGCGCTGTCGGTGTAACTACATCACACGGACAAAATCCTGGAACTCCCTCACTAACAGCACTGAGGGTGTACCTGCACCACATGGACAAAATCCTGGAACTCCCTCACTAACAGCACTGAGGGTGTACATACAAGAAACAGACAAAATCCTGGAACTCCCTCCCTAACAGCACTGAGGGTGTACCTACATCACAGGGACAAAATCCTGGAACTCCCTCCCTAACAGCGGTATGTGTGTACCTACATCACAGGGACAAAATCCTGGAACTCCCTCCATAACAGCACTGAGGGTGTAACTACATCAAAGGGACAAAATCCTGGAACTCCCTCACTAACAGCACTGTGGGTGTACCTACACCACATAGTCAAAATCCTGGAACACCCTCCCTAACAGCACTGTGGGTGTACCTACACCCCATGGACAAAATCCTGGAATTCCATCCCTAACAGCACTGTGGGTGTACCTACACGACACGGACAAAATCCTGGAATTCCCTCCCTAACAGCGCTGTGGGTGTACCTACATCACAGGGACAAAATCCTGGAAATCCCTCCCTAACAGCGCTGTTGGTGTACCTACACCACACAGTCAAAATCCTGAGAACACCTCCCTAACAGCACTGTGGGTGTACCTACACAACATCCTGGAACTCCCAACCTAACAGCGCTGTGGGTGTACCTACACCACATGGACAAAATCCTGGAACTCCCTCCCTAACAGCACTGTGGGTGTACCTACACAACACGGACAAAATCCTGGAACTCCCTCCCTAACAGCGGTGTGGGTGTACCTACACCACACGGACAAAATCCTGGAACTCCCTCCCTAACAGCACTGTGGGTGTACCTACATCACAGGGACAAAATCCTGGAACTCCCTCCCTAACAGCGGTGTGGGTGTACCTACATCACAGGGACAAAATCCTGGAACTCCCTCCCTAACAGCGCTGTGGGTGTACCTACACCACAGCAACAAAATCCTGGAACTCCCTCCCTAACAGCACTGTGGGTGTACCTACACCACATAGTCAAAATCCTGGAACTCCCTCCCTAACAGCACTGTGGGTGTACCTACACCACATGGACAAAATCCTGGAACTCCCTCCCTAACAGCACTGTGGGTGTACCTACACGACACGGACAAAATCCTGGAACTCCCTCCCTAACAGCGCTGTGGGTGTACCTACACCACACAGTCAAAATCCTGGGACCACCTCCCTAACAGCACAGTGGGTGTACCTACACCACATGGACTCAATGCGGGATCTCCCTCCCTAACTGCACTGTGGGTGTACCTACATCACACGGACAAAATCCTGGAATTCCCTCACGAACAGCACTGTGGGTGTACCTACACCACAAGGACAAAATCCTGGAACTCCCTCCCTAACAGCGCTATGGGTGTACCTACACCACACGGACAAAATCCTGGAACTCCATCCCTAACAGCACTGTGGGTGTACCTACACCACATGGACTCAATCCTGGAACTCCCTCCCTAACAGCACTGTGGGTGTACCTACACCACACGGACAAAATCCTGGATCTCCGTCCCTAACTGCACTGTGGGTGTACCTACACCACAGGGACAAAATCCTGGAACTCCCTCCCTAAAAGAACTGTGGGTGTACCTACACCTCATGGACAAAATCTTGGAATTCACTCGCTAACAGCACTGTGGGTGTACCTACACCACACGGAAAACATCCTGGAACTCGCTGCCTAACAGCACTGTGGGTGTACATGCACCACGCGGAAAAAATCCAGGAACACCCACCCTAACAGCACTGTGGGTATACCAGCACCACACGGACAATATCCTGGAACTCAATCCCTAACAGCACTGAGGGTGTACCTACATCACACGGACAAAATCCTGGAAATCCCTCCCTTACAGCACTGTGGGTGTACCTACACCACACGGACAAAATCCTAGAACTCCCTCCCTAACGGCACTGTGGGTGTACCTACACCACACGGACTCAATCCTGGAACTAGCTCACTAACAGCGCTGTGGGTGTTCCTACATCACACGGACAAAATCCTGGAACTCCCTCCCTAACAGCACTGTGGGTGTACCTACATCACACGGACAAAATCCTGGAACTCCCTCCCTAACAGCACTGTGGGTGTACCTACACCACATGGAGAAAATCCTGGAACTCCCTCCCTAACAGCACTGTGGGTGTACCTACACCACATGGAGAAAATCCTGGAACTCCCTCCCTAACAGCACTGTGGGTGTACCTACACCACATGGAGAAAATCCTGGAACTCCCTCCCTAACTGCACTGAGGGTGTACCTACACCACATGGAGAAAATCCTGGAACTCCCTCCCAAAAATCACTGTGGGTGTACCTACACCACACGGACAAAATCATGGAAGTCCCTCCCTAACAGCACAGTGGGTGTACCTACACCACACGGACAACATCCTGGTTCTCGCACCCTAACAGCACTGTGGGTGTACCTACATCACATGGACAAAATCCTGGAACTCCCTCCCTAACAGCACTGTGGGTGTACCTACAGCACACGGACAAAATCCTTGAACTCCCTCCCTAACAGCACTGTGGGTGTACCTACACCACACGGACAAAATCCTGGAACTCCCTCCCTAACAGCACTGTGGGTGTACCTACACCACACGGAAAATATCCTGGAACTCCCTCCCTAACAGCACTGTGGGTGTACCTACATCACACGGACTCAATCCTGGAACTCCCTCCCTAACAGCACTGTGGGTGTACCTACACCACAGGGACAAAATCCTGGAACTCCCTCCCTAACAGCACTGTGGGTGTACCTACATCACACGGACAAAATCCTGGAACTCCCTCCCTAACAGCACTGAGGGTGTACCTACACCGCAAGGAAAAAATCCTGGATCTTCCTCCCAAAAATCACTGTGGGTGTACCTAAACCACACGGACAAAATCATGGAAGTCCCTCACTAACAGCACTGTGGGTGTACCTACACCTCATTGACAAATTCCTGGAATTCCCTCCCTAACAGCACTGTGGGTGTACCTACACCACACGGACAAAATCCTGGAACTCCCTCCCTAACAGCGCTGTGGGTGTATCTACACCACACGGACAAAATCCTGGAACTCCCTCCCTAACGGCACTGTGGGTGTACCTACACCACACGGACAAAATCCTGGAACTCCCTCCCTAACAGCACGGTGGGTGTACCTACACCACAGGGGACAAAATCCTGGATCTCTCTCCCAAAAATCACTGTGGGTGTACCTACACCACACGGACAAAATCCTGGAACTCCCTCCCTAACAGCACAGTGGGTGTACCTACACCACACGAACAAAATCCTGGAACTCCCTCCCTAACAGCACTGTGGGTGTACCTACATCACACGGACAAAATCCTGGAACTCCCTCACTAACAGCGCTGTGGGTCTACCTACACCACATGGACAAAATCCTGGAACTCCCTCCCTAACGGCACTGTGGGTGTATCTACATCACATGGACCAAATCCTGGAACTGCCTCCCTAACAGCACTGTGGGTGTACCTACACAACATGGACTAAATCCTGGAACTCCCTCCCTAACAGCACTGTGGGTGTACCTACACCGCACGGACAAAATCCTGGATCTCCCTCCCAAAAATCACTGTGGGTGTACCTACACCACACGGACAACATCCTGGTTCTCGCACCCTAACAGCACTGTGGGTGTACCTACACCACACAGACAAAATCCTGGATCTCCCTCCCTAACAGCACTGTGGGTGTACCTACATCACGCGGACAAAATCCTGGAACTCCCTCCCTAACAGCACTGTGGGTGTACCTACACCTCATTGACAAAATCCTGGAACTCCCTCCCTAACAGCACTGTGGGTGTACCTACACCACACGGACAAAATCCTGGAACTCCCTCCCTAACAGCACTGTGGGTGTACCTACACCACACGGACAGTTTCCTGGAACTCCCTCCCTAACAGCGCTGTGGGTGTACCTACATCACACGGACAAAATCCTGGAACTCCCTCCCTTACAGCACTGTGGGTGTACCTACATCACACGGACAAAATCCTGGAACTCCATCCCTAACAGCACTGTGGGTGTACCTACACCGCACGGACAAAATCCTGGAACTCCCTCCCTAAAAGCACAGTGGGTGTACCTACACCACATGGACAAAATCTTGGAATTCACTCGTCAACAGCACAGTGGGTGTAACTACACCACACGGAAAAAATCCAGGAACTCCCTACCTAACAGCACTGTGGGTGTACATACACCACACGGAAAAAATCCAGGAAAACCCACCCTAACAGCAATGTGGGTATACCAGCAAGACACGGACAAAATCCAGGAACTCCCTCCCTAACAGCACTGTGGGTGTACCTACATCACACGGACTCAATCCTGGAACTAGCTCACTAACAGCGGTGTGGGTGTACCTACACAACACGGACAAAATCCTGGAAATCCCTCCCTAACAGCACTGTGGGTGTACCTACATCACAGGGACAAAATCCTGGAACTCCCTCCCTAACAGCGCTGTGGGCGTACCTACACCACATGGACTCAATCCTGGAATTGCCTCCCTAACAGCACGGTGGGAGTACCTACACCACATGGACAAAATCCTGGAACTCCCTCCCTAACAGCACTGTGGGTGTACCTACACCACACGGAGAAAATCCTGGAACTCCCTCCCTAACAGCACTGTGGGTGTACCTACATCACAGGGGACAAAATCCAGGTTCTCCCTCCCTAACAGCACTGTGGGTGTACCTACACCCCATGGACAAAATCCTGGAACTCCCTCCCTAACAGCACTGTGGGTGTACCTACACCACAAAGACAAAATCCTGGAACACCCACCCTAACAGCGCTGTGGGTGCACCTACACCACACAGACAAAATCCTGGATCTCCCTCCCAAAAATCACTGTGGGTGCACCTACACCACACGGACAAAATCATGGAATTCCCACCCTAACAGCAGTGTGGGTGTACCTACACCACACGGACAAAATCTTGGAACTCCCTCCCTAACAGCACTGTGGGTGTAACTACATCACAGGGACAAAATCCTGGAACTCCCTCCCTTATAGCACTGTGGGTGTACCTACACCACACGGACAAAATCCTGGAACTCCCTCCCTAACAGCACTGTGGGTGTACCTACACCACACGGACAAAATCCTGGAACTCCCTCCCCAACAGCACTGTGGGTGTACCTACACCACAGGGACAAAATCCTGGATCTCCCTCCCAAAAATCACGGTGGGTGTACCTACAACACACGGACAAAATCCTGGAACTCCGTCCCTAACAGCACTGTGGGTGTACCTACACCACACGGACAAAATCCTGGGACCACATCCCTAACAGCACTGTGGGTGTACCTACACCTCATTGACAAAATCCTGGAATTCCCTCCCTAACAGCACTGTGGGTGTACCTACACCACACGGACAAAATCCTGCAACTCCCGCCCTAACAGCACTGTGGGTGTACCTACACCACACGGACAAAATCCTGGAACTCCCTCCCTAACAGCACTGTGGGTGTACCTACACCACCCGGACAAAATCCTGGAATCCCTCCCTAACAGCGGTGTGGGTGTACCTACACCACACGGACAAAATCCTGGATCTCCCTCCCTAACAGCACTGTGGGCGTACCTACATCACACGGACAAAATCCTGGTACTCCCTCGCTAAAGTGCTGTGGGTGTACCAACACCACACGGACAAAATCCTGGAACTCCCTCGCTAACAGCACTGTGGGTGTACCTACATCTCATTGACAAAATCCTGGAATTCCCTCCCTAACTGCACAGTGGGTGTACGTACACCACATGGACTCAATCCTGGAACTCCATCCCTAACAGCACTGTGGGTGTACCTACACTACAGGGACAAAATCCTGGAACTCCCTCCCTAACAGCACTGTGGGTGTACCTACACCACATGGACAAAATCCAGGAATTCCCTCCCTAACAGCACTGTGGGTGTACCTACACCACATGGACAAAATCCAGGAATTCCCTCCCTACCGGACTGTGGGTGTACCTACACCACACGGACAAAATCCTGGAACTCCCTCCCTAACAGCACTGTGGGTGTACCTACACCACATGGACAAAATCCAGGAATTCCCTCCCTACCGGACTGAGGGTG
Source organism: Carcharodon carcharias (assembly GCF_017639515.1). Taxonomy (NCBI): domain Eukaryota; kingdom Metazoa; phylum Chordata; class Chondrichthyes; order Lamniformes; family Lamnidae; genus Carcharodon; species Carcharodon carcharias. Next base: position 115,432,779 of record NC_054485.1, read on the forward strand.
TACCTACACAACACGGACAAAATCCTGGATCTCCCTCCCAAAAATCACTGTGGGTGTACCTACACCACACGGACAAAATCCTGGAACTCCCTCCCTAACAGCACTGTGGGTGTACCTACACCACACGGACAAAATCCTGGAACTCCCTCCCTAACAGCACTGTGGGTGTACCTACACCACACGGACAAAATCCTGGAACTCCCTCCCTAACAGCACTGTGGGTGTACCTACACAACACGGACAAAATCCTGGAACTCCCTCCCTAACAGCACTGTGGGTGTACTTACATCACACGGACAAAATCCTGGAACTCCCTCCCTAACAGCGCTGTGGGTGTACCTACACCACACGGACAAAATCCTGGAACTCCCTCCCTAACAGCACTGTGGGTGTACCTACACCACACGGACAAAATCCTGGAACTCCATCCCTAACAGCACTGTGGGTGTACCTACACCACACGGACAAAATCCTGGAACTTCCTCCCTAACAGCACTGTGGGTGTACCTACATCACACGGACAAAATCCTGGAATTGCCTCCCTAACAGCACTGTGGGTGTACCTACACCACATGGACTCAATCCTGGAATTGCCTCCCTAACAGCACGGTGGGAGTACCTACACCACACGGACAAAATCCTGGAACTCCCTCCCTAACAGCACTGTGGGTGTACCTACACCACAGGGGACAAAATCCTGGAACTCCCTCCCTAACAGCACTGTGGGTGTACCTACACCACAGGGGACAAAATCCAGGTTCTCCCTCCCTAACAGCACTGTGGGTGTACCTACACCCCATGGACAAAATCATGGAACTCCCTCCCTAACAGCACTGTGGGTGTACCTACACCACAAAGACAAAATCCTGCAACACCCACCCTAACAGCACTGTGGGTGCACCTACACCACACAGACAAAATCCTGGATCTCCCTCCCAAAAATCACTGTGGGTGCACCTACACCACACGGACAAAATCCTGGAATTCCCACCCTAACAGCAGTGTGGGTGTACCTACACCACACGGACAAAATCTTGGAACTCCCTCCCTAACAGCACTGTGTGTGTACCTACACCACACGGACAAAATCCTGGAACTCCCTCCCTAACAGCACTGTGGGTGTACCTACACCACACGGACAAAATCCTGGAACTCCCTCCCTAACAGCACTGTGGGTGTACCTACACCACACGGACAAAATCCTGGAACTCCCTCCCTAACAGCACGGTGGGTGTACCTACACCACAGGGGACAAAATCCTGGATCTCCCTCCCTAACAGCACAGTGGGTGTACCTACACCTCACGGACAAAATCCTGGGACCACATCCCTAACAGCACTGTGGGTGTACCTACAACACATGGAAAAAATCCTGGAACTCCCTCCCTAACAGCACTGTGGGAGTACCTACACCACACGGACAAAATCCTGCAACTCCCGCCCTAACAGCACTGAGGGTGTACCTACACCACCCGGACAAAATCCTGGAATCCCTCCCTAACAGCGGTGTGGGTGTACCTACACCACACGGACAAAATCCTGGATCTCCCTCCCTAACAGCACTGTGGGCGTACCTACATCACACGGACAAAATCCTGGTACTCCCTCGCTAAAGTGCTGTGGGTGTACCAACACCACACGGACAAAATCCTGGAACTCCCTCGCTAACAGCACTGTGGGTGTACCTACATCTCATTGACAAAATCCTGGAATTCCCTCCCTAACAGCACTGTGGGTGTACCTACACTACAGGGACAAAATCCTGGAACTCCCTCCCTAACAGCACTGTGGGTGTACCTACACCACATGGACAAAATCCAGGAATTCCCTCCCTACCGGACTGTGGGTGTACCTACACCACACGGACAAAATCCTGGAACTCCCTCCCTAACAGCACTGTGGGTGTACCTACACCACATGGACAAAATCCAGGAATTCCCTCCCTACCGGACTGTGGGTGTACCTACACAACACGGACAAAATCCTGGATCTCCCTCCCAAAAATCACTGTGGGTGTACCTACAGCACAGGGACAAAATCATGGAAGTCCCTCACTATCAGCACTGTGGGTGTACCTACAGCACAAAGACAAAATCGTGGAACTCCCTCCCTAACAGCACTGTGGGTGTAACTACATCACAGGGACAAAATCCTGGAACTCCCTCCCTAACAGCACTGTGGGTGTACCTACACCACACGGACAAAATCCTGGAAGTCCCTCCCTAACAGCACTGTGGGTGTACCTACACAACAAGGACAAAATCCTGGACGTCCGTCCCTAACAGCACTGTGGGAGTACCTACACCACACGGATAAAATCCTGGAACTCGCGCCCTAACAGCACTGAGGGTGTACCTACACCACATGGACAAAATCCTGGAACTCTATCCCTAACAGCGCTGTGGGTGTACCTACACCACACGGACAAAATCCTGAACTCTATCCCTAACAGCGCTGTGGGTGTACCTACACCACACGGAAAAAATCCTGGAACTCCATCCCTAACAGCACTGTGGGTGTACCTACACCGCACGGACAAATTCCTGGAACTTCCTCCCTAACAGCACAGTGGGTGTACCTACATCACACGGACAAAATCCTGGAACAACCTCCCTAACAGCACTGTGGGTGTACCTACATCACAGGGACAAGATCCTGGAACTCTTTCCCTAACAGCACTGTGGGTGTACCTACACCACACGGACAAAATCCTGGGACCACATCCCTAACAGCACTATGGGTGTACCTACAACACATGGACAAAATCCTGGAATTCCCTCCCTAACAGCACTGTGGGTGTACCTACACCTTATTGACAAAATCCTGGAATTCCCTCCCTAACAGCGGTGTGGGTGTACCTACATCACAGGGACAAAATCCTGGAACTCCTTCCCTAACAGCGCTGTGGGTGTACCTACATCACAGGGACAAAATCCTGGAACTCCCTCCCTAACAGCATTGTGGGTGTACCTACACCACACGGACAAAATCCTGGAACTCACTCCCTAACAGCACTGAGGGTGTACCTACACCACATGGGCTCAATCCTGTAACTCCCTCCTTAACAGCGGTGTGGGTGTACCTACATCACAGGGACAAAATCCTGGAACTCCCTCCCTAACAGCGGTGTGTGTGTACCTACATCACAGGGACAAAATCCTGGAACTCCCTCCGTAACAGCGCTGTGGGTGTACCTACATCACACGGACAAAATCCTGGAACTCCCTCCGTAACAGCGCTGTGGGTGTACCTACACCACACGGACAAAATCCTGGAACTCCCTCCGTAACAGCACTGTGGGTGTACCTACACCACACGGACAAAATCCTGGAACTCCCTCCGTAACAGCACTGTGGGTGTACCTACATCACAGGGACAAAATCCTGGAACTCCCTCCCTAACAGCGGTGTGTGTGTACCTACATCACAGGGACTAAATCCTGGAACTCCCTCCCTAACAGCGGTGTGTGTGTACCTACATCACAGGGAAGGGAAAATCCTGGAACATCCTCCTAACAGCACTGTGGGTGTACCTACATCACAGGGACAAGAATCCTGGAACTCCTTCCCTAACACGCTGTGGGTGTACCTACTCCACACGGACAAAATCTGGAACCTCCATCCCTAACAGCCTGTGGGTGTACCTACATCACATGGACAAAATCCTGGAACTCCTCCCTAACAGCCTGTGGGTGTACCTACATCACAGGGACAAGATCCTGGAACTCCCTCCCTAACAGCGCTGTGGGTGTACCTACACTCACAGGGACAAAATTCCTGGGAACTCCCTCCCTAACAGCACTGTGGGTGTACCTACACCACATGGGACAAAATCCTGGAACTTCCCTCCCTAACAGCAGCTGTGGGTGTACCTACACCTCATGACAAAATCCTGGAACTCCCTCCCTAACAGCCTGTGGGTGTACCTACACCACAGGACAAAATCCTGGAACTCCCTCCCTAACAGCACTGTGGGTGTACCTACACCACACGGACAAAATCCTGGAACTCCCTCCCTAACAGCACTGTGGGTGTACCTACACCACACGGACAAAATCCTGGAACTCCTCCCTAACAGCACTGTGGGTGTACCTACACCACATGGACAAAATCCTGGAACTCCCTCCCTAACAGCACTGTGGGTGTACCTACACCACACGGACAAAATCCTGGAATTCCCTCCCTAACAGCACTGTGGGTGTACCTACACCACATGGACAAAATCCTGGAACTCCCTCCCTAACAGCACTGTGGGTGTACCTACACCACAGGGACAAAATCCTGGAACTCCCTCCCTAACAGCACTGTGGGTGTACCTACACCACACGGACAAAATCCTGGAACTCCCTCCCTAACAGCACTGTGGGTGTACCTACAACACACGGACAAAATCCTGGAACTCCCTCCCTAACAGCACTGTGGGTGTACCTACACCACACGGACAAATCCTGGAACTCCCTCCCTAACAGCACTGTGGGTGTACCTACACCACACGGACAAAATCCTGGAACTCCCTCCCTAACAGCGCTGTGGGTGTACCTACACCACACGGACAAAATCCTGGAACTCCCTCCCTAACAGCACTGTGGGTGTACCTACATCACAGGGACAAAATCCTGGAACTCCCTCCCTAACAGCACTGTGGGTGTACCTACACCACACGGACAAAATCCTGGAACTCCCTCCCTAACAGCACTGTGGGTGTACCTACACACATGGACAAAATCCTGGAACTCCCTCCCTAACAGCACTGTGGGTGTACCTACAACACATGGACAAAATCCTGGAACTCCCTCCCTAACAGCTCTGTGGGTGTACCTACACCACATGGACAAAATCCTGGAACTCCCTCCCTAACAGCACTGTGGGTGTACCTACACCACACGGACAAAATCCTGGAACTCCCTCCCTAACAGCACTGTGGGTGTACCTACACACACGGACAAAATCCTGGAAATCTCTCCTTAACTGCACTGAGGGAGTACCTACAACACATGGACAAAATCCTGGAACTCCCTCCCTAACAGCGCTGTGGGTGTACCTACACCACACGGACAAAATCCTGGAACTCCCTCCCTAACAGCACTGTGGGTGTACCTACACCACACGGACAAAATCCTGGAACTCCCTCCCTAACAGCACTGTGGGTGTACCTACATCACAGGGAAAAATCCTGGAACTCCCTCCCTAACAGCACTGTGGGTGTACATACACCACACGGACAAAATCCTGGAACTCCCTCCCTAACAGCACTGTGGGTGTACCTACAACACACGGACAAAATCCTGGAACTCCCTCCCTAACAGCGCTGTGGGTGTACCTACACCACACGGACAAAATCCTGGAACTCCCTGCCTAACAGCACTGTGGGTGTACCTACACCACATTGACAAAATCCTGGAACTCCCTCGCTAACAGCACTGTGGGTGTACCTACACCACAGGGACAAATTCCTGGAACTTCCTCCCTAAGAGCACTGTGGGTGTACATACACCACACGGACAAAATCCTGGTAATCCCTCCCTAACAGCACTGTGTGTGTACCTACACCACACGGACAAAAGCCTGGAACTCCCTCCCTAACAGCACTGTGGGTGTACCTACGCCTCACGGACAAAAACCTGGTACTTCCTCCCTAACAGCACTGTGTGTGTACCTACACCACACGGACAAAATCCTGGTACTCCCTCCCTAACAGCACTGTGGGTGTACCTACACCACACGGACAAAATCCCGGAAATCCATCCCTAACATCACTGTGGGTGTACCTACACCACACGGAAAATATTCCTGGAACTCCCTCCCTAACAGCACTGTGGGTGTACCTAAACCACATGGACAACATCCAGGAAGTCCCTCCCTAACAGCACTGTGGGTGTACCTACACCACTTGGACAAAATCCTGGATCTCCCTCCCTAACAGCGCTGTGGGTGTACCTACACAACATGGACAAAATCCTGGAACTCCCTCAATAACAGCACTGTGGGTGTACCTACACCACACGGACAAAATCCTGGAACTCCCTCCCTAACAGCGCTGTGGGTGTACCTACACCACATGGACAAAATCCTGGAACTCCCTCCCTAACAGCACTGTGGGTGTACCTACACCACACGGACAAAATCCTGGAACTCCCTCCCTAACAGCACTGTGGGTGTACCTACACCACAGGGACAAAATCCTGGAACTCCCTCCCTAACAGCACTGTGGGTGTACCTACACCACACGGACAAAATCCTGGAACTCCCTCCCTAACAGCACTGTGGGTGTACCTACACCACATGGACAAAATCCTGGAACTCCCTCCCTAACAGCACTGTGGGTGTACCTACACCACACGGACAAAATCCTGGAACTCCCTCCCTAACAGCACTGTGGGTGTACCTACACCACATGGACAAAATCCTGGAACTCCCTCCCTAACAGCACTGTGGGTGTACCTAAACCACATGGACAAAATCCTGGAACTCCCTCCCTAACAGCACTGTGGGTGTACCTACACCACATGGACAAAATGCTGGATCTCCCTCCCTAACAGCGCTGTGGGTGTACCTACACCACATGGACAAAATCCTGGAACTCCCTCACTAACAGCAGTGTCGGTGTACCTACACCACACGAACAAAATCCTGGAACTGCCGCCCTAACAGCACTGTGGGTGTACCTACACCACACGAACAAAATCCTGGAACTCCCTCCCTAACAGCACTGTGGGTGTACCTACACCACACGGACAAAATCCTGGAACTCCCTCCCTAACAGCACTGTGGGTGTACCTACACAACATGGACAAAATCCTGGAACGCCCTCCCTAACAGCACTGTGGGTGTACCTACACAACATGGACAAAATCCTGGAACTCCCTCCCTAACAGCACTGTGGGTGTACCTACACCACATGGACAAATTCCTGGAACTCCCTCCCTAACAGCACTGTGGGTGTACCTACACCACACGGACAAAATCCTGGAACTCCCTCCCTAACAGCACTGTGGGTGTACCTACACAACATGGACAAAATCCTGGAACTCCCTCCCTAACAGCACTGTGGGTGTACCTACACAACATGGACAAAATCCTGGAACTCCCTCCCTAACAGCACTGTGGGTGTATTTACATCACACGGACAAAATCCTGGAACTCCCTCCCTAACAGCACTGTGGGTGTACCTACATCACAGGGACAAATTCCTGGAACTCCCTCCCTAACAGCACTGTGGGTGTACCTACACCACACGGACAAAATCCTGGAACTCCCTCCCTAACAGCACTGTGGGTGTACCTACACCACACGGACAAAATCCTGGAACTCCCTCCCTAACAGCACTGTGGGTGTACCTACACCACACGGACAAAATCCTGGAACTCCCTCCCTAACAGCACTGTGGGTGTACCTACACCACACGGACAAAATCCTGGAACTCCCTCCCTAACAGCACTGTGGGTGTACCTACACCACACGGACAAAATCCTGGAACTCCCTCCCTAACAGCACTGTGGGTGTACCTACACCACATGGACAAAATCCTGGAACTCCCTCCCTAACAGCACTGTGGGTGTACCTACACCACACGGACAAAATCCTGGAACTCCCTCCCTAACAGCACTGTGGGTGTACCTACACCACCCGGACAAAATCCTGGAATCCCTCCCTAACAGCACTGTGGGTGTACCTACACCACATGGACAAAATCCTGGAACTCCCTCCCTAACAGCACTGTGGGTGTACCTACACCACACGGACAAAATCCTGGAACTCCCTCCCTAACAGCACTGTGGGTGTACCTACACCACACGGACAAAATCCTGGAACTCCCTCCCTAACAGCACTGTGGGTGTACCTACACCACACGGACAAAATCCTGGAACTCCCTCCCTAACAGCACTGTGGGTGTACCTACACCACATGGACAAAATCCTGGAACTCCCTCCCTAACAGCACTGTGGGTGTACCTACACCACACGGACAAAATCCTGGAACTCCCTCCCTAACAGCACTGTGGGTGTACCTACACCACACGGACTCAAACCTGGAACTCGCTCCCTAACAGCACTGTGGGTGTACCTACACCACACGGACAAAATCCTGGAACTCCCTCCCTAACAGCACTGTGGGTGTACCTACACCACACGGACTCAATCCTGGAACTCGCTCCCTAACAGCACGGTGGGTGTACCTACACCACAAGCACAAAATCCAGCAAGTGCCTCCCTAACAGCACTGTGGGTGTACCTACACCACACGGACTAAATCCTGGAAATCCCTCCCTAACAGCACTGTGGGTGTACCTACACCACACGGACAAAATCCTGGAACTCCCTCCCTAACAGCACTGTGGGTGTACCTACAACACATGGACAAATCCTGGAACTCCCTCCCTAACAGCACTGTGGGTGTACCTACACCACATGGACAAAATCCTGGAACTCCCTCCCTAACAGCACTGTGGGTGTACCTACACCACACGGACAAAATCCTGGAACTCCCTCCCTAACAGCACAGTGGGTGTACCTACACCACACGGACAAACTGCTGGAACTCTCTCCCTAACAGCACAGTGGGTGTACCTACACCACACGGACAAACTGCTGGAACTTCCTCCCTAACAGCACTGTGGGTGTACCTACACCACACGAACAAAATCCTGGAACTGCCGCCCTAACAGCACTGTGTGTGTACCTACACCACACAGACAAATTCCTGGAACTCCCTCCCTAACAGCACTGTGTGTGTACCTACACCACACAGACAAATTCCTGGAACTCCCTCCCTAACAGCACTGTGGGTGTACCTACACAACATGGACAAAATCCTGGAACGCCCTCCCTTACAGCACTGTGGGTGTACCTACACCACACGGACAAATTCCTGGAACTACCTCCCTAACAGCACTGTGGGTGTACCTACACAACATGGACAAAATCCTGGAACGCCCAGCCTTACAGCACTGTGGGTGCACTCACACAACATGGACAAAATACTGGAACTCCCTCCCTAACAGCGCTGTGGGTGTACCTACACCACACGGACAAAATCCTGGAACTCCCTCCCTAACAGCACTGTGGGTGTACCTACACCACACGGACAAAATCCTGGAACTCCCTCCCTAACAGCACTGTGGGTGTACCTACATCACAGGGAAAAATTCCTGGAACTTCCTCCCTAACAGCAATGTGGGTGTACCTACACCACATTGACAAAATCCTGGAACTCCCTCGCTAACAGCACTGTGGGTGTACCTACACCACAGGGACAAAATCCTGGAACTTCCTCCCTAACAGCACTGTGGGTGTACATACACCACACGGACAAAATCCGGGAAATCCCTCCCTAACAGCACTGTGGGTGTACCTACACCACACGGACAAAAACCTGGAACTCCCTCCCTAATAGCACTGTGGGTGTACCTACACCACACGGACAAAATCCTGGTACTTCCTCCCTAACAGCACTGTGGGTGTACCTACACCACACGGACAAAATCCTGGAACTCCCTCCCTAACAGCACTGTGGGTGTACCTACACCACACGGACAAAATCCTGGAACTCCCTCCCTAACATCACTGTGGGTGTACCTACACCACACGGACAAAATCCTGGAACTCCCTCCCTAACAGCACTGTGGGTGTACCTACACCACATGGACAAAATCCTGGAACTCCCTCCCTAACAGCACTGTGGGTGTACCTACACCACATGGACAAAATCCTGGAACTCCCTCCCTAACAGCACTGTGGGTGTACCTACACCACATGGACAAAATCCTGGAACTCCCTCCCTAACAGCACTGTGGGTGTACCTACACCACACGGACAAAATCCTGGAACTCCCTCCCTAACAGCACTGTGGGTGTACCTACACCACACGGACAAAATCCTGGAACTCCCTCCCTAACAGCACTGTGGGTGTACCTACACCACACGGACAAAATCCTGGAACTCCCTCCCTAACAGCACTGTGGGTGTACCTACACCACACGGACAAAATCCTGGAATTCCCTCCCTAACAGCACTCAGGGTGTACCTACACCGCATGGACAAAATCCTGGAACTCCCTCCCTAACAGCACGGTGTGTGTACCTACACCGCACGGACATTTTCCAGGAACTCTTTCCCTAACAGCGCTGTGGGTGCTCGTAAACCACACGGACATTTTCCAGGAACTCCCTCCCTAACAGCACCGTGGGTTTATCTACACCACACGGAGAAAATCCTGGAACTGCGTCCCTAACAGCACTGTGGGTGTACCTACACCACACGGACAAAATCCTGAAATTCCCTCCCTAACAGCACTGTGGGTGTACCTACACCGCATGGACAAAATCCTGGAACTCCCTCCCTAACAGCGCTGTGGGTGTACCTACACCACACGCACAAAATCTCGGAAATCCATCCCTAACATCACTGTGGGTGTACCTACACCACACGGAAAATATTCCTGGAACTCCCTCCCTTGCAGCACTGTGGGTGTACCTAAACCACATGGACAACATCCAGGAAGTCCCTCCCTAACAGCACTGTGGGTGTACCTACACCACTTGGACAAAATGCTGGATCTCCCTCCCTAACAGCGCTGTGGGTGTACCTACACAACATGGACAAAATCCTGGAACTCCCTCAATAACAGCACTGTGGGTGTACCTACACCAGAGGGACAAATTGCTGGAACTCCCTCCCTAACAGCCCTGTGGGTGTACCTACAGCACACGGACAAATTCCTGGAACTCCCTCCCTAACAGCCCTGTGGGTGTACCTACACCACACGGACAAATCCGTGGAATTCCCTCCCTAACAGCCCTGTGGGTGTACCTACACCAAATGGATAAAATCCTGGAACTCCCTCCCTAACAGCGCTGTGGGTGTACCTACACTACACGGACAAAATCCTGGAACACCCTCACTAACAGCACTGTGGGTGTACCTACACCAGAGGGACAAATTCCTGGAACACCCTCCCTAACAGCACTGTGGGTGTACCTACACCACACGGACAAAATCCTGGAACTCCCTCCCTAACAGCACTGTGGGTGTACCTACACCACACGGACAAAATCCTGGAAGTCCCTCCCTAACAGCACTGTGGGTGTACCTACACCACATGGACAAAATCCTGGAACTCCCTCCCTAACAGCACTGTGGGTGTACCTACACAACATGGACAAAATCCTGGAACTCCCTCCCTAACAGCACTGTGGGTGTACCTACACCACAGGGACAAAATCCTGGAACTCCCTCCCTAACAGCACTGTGGGTGTACCTACACCACACGGACAAAATCCTGGAACTCCCTCCCTAACAGCACTGTGGGTGTACCTACACCACACGGACAAAATCCTGGAACTCTCTCCCTAACAGCACTGTGGGTGTACCTACACCACACGGACTAAATCCTGGAACTCCCTCCCTAACAGCACTGTGGGTGTACCTACACCACACGGACAAAATCCTGGAACTCCCTCCCTAACAGCACTGTGGGTGTACCTACACCACACGGACAAAATCCTGGAACTCGCTCCCTAACAGCACTGTGGGTGTACCTACACCACAAGGACAAAATCCTGGAACTCCCTCCCTAACAGCACTGTGGGTGTACCTACACCACACGGACAAAATCCTGGAACTCCCTCCCTAACAGCACTGTGGGTGTACCTACACCACATGGACAAAATCCTGGAACTCCCTCCCTAACAGCACTGTGGGTGTACCTACACCACACGGACAAAATCCTGGAACTCCCTCCCTAACAGCACTGTGGGTGTACCTACACCACACGGACAAAATCCTGGAACTCCCTCCCTAACAGCACTGTGGGTGTACCTACACCACACGGACAAAATCCTGGAACTCCCTCCCTAACAGCACTGTGGGTTTACCTACACCACACGGACAAAATCCTGGAACTCCCTCCCTAACAGCACTGTGGGTGTACCTACACCACACGGACAAAATCCCGTAACTGCCTCCCTAACAGCGCTGTGGGTATAACTACACCGCAGGGAAACAATCCTGGAAAATTCTCCCTAACAGCACTGTGGGTGTACCTACGCCAAAGGGACAAGATCCTGGAACTCCCTCCCTAACAGCACTGTGGGTGTACCTACACCACACGGACAAATTCCTGGAACTCCCTCCCTAACAGCACTGTGGGTGTACCTACACAACATGGACAAAATCCTGGAACTCCCTCCCTAACAGCACTGTGGGTGTACCTACACAACATGGACAAAATCCTGGAACTCCCTCCCTAACAGCACTGTGGGTGTACCTACACAACATGGACAAAATCCTGGAACTCCCTCCCTAACAGCACTGTGGGTGTACCTACACCACACGGACAAAATCCTGGAACTACCTCCCTAACAGCACTGTGGGTGTACCTACACCACACGGACAAAATCCTGGAACTCCCTCCCTAACAGCACTGTGGGTGTACCTACACCACACGGACAAAATCCTGGAACTCCCTCCCTAACAGCACTGTGGGTGTACCTACACCACACGGACAAAATCCTGGAACTCCCTCCCTAACAGCACTGTGGGTGTACCTACACCACACGGACAAAATCCTGGAACTCCCTCCCTAACAGCACTGTGGGTGTACCTACATCACACGGACAAAATCCTGGAACTCCCTCCCTAACAGCACTGTGGGTGTACCTACACCACACGGACAAAATCCTGGAACTCCCTCCCTAACAGCACTGTGGGTGTACCTACACCACACGGACAAAATCCTGGAACTCCCTCCCTAACAGCGCTGTGGGTGTACCTACACCACACGGACAAAATCCTGGAACTCCCTCCCTAACAGCACTGTGGGTGTACCTACACCACATGGACAAAATCCTGGAACTCCCTCCCTAACAGCACTGTGGGTGTACCTACACCACACGGACAAATTCCTGGAACTTCCTCCCTAACAGCACTGTGGGTGTACCTACACCACACGGACAAAATCCTGGAATCCCTCCCTAACAGCACTGTGGGTGTACCTACACCACACGGACAAAATCCTGGAACTCCCTCCCTAACAGCACTGTGGGTGTACCTACACCACACGGACAAAATCCTGGAATTCACTCCCTAACAGCACTGTGGGTGTACCTACACCACACGGACAAAATCCTGGAACTCCCTCCCTAACAGCACTGTGGGTGTACCTACACCACACGGACAAAATCCTGGAAATCCCTCCCTAACAGCACTGTGGGTGTACCTACACCACACGGACAAAATCCTGGAACTCCCTCCCTAACAGCACTGTGGGTGTACCTACACCACATGGACAAAATCCTGGAACTCCCTCCCTAACAGCACTGTGGGTGTACCTACACCACATGGACAAAATCCTGGAACTCCCTCCCTAACAGCACTGTGGGTGTACCTACACAACATGGACAAAATCCTGGAACTCCCTCCCTAACAGCACTGTGGGTGTACCTACACCACATGGACAAAATCCTGGAACTCCCTCCCTAACAGCACTGTGGGTGTACCTACACCACACGTGCAAAATCCTGGAACTCCCTCCCTAACAGCGCTGTGGGTGTACCTACACCACACGGACAAACTGCTGGAACTCTCTCCCTAACAGCACTGTGGATGTATCTACACCACACGGACAAAATCCTGGAACTGCCGCCCTAACAGCGCTGTGGGTGTACCTACACCACACGGACAAAATCCTGGAATTCCCTCCCTAACAGCACTCTGGGTGTACCTACACCGCATGGACAAAATCCTGGAACTCCCTCCCTAACAGCACGGTGTGTGTACCTACACCGCACGGACATTTTCCAGGAACTCTTTCCCTAACAGCGCTGTGGGTGCTCGTAAACCACACGGACATTTTCCAGGAACTCCCTCCCTAACAGCACCGTGGGTTTATCTACACCACACGGAGAAAATCCTGGAACTGCGTCCCTAACAGCACTGTGGGTGTACCTACACCACACGGACAAAATCCTGAAATTCCCTCCCTAACAGCACTGTGGGTGTACCTACACCGCATGGACAAAATCCTGGAACTCCCTCCCTAACAGCGCTGTGGGTGTACCTACACCACACGCACAAAATCCCGGAAATCCATCCCTAACATCACTGTGGGTGTACCTACACCACACGGAAAATATTCCTGGAACTCCCTCCCTTGCAGCACTGTGGGTGTACCTAAACCACATGGACAACATCCAGGAAGTCCCTCCCTAACAGCACTGTGGGTGTACCTACACCACTTGGACAAAATGCTGGATCTCCCTCCCTAACAGCGCTGTGGGTGTACCTACACCACATGGACAAAATCCTGGAACTCCCTCAATAACAGCACTGTGGGTGTACCTACACCACTTGGACAAATTGCTGGAACTCCCTCCCTAACAGCCCTGTGGGTGTACCTACAGCACACGGACAAATTCCTGGAACTCCCTCCCTAACAGCCCTGTGGGTGTACCTACACCAAATGGATAAAATCCTGGAACTCCCTCCCTAACAGCGCTGTGGGTGTACCTACACCACACGGACAAAATCCTGGAACTCCCTCCCTAACAGCACTGTGGGTGTACCTACACCACACGGACAAAATCCTGGAACTCCCTCCCTAACAGCACTGTGGGTGTACCTACACCACATGGACAAAATCCTGGAACTCCCTCCCTAACAGCACTGTGGGTGTACCTACACCACACGGACAAAATCCTGGAACTCCCTCACTAACAGCACTGTGGGTGTACCTACACCACACGGACAAAATCCTGGAACTCCCTCCCTAACAGCACTGTGGGTGTACCTACACCACACGGACAAAATCCTGGAACTCCTCCCTAACAGCACTGTGGGTGTACCTACACACACGGACAAAATCCTGGAACTCCCTCCCTAACAGCACTGTGGGTGTACCTACACCACAAGGACAAAATCCTGGAACTCCCTCCCTAACAGCACTGTGGGTGTACCTACACCACATGGACAAAATCCTGGAACTCAATCCCTAACAGCACTGTGGGTGTACCTACACCACATGGACAAAATCCTGGAACTCCCTCCCTAACAGCACTGTGCGTGTACCTACACCACACGGACAAAATCCTGGAACTCCCTCCCTAACAGCACTGTGTGTGTACCTACACCACACGGACAAATTCCTGGAACTCCCTCCCTAACAGCACTGTAGGTGTACCTACACAACATGGACAAAATCCTGGAACTCCCTCCCTAACAGCACAGTGGGTGTACCTACACCACACGGACAAACTGGTGGAACTCTCTCCCTAACAGCACTGTGGGAGTACCTACACCACACGAACAAAATCCTGGAACTGCCGCCCTAACAGCGCTGTGGGTGTACCTACACCACACGAACAAAATCCTGGAACTGCCGCCCTAACAGCGCTGTGGGTGTACCTACACCACACGGACAAAATCCTGAAATTCCCTCCCTAACAGCACTCTGGGTGTACCTACACCGCATGGACAAAATCCTGGAACTCCCTCCCTAACAGCACTGTGGGTGTACCTACACCACACGGACAAATTCCTGGAACTCCCTCCCTAACAGCACTGTAGGTGTACCTACACAACATGGACAAAATCCTGGAACTCCCTCCCTAACAGCACTGTGGGTGTACCTACACCACACGGACAAATTCCTGGAACTCCCTCCCTAACAGCACTGTGGGTGTACCTACAACACACGGACAAATTCCTGGAACTCCCTCCCTAACAGCACTGTGGGTGTACCTACACAACATGGACAAAATCCTGGAACGCCCTCCCTTACAGCACTGTGGGTGCACCCACACAACATGGACAAAATACTGGAACTCCCTCCCTTTCAGCATTGTGGGCGTACCTACATCACACGGACAAAATCCTGGAACTCCCTCCCTAACAGCACTGTGGGTGTACCTACACTACATTGAAAATATCCTGAAACTCCCTCACTAACAGCACTGTGGGTGTACCTACACAACACGGACAAAACCCTGGAACTCCCACCCTAACAGCACTGTGGGTGTACCTACACCACATGGACAAAATCCTGGAACTCCCTCCCTAACAGCACTGTGGGTGTACCTACACCACATGGACAAAATCCTGGAACTCCCTCCCTAACAGCACTGTGGGTGTACCTACACCACACGGACAAAATCCTGGAACTCCCTCCCTAACAGCACTGTGGGTGTACCTACACCACATGGACAAAATCCTGGAACTCCCTCTCTAACAGCACTGTGGGTGTACCTACACCACACGGACAAAATCCTGGAACTCCCTCACTAACAGCACTGTGGGTGTACCTACACCAGAGGGACAAATTGCTGGAACTCCCTCCCTAACAGCACTGTGGGTGTACCTACACCACACGGACAAAATCCTGGAACTCCCTCCCTAACTGCACTGTGGATGTACTTACACCACACAGAAAAAGTCCTGGAACTCCCTCCCTAACAGCACTGTGGGTGTACCTACACCACATTAACAAAAATAAAAACAAAAAAATTGCGGATGCTGGAAATCCAAAACAAAAACAGAATTACCTGGAAAAACTCAGCAGGTCTGGCAGCATCGGCGGAGAAGAAAAGAGTTGACATTTCGAGTCCTCATGACCCTTCGACAGAACTTGCATTTGCACTCGAATGCAAGTTCTGTCGAAGGGTCATGAGGACTCGAAATGTCAACTCTTTTCTTCTCCGCCGATGCTGCCAGACCTGCTGAGTTTTTCCAGGTAATACTGTTTTTGTTCCACATTAACAAAATCCTGGCACTCCCTCCCTAACAGCACTGAGGGTGTACCTGCACCACACGGACTCAAACCTGGAACTCGCTCCCTAACAGCACTGTGGGTGTACCTACACCACACGGACTCAATCCTGGAACTCGCTCCCTAACAGAACTGTGGGTGTACCTACACCACAAGCACAAAATCCAGGAACTGCCTCCCTAACAGCACTGTGGGTGTACCTACACCACACGGACAAAATCCTGGAAATCACTCCCTAACAGCGCTGTGTGTGGACCTACACCACACGGACAAAATCCTGGAACTCCCTCCCTAACAGCACTCTGGGTGTACCTACACCACATGGATGAAATCCTGGAACTCCATCCCTAACAGCACTGTGGGTGTACCTACACCACATGGACAAAATCCTGGACCTCCCTCCCTAACAGCACTGTGGGTGTACCTACATCACATGGACAAAATCCTGGAATTCCCTCCCTAACAGCACTGTGGGAGTAACTACACCACATGGATGAAATCCTGGAACTCCATTCCTAACAGCACTGTGGGAGTACCTACACCACATGGATGAAATCCTGGAACTCCATTCCTAACAGCACTGTGGGAGTACCTACACCACATGGACAAAATCCTGGAATTCCCTCCCTAACAGCACTGTGGGAGTAACTACACCACACGTGCAAAATCCTGGAACTCCCTCCCTAACAGCACAGTGGGTGTACCTACACCACACGGACAAACTGCTGGAACTCTCTCCCTAACAGCACTGTGGGTGTACCTACACCACACGGACAAAATCCTGGAACTGCCGCCCTAACAGCGCTGTGGGTGTACCTACACCACACGGACAAAATCTTGGAATTCCCTCCCTAACAGCACTCTGGGTGTACCTACACCGCATGGACAAAATCCTGGAACTCCCTCCCTAACAGCACTGTGTGTGTACCTACACCACACGGACATTTTCCAGGAACTCTTTCCCTAACAGCGCTAAGGGTGCTCGTAAACCACACGGACATTTTCCAGGACCTCCCTCCCTAACAGCACCGTGGGTTTATGTACACCACACGGAGAAAATCCTGGAACTGCCTCCCTAACAGCACTGAGGGTGTACCTACACCACAGGGACAAAATCCTGGAAATCCCTGTCTAACAGCACGGTGGGTGTACCTACATCACACGGACAAAATCCTGGAACTCCCTCCCTAACAGCACTGTGGGTGTACCTACATCACAGGGACAAATTCCTGGAACTTCCTCCCTAACAGCACTGTGGGTGTACATACACCACACGGACAAAATCCTGGTACTCCCTCCCTAACAGCGCTGTGGGTGTACCTACACCACACGGACAAAAGCCTGGAACTCCCTCCCTAACAGCGCTGTGGGTGTACCTACACCACACGGACAAAATCCTGGTACTCCCTCCCTAACAGCACTGTGGGTGTACCTACACCACACGGACAAAAGCCTGGAACTCCCTCCCTAACATCACTGTGGGTGTACCTACGCCACACGGACAAAATCCCGGAAATCCATCCCTAACATCACTGTGGGTGTACCTACACCACACGGAAAATATTCCTGGAACTCCCTCCCTTGCAGCACTGTGGGTGTACCTAAACCACATGGACAACATTCAGGAAGTCCCTCCCTAACAGCACTGTGGGTGTACCTACAACACTTGGACAAAATGCTGGATCTCCCTCCCTAACAGCGCTGTGGGTGTACCTACACCACACGGACAAAATCCTGGAACTCCCTCAATAACAGCACTGTGGGTGTACCTACACCAGAGGGACAAATTGCTCGAACTCCCTCCCTAACAGCACTGTGTGTGTACCTACAACACACGGACAAATTCCTGGAACTCCCTCCCTAACAGCCCTGTGGGTGTACCTACACCACACGGACAAATCCCTGGAATTCCCTCCCTAACAGCCCTGTGGGTGTACCTACACCACACGGACAAAATCCTGGAACACCCTCACTAACAGCACTGTGGGTGTAACTACACCACACGGACAAAATACTGGAACTCCCTCACTAACAGCGCTGTGGGTGTACCTACACCACACGGACTCAAACCTGGAACTCGCTCCCTAACAGCACTGTGGGTGTACCTAAACCACACGGATAAATACTGGAACTCGCACCCTAACAGCACTGTGGGTGAACCCACACAACATGGACAAAACCCTGGAACTCCCTCCCTAACAGCACTTTGGGTGTACCTACACCACACGGACAAATTCCTGGAACTCCCTCCCTAACAGCACTGTGGGTGTACCTACACAACATGGACAAAATCCTGGAACTCCCTCCCTAACAGCACTGTGGGTGTACCTACACCACACGGACAAATTCCTGGAACTCCCTCCCTAACAGCACTGTGGGTGTACCTACACAACATGGACAAAATCCTGGAACGCCCTCCCTTACAGCACTGTGGGTGCACCCACACAACATGGACAAAATCCTGGAACTCCCTCCCTAACAGCACTGTGGGTGTACCTACACTACATTGAAAATATCCTGAAACTCCCTCCCTAACAGCACTGTGGGTGTACCTACACAACACGGACAAAACCCTGGAACTCCCACCCTAACAGCACTTGGGGTGTACCTACACCACATGGGCAAAATCCTGAAACTTCATTCCTAACATCACTGTGGGTGTACCTACACACAGGGACAAAATCCTGGACCTTCCTCCCTAACATCACTGTGGGTGTACCTACACCACACGGACAAAATTCTTGGAACTCGCTCCCTAAACGCACTGTGGGTGTACATACACCACACGGACAAATTACTGGAACTCCCTCTCTAACAGCACTGTGGGTGTACCTACACCACACGGACAAAATCCTGGAACAGCCTCACTAACATCACTGAGGGTGTACCTACACCACACGGACAAAATCCTGGAACACCCTCACTAACATCACTGTGGGGGTACCTACACCACATGGACAAAATCCTGGAACTCCCTCCCTAACAGCACTGTGGGTGTACCTACGCCACACGGACAAAAACCTGGTACTTCCTCCCTAACAGCACTGTGGGTGTACCTACGCCACACGGACAAAAACCTGGTACTTCCTCCCTAACAGCACTGTGGGTGTACCTACACCACATGGACAAAATCCTGGTACTCCCTCCCTAACAGCACTGTGGGTGTACCTACACCACACGGACAAAATCCCGGAAATCCATCCCTAACATCACTGTGGGTGTACCTACACCACATGGAAAATATTCCTGGAACTCCCTCCCTTGCAGCACTGTGGGTGTACCTAAACCACATGGACAACATCCAGGAAGTCCCTCCCTAACAGCACTGTGGGTGTACCTACACCACTTGGACAAAATGCTGGATCTCCCTCCCTAACAGCGCTGTGGGTGTACCTACACAACATGGACAAAATCCTGGAACTCCCTCAATAACAGCACTGTGGGTGTATCTACACCACACGAACAAAATCCTGGAACTCCCTCCCTAACAGCACTGTGGGTGTACCTACACCACACGGACAAAATCCTGGAACTCCCTCCCTAACAGCACTGTGGGTGTACCTACACCACACGGACAAATTCCTGGAACTCCCTCCCTAACAGCACTGTGGGTGTACCTACACCACACGGACAAAATCCTGGAACTCCCTCCCTAACAGCACTGTGGGTGTACCTACACAACATGGACAAAATCCTGGAACTCCCTCCCTAACAGCACTGTGGGTGTACCTACACCACACGGACAAAATCCTGGTACTCCCTCCCTAACAGCACTGTGGGTGTACCTACACCACACGGACAAAAGCCTGGAACTCCCTCCCTAACATCACTGTGGGTGTACCTACGCCACACGGACAAAATCCCGGAAATCCATCCCTAACATCACTGTGGGTGTACCTACACCACACGGAAAATATTCCTGGAACTCCCTCCCTTGCAGCACTGTGGGTGTACCTAAACCACATGGACAACATTCAGGAAGTCCCTCCCTAACAGCACTGTGGGTGTACCTACAACACTTGGACAAAATGCTGGATCTCCCTCCCTAACAGCGCTGTGGGTGTACCTACACCACACGGACAAAATCCTGGAACTCCCTCAATAACAGCACTGTGGGTGTACCTACACCAGAGGGACAAATTGCTCGAACTCCCTCCCTAACATCGCTGTGGTTGCATCTACAACACACGGACAAATTCCTGGAACTCCCTCCCTAACAGCCCTGTGGGTGTACCTACACCACACGGACAGAATCCTGGAATTCCCTCCCTAACAGCCCTGTGGGTGTACCTACACCACACGGACAAAATCCTGGAACTCCCTCCCTAACAGCACTGTGGGTGTACCTACACCACACGGACAAAATACTGGAACTCCCTCACTAACAGCGCTGTGGGTGTACCTACACCACACGGACTCAAACCTGGAACTCGCTCCCTAACAGCACTGTGGGTGTACCTAAACCACACGGATAAATACTGGAACTCGCACCCTAACAGCACTGTGGGTGTACCTACACCACATGGACAAAATCCTGGAACTCCCTCCCTAACAGCACTTTGGGTGTACCTACACCACACGGACAAATTCCTGGAACTCCCTCCCTAACAGCACTGTGGGTGTACCTACACAACATGGACAAAATCCTGGAACTCCCTCCCTAACAGCACTGTGGGTGTACCTACACCACACGGACAAATTCCTGGAACTCCCTCCCTAACAGCACTGTGGGTGTACCTACACAACATGGACAAAATCCTGGAACGCCCTCCCTTACAGCACTGTGGGTGTACCTACACCACATGGACAAAATCCTGGAACTCCCTCCCTAACAGCACTGTGGGTGTACCTACAGCACATTGAAAATATCCTGAAACTCCCTCCCTAACAGCACTGTGGGTGTACCTACACAACACGGACAAAACCCTGGAAGTCCCTCCCTAACAGCACTTGGGGTGTACCTACACCACATGGGCAAAATCCTGGAACTCCCTCCCTAACAGCACTGTGGGTGTACCTATACCACACGGACAAAATCCTGGACCTTCCTCCCTAACATCACTGTGGGTGTACCTACACCACACGGACAAAATTCTGGAACTCGCTCCCTAACAGCACTGTGGGTGTACATACACCACACGGACAAATTACTGGAACTCCCTCTCTAACAGCACTGTGGGTGTACCTACACCACACGGACAAATTCCTGGAACTCCCTCTCTAACAGCACTGTGGGTGTACCTACACCACACGGACAAAATCCTGGAACTCCCTCCCTAA
Organism: Carcharodon carcharias; assembly: GCF_017639515.1. Classification (NCBI taxonomy): domain Eukaryota; kingdom Metazoa; phylum Chordata; class Chondrichthyes; order Lamniformes; family Lamnidae; genus Carcharodon; species Carcharodon carcharias. The sequence continues at coordinate 115,454,815 of NC_054485.1, forward strand.
CAGCACTGTGGGTGTACCTACACCACACGGACAAAATCCTGGAACTCCCTCCCTAACAGCACTGTGGGGGTACCTACACCACACGGACAAAATCCTGGAACTCCCTCCCTAACAGCACTGTGGGTGTACCTACACCACACGGACAAAATCCTGGAACTTCCTCCCTAACAGCACTGTGGGTGTACCTACACCACACGGACAAAATCCTGGAACTCCCTCCCTAACAGCACTGTGGGTGTACCTACACCACATGGACAAAATCCTGGAACTCCCTCCCTAACAGCACTGTGGGTGTACCTACACCACACGGACAAAATCCTGGAACTCCATCCCTAACAGCACTGTGGGTGTACCTACACCACACGGACAAATTCCTGGAACTCCCTCCCTAGCAGCACTGTGGGTGTACCTACACCACATGGACAAAATCCTGGAAGTCCCTCCCTAACAGCACTGTGGGTGTACCTACACCACACGGACAAAATGCTGGAACTCCCTCCCTAACAGCGCTGTGGGTGTACCTACACAACATGGACAAAATCCTGGAACTCCCTCAATAACAGCACTGTGGGTGTATCTACACCACACGAACAAAATCCTGGAACTCCCTCCCTAACAGCACTGTGGGTGTACCTACACCACACGGACAAAATCCTGGAACTCCCTCCCTAACAGCACTGTGGGTGTACCTACACCACACGGACAAAATCCTGGAACTCCCTCCCTAACAGCACTGTGGGTGTACCTACACCACACAGACAAATTCCTGGAACTCCCTCCCTAACAGCACTGTGGGTGTACCTACACAACATGGACAAAATCCTGGAACGCCCTCCCTTACAGCACTGTGGGTGTACCTACACAACATGGACAAAACCCTGGAACTCCCTCCCTAACAGCACTTTGGGTGTACCTACACCACATGGACAAATTCCTGGAACTCCCTCCCACCAGCACTGTGGGTGTACCTACACCACACGGACAAATTCCTGGAACTACCTCCCTAACAGCACTGTGGGAGTACCTACACAACATGGACAAAATCCTGGAACGCCCTGCCTTACAGCACTGTGGGTGCACCCACACAACATGGACAAAATACTGGAACTCCCTCCCTTTCAGCATTGTGGGTGTACCTACATCACACGGTCAAAATCCTGGAACTGCCTCCCTAACAGCACCGTGGGTGTACCTACATCACAGGGACAAATTCCTGGAACTTCCTCCCTAACAGCAATGTGGGTGTACATACACCACACGGACAAAATCCTGGTACTCCCTCCCTAACAGCACTGTGGGTGTACCTACAACACACGGACAAAAGCCTGGAACTCCCTCCCTAACAGCACTGTGGGTGTACCTACGCCACACGGACAAAATCCTGGTACTCCCTCCCTAACAGCACTGTGTGTGTACCTACACCACACGGACAAAATCCTGGTACTCCCTCCCTAACAGCACTGTGGGTGTACCTATACCACACGGACAAAAGCCTGGAACTCCCTCCCTAACAGCAGTGTGGGTGTACCTACGCCACACGCACAAAATCCCGGAAATCCATCCCTAACATCACTGTGGGTGTACCTACACCACATGGAAAATATTCCTGGAACTCCCTCCCTTGCAGCACTGTGGGTGTACCCAAACCACATGGACAACATCCAGGAAGTCCCTCCCTAACAGCACTGTGGGTGTACCTACACCACTTGGACAAAATGCTGGATCTCCCTCCCTAACAGCACTGTGGGTGTACCTACACCACTTGGACAAAATGCTGGATCTCCCTCACTAACAGCACTGTGGGTGTACCTACACAACATGGACAAAATCCTGGAACTCCCTCAATAACAGCACTGTGGGTGTACCTACACCAGAGGGACAAATTGCTGGAACTCCCTCCCTAACAGCACTGTGTGTGTACCTACACCACACAGACAAATTCCTGGAACTCCCTCCCTAACAGCCCTGTGGGTGTACCTACACCACATTAACAAAATCCTGGCACTCTCTCCCTAACAGCACTGTGGGTGTACCTACACCACACGGACTCAAACCTGGAACTCGCTCCCTAACAGCACTGTGGGTGTACCTACACCACACGGATAAATACTGGAACTCGCACCCTAACAGCACTGTGGGTGTACCTACAGCACACGGACTCAATCCTGGAACTCGCTCCCTAACAGAACTGTGGGTGTACCTACACCACAAGCACAAAATCCAGCAAGTGCCTCCCTAACAGCACTGTGGGTGTACCTACACCACACGGACTAAATCCTGGAAATCCCTCCCTAACAGCACGGTGGGTGTACCTACACCACACGGACAAATGCTTGAACTCTATCCCTAAAAGCACTTTGGGTGTACCTTCAACACATGGACGAAATCCTGGAACTCCCTCCCTAACAGCACTGTCGGTGTACCTACACCACATGGACAAAATCCTGGAACTCCCTCCCTAACAGCACTGTGGGAGTAACTACACCACACGTGCAAAATCCTGGAACTCCCTCCCTAACAGCACAGTGGGTGTACCTACACCACACGGACAAACTGCTGGAACTCTCTCCCTAACAGCACAGTGGGTGTACCTACACCACACGGACAAAATCCTGGAACTTCCTCCCTAACAGCACTGTGGGTGTACCTACACCACACGAACAAAATCCTGGAACTGCCGCCCTAACAGCGCTGTGGGTGTACCTACACCACACGGACAAAATCCTGAAATTCCCTCCCTAACAGCACTCTGGGTGTACCTACACCGCATGGACAAAATCCTGGAACTCCCTCCCTAACAGCACTGTGTGTGTACCTACACCACACAGACAAATTCCTGGAACTCCCTCCCTAACAGCACTGTGGGTGTACCTACACAACATGGACAAAATCCTGGAACGCCCTCCCTTACAGCACTGTGGGTGTACCTACACAACATGGACAAAACCCTGGAACTCCCTCCCTAACAGCACTTTGGGTGTACCTACACCACATGGACAAAATCCTGGAACTCCCTCCCTAACAGCACTGTGGGTGTACCTACACCACACGGACAAAATCCTGGAACTCCCTCCTAACAGCACTGTGGGTGTACCTACACCACACGGACAAATTCCTGGAACTCCCTCCCTAACAGCACTGTGGGTGTACCTACACCACACGGAAAAATTCCTGGAACTTCCTCCCTAACAGCACTGTGGGTGTACCTACACCACACGGACAAATCCTGGAACTCCCTCCCTAACAGCACTGTGGGTGTACCTACACCACACGGACAAAATCCTGGAACTCCCTCCCTAACAGCACTGTGGGTGTACCTACACCACACGGACAAAATCCTGGAACTCCCTCCCTAACAGCACTGTGGGTGTACCTACACAACAGGGACAAAATCCTGGAACTCCCTCCCTAACAGCACTGTGGGTGTACCTACACCACACGGACAAAATCCTGGAACTCCCTCCCTAACAGCACTGTGGGTGTACCTACACCACACGGACAAAATCCTGGAACTCCCTCCCTAACAGCACTGTGGGTGTACCTACATCACAGGGAAAAATTCCTGGAACTTCCTCCCTAACAGCAATGTGGGTGTACATACACCACACGGACAAAATCCTGGTACTCCCTCCCTAACAGCACTGTGGGTGTACCTACAACACACGGACAAAATCCTGGAACTCCCTCCCTAACAGCGCTGTGGGTGTACCTACACCACACGGACAAAATCCTGGAAATCCCTGCCTAACAGCACTGTGGGTGTACCTACATCACAGGGACAAATTCCTGGAACTTCCTCCCTAAGAGCACTGTGGGTGTACATACACCACACGGACAAAATCCTGGTAATCCCTCCCTAACAGCACTGTGGGTGTACCTACACCACACGGACAAAAGCCTGGAACTCCCTCCCTAACAGCACTGTGGGTGTACCTACGCCTCACGGACAAAAACCTGGTACTTCCTCCCTAACAGCACTGTGTGTGTACCTACACCACACGGACAAAATCCTGGTACTCCCTCCCGAAAAGCACTGTGGGTGGACCTACACCACACGGACAAAATCCTGGAAATCCATCCCTAACAGCACTGTGGGTGTACCTACACCACACGGACAAAATCCTGGAACTCCCTCCCTAGCAGCACTGTGGGTGTACCTACACCACATGGACAAAATCCTGGATCTCCCTCCCTAACAGCACTGTGGGTGTACCTACACAACATGGACAAAATCCTGGAACTCCCTCAATAACAGCACTGTGGGTGTACCTACACCACATGGACAAAATCCTGGAACTCCCTCCCTAACAGCGCTGTGGGTGTACCTACACCACACGGACAAACTGCTGGAACTCTCTCCCTAACAGCACTGTGGATGTATCTACACCACACGGACAAAATCCTGGAACTGCCGCCCTAACAGCGCTGTGGGTGTACCTACACCACACGGACAAAATCCTGGAATTCCCTCCCTAACAGCACTCTGGGTGTACCTACACCGCATGGACAAAATCCTGGAACTCCCTCCCTAACAGCACGGTGTGTGTACCTACACCGCACGGACATTTTCCAGGAACTCTTTCCCTAACAGCGCTGTGGGTGCTCGTAAACCACACGGACATTTTCCAGGAACTCCCTCCCTAACAGCACCGTGGGTTTATCTACACCACACGGAGAAAATCCTGGAACTGCGTCCCTAACAGCACTGTGGGTGTACCTACACCACACGGACAAAATCCTGAAATTCCCTCCCTAACAGCACTCTGGGTGTACCTACACCGCATGGACAAAATCCTGGAACTCCCTCCCTAACAGCACTGTGGGTGTACCTACACCACACGCACAAAATCCCGGAAATCCATCCCTAACATCACTGTGGGTGTACCTACACCACACGGAAAATATTCCTGGAACTCCCTCCCTTGCAGCACTGTGGGTGTACCTAAACCACATGGACAACATCCAGGAAGTCCCTCCCTAACAGCACTGTGGGTGTACCTACACCACTTGGACAAAATGCTGGATCTCCCTCCCTAACAGCGCTGTGGGTGTACCTACACCATAGGGACAAAATCCTGGAATTCCCTCCCTAACAGCGCTGTGGGTGTACCTACACCACATGGACAAAATCCTGGAACTCCCTCAATAACAGCACTGTGGGTGTACCTACACCAGAGGGACAAATTGCTGGAACTCCCTCCCTAACAGCCCTGTGGGTGTACCTACAGCACACGGACAAATTCCTGGAACTCCCTCCCTAACAGCCCTGTGGGTGTACCTACACCACACGGACAAATCCCTGGAATTCCCTCCCTAACAGCCCTGTGGGTGTACCTACACCAAATGGATAAAATCCTGGAACTCCCTCCCTAACAGCGCTGTGGGTGTACCTACACTACACGGACAAAATCCTGGAACACCCTCACTAACAGCACTGTGGGTGTACCTACACCACACGGACAAAATACTGGAACTCCCTCAATAACAGCACTGTGGGTGTACCTACACCACACGGACAAAATCCTGGAACTCCCTCCCTAACAGCACTGTGGGTGTACCTACACCAGAGGGACAAATTCCTGGAACACCCTCCCTAACAGCACTGTGGGTGTACCTACACCACATGGACAAAATCCTGGAACTCCCTCCCTAACTGCACTGTGGATGTACTTACACCACACGGATAAAGTCCTAGAACTCCCTCCCTAACAGCACTGTGGGTGTACCTACACCACACGGACTCAAACCTGGAACTCGCTCCCTAACAGCACTGTGGGTGTACCTACACCACACGGATAAATACTGGAACTCGCACCCTAACAGCACTGTGGGTGTACCTACAGCACACGGACTCAATCCTGGAACTCGCTCCCTAACAGAACTGTGGGTGTACCTACACCACAAGCACAAAATCCAGGAAGTGCCTCCCTAACAGCACTGTGGGTGTACCTACACCACATGGATGAAATCCTGGAACTCAATCCCTAACAGCACTGTGGGTGTACCTACACCACATGGACAAAATCCTGGAACTCCCTCCCTAACAGCACTGTGTGTGTACCTACACCACACGGACAAACTGGTGGAACTCTCTCCCTAACAGCACTGTGGGAGTACCTACACCACACGAACAAAATCCTGGAACTGCCGCCCTAACAGCGCTGTGGGTGTACCTACACCACACGAACAAAATCCTGGAACTGCCGCCCTAACAGCGCTGTGGGTGTACCTACACCACACGGACAAAATCCTGAAATTCCCTCCCTAACAGCACTCTGGGTGTACCTACACCGCATGGACAAAATCCTGGAACTCCCTCCCTAACAGCACTGTGTGTGTACCTACACCACACGGACAAATTCCTGGAACTCCCTCCCTAACAGCACTGTAGGTGTACCTACACAACATGGACAAAATCCTGGAACTCCCTCCCTAACAGCACTGTGGGTGTACCTACACCACACGGACAAATTCCTGGAACTCCCTCCCTAACAGCACTGTGGGTGTACCTACACCACACGGACAAATTCCTGGAACTCCCTCCCTAACAGCACTGTGGGTGTACCTACACAACATGGACAAAATCCTGGAACGCCCTCCCTTACAGCACTGTGGGTGCACCCACACAACATGGACAAAATACTGGAACTCCCTCCCTTTCAGCATTGTGGGCGTACCTACATCACACGGACAAAATCCTGGAACTCCCTCCCTAACAGCACTGTGGGTGTACCTACACTACATTGAAAATATCCTGAAACTCCCTCCCTAACAGCGCTGTGGGTGTACCTAAACAACACGGACAAAACCCTGGAACTTCCTCCCTAACATCACTGTGGGTGTACCTACACCACAGGGACAAAATCCTGGAACTTCCTCCCTAACATCACTGTGGGTGTACCTACACCCCACTGACAAAATCCTGGTACTCCTTCTCTAAAAGCACTTTGGGTGTACCTGCACCACACGGACAAAATCCTGGATCACCCTCACTAACATCACTGTGGGTGTACCTACACCACATGGACAATATCCTGGAACTCCCTCTCTAACAGCTCTGTGGGTGTACCCACACAACATGGAAAAAATAGTGGAACTCCCTCCCTTTCAGCATTTTGGTTGTACCTACATCACACGGACAAAATCCTGGAATTCCCTCCCTAACAGCCCTGTGGGTGTACCTACACCACACGGACAAATCCCTGGAATTCCCTCCCTAACAGCCCTGTGGGTGTAGCTACACCAAATGGATAAAATCCTGGAACTCCCTCAATAACAGCACTGTGGGTTTACCCACACCACACGGACAAAATCCTGGAACTCCCTCCCTAACTTCACTGTGGATGTACTTACACCACACGGAAAAAGTCCTGGAACTCCCTCCCTAACAGCACTGTGGGTGTACCTACACCACATTAACAAAAATAAAAACAAAAAAACTGCGAATGCTGGACCTGAACTCCTCCTAACAGCGCTGTGGATGTACCTACACCACATGGACAAAATCCTGGAACTCCCTCCCTAACAGCGCTGTGGGGTGTACCTACACCACATGGACAAAATCCTGGAACTCCCTCCCTAACAGCACTGGGGTGTACCTACACCACATGGACTAAATCCTGGAACTCCCTCCCTAACAGCACTGTGGGTGTACCTACATCACACGGACAAAATTGAGGCACTCACTCCCTAACAGCACTGTGGGTGTACCTACAACAGAGGGACAAAATCCTGGAACTACATCCCTAACAGCGGGGTGGGTGTACCTACACCACCCTGACAAATCCTGGAACTCCCTCCCTAACAGAACTGTGGGTGTATCTACACCACAAGCACAAAATCCTGGAACTGCCTCCCTAACAGCACTGTGGGTGTACCTACACCACACGGACAAATGCCTGAACTCTCTCCCTAACAGCACTGTGGGAGTACCTTCAACACATGGACAAAATCCTGGAACTCCCTCCCAAACAGCGTTGTGGGAGTACCTTCAACACATGGACTAAATCCTGGAACTCCCTCCCTAACAGCACTCTGGGTGTACCTACACCACATGGATGAAATCCTGGAACTCCATCCCTAACAGCACTGTGGGTGTACCTACACCACAGGGACAAAATCCTGGAATTCCCTCCCTAACAGCACTGTGGGAGTAACTACACCACACGTGCAAAATCCTGGAACTCCCTCCCTAACAGCACAGTGGGTGTACCTACACCACACGGACAAACTAATGGAACTCCCTCCCTAACAGCACTGTGGGTGTACCTACACCAGACGGACAAAATCCTGGAATTCCCTCCCTAACAGCACTCTGGGTGTACCTACACCGCATGGACAAAATCCTGGAACTCCCTCCCTAACAGCACTGTGTGTGTACCTACACCACACGGACATTTTCCAGGAACTCTTTCCCTAACAGCGCTGTGGGTGCTCGTAAACCTCACGGACATTTTCCAGGAACTCCCTCCCTAACAGCACTGTGGGTGTACCTACACCACACGGACATTTTCCAGGAACTCTTTCCCTAACAGCGCTGTGGGTGCTCGTAAACCTCACGGACATTTTCCAGGAACTCCCTCCCTAACAGCACTGTGGGTTTATCTACACCACACGGAGAAAATCCTGGAACTGCCTCCATAACAGCACTGTGGGTGTACCTACACCACAGGGACAAAATCCTGGAAATCCCTGCCTAACAGCGCTGTGGGTGTACCTACACCACACGGACAAAATCCTGGAAATCCCTGCCTAACAGCACTGTGGGTGTACCTACACCACACGGACAAAATCCTGGTACTCCCTCCCTAACAGCACAGTGGGTGTACCTACACCACACGGACAAAAGCCTGGAACTCCCTCCCTAACAGCACTGTGGGTGTACCTACGCCACACGGACAAAATCCTGGTACTCCCTCCCTAACAGCACTGTGGGTGTACCTACACCACACGGACAAAATCCTGGTACTCCCTCCCTAACAGCACTGTGGGTGTACCTACACCACACGGACAAAAGCCTGGAACTCCCTCCCTAACAGCAGTATGGGTGTACCTACGCCACACGGACAAAATCCCGGAAATCCATCCCTAACATCACTGTGGGTGTACCTACACCACACGGAAAATATTCCTGGAACTCCCTCCCTTGCAGCACTGTGGGTGTACCTAAACCACATGGACAACTTCCAGGAAGTCCCTCCCTAACAGCACTGTGGGTGTACCTACACCACTTGGACAAAATGCTGGATCTCCCTCCCTAACAGCGCTGTGGGTGTACCTACACCACATGGACAAAATCCTGGAACTCCCTCCCTAACAGCACTGTGGGTGTACCTACACCACATGGACAAAATCCTGGAACTCCCTCCCTAACAGCACTGTGGGTGTACCTACACCACAAGGACTGAATCCTGGAACTCCCTCCCTATCAGCACTGTGGGTGTACCTACACCAAACGGTCAAAAGCCTGGAAATTCATCCCTCACAGCACTGTGGGTGTAACTACACCACGAGGAGAAAATCCTGGAACTCCATCCTTAAAAGCTATGTGGGTGTACCTACACCACATGGACAAAATCCTGGATCTCCCTCCCTAACAGCACAGTGGGTGTATCTACACCACACGGACAAAATCCTGGAACTGCCGCCCTAACAGCGCTGTGGGTGTACCTACACCACACGGACAAAATCCTGGAATTCCCTCCCTAACAGCACTCTGGGTGTACCTACACCGCATGGACAAAATCCTGGAACTCCCTCCCTAGCAGCACTGTGTGTGTACCTACACCACACGGACATTTTCCAGGAACTCTTTCCCTAACAGCGCTGTGGGTGCTCGTAAACCTCACGGACATTTTCCAGGAACTCCCTCCCTAACAGCACCGTGGGTTTATCTACACCACACGGAGAAAATCCTGGAACTGCCTCCCTAACAGCACTGTGGGAATACCTACACCACAGGGACAAAATCCTGGAAATCCCTGCCTAACAGCGCTGTGGGTGTACCTACACCACACTTACAAAATCCTGGAAATCCCTGCCTAACAGCACTGTGGGTGTACCTACACCACACGGACAAAATCCTGGTACTCCCTCCCTAACAGCACAGTGGGTGTACCTACACCACACGGACAAAAGCCTGGAACTCCCTCCCTAACAGCACTGTGGGTGTACCTACACCACACGGACAAAATCCTGGAACTTCTTCCCTAACTGCGCTGTGGGTGTACCTACGCTACACGGAGAAAATACTGGAACTCCCTCCCTAACAGCGCTGTGGGTGTACCTACACCACATGGACAAAATCCTGGAACTCCCTCCCTAACAGCGCTGTAGGTGTACCTACACCACAAGGACTGAATCCTGGAACTCCCTTCCTGACAGCGCTGTGGGTGTACCTACACCACACGTACAAAATCCTGGAACTCCCTCAATAACGGCGCTGTGGGTGTACCTACACCACAGGGACAAAATCCTGGAACTCCCTCCCTAACAGCACTGTGGGTGTACCTACACCACATGGACAAATTTCTGGAACTCCCTCCCTAACAGCACTGTGGGTGTACCTACATCACACGGACATTTTCCTGGACCTCCCTCCCTAACAGCGCTGTGGGTGTACCTACACCACATGGACAAAATCCTGGACCTCCCTCCCTAACAGTACTGTGGGCGTACTTACACCACATGGACAAAATCCTGGTACTCCCTACCTAACAGCACTTTGGGTTTACCGACACCACACGGACAAAATCCAGGAACTCCCTCCTTAACAGCACTGTTGGTGTACCTACACCACACGGACAAAATCCTGGAACTCCCTCCCTAACAGCACTGTGGGTGTACCTACACCACACGGACAAAATCCTGGAATTCCCTCCCTAACAGCACTCTGGGTGTACCTACACCGCATGGACAAAATCCTGGAACTCCCTCCCTAACAGCACTGTGGGTGTACCTACACCACACGGACATTTTCCAGGAACTCTTTCCCTAACAGCGCTGTGGGTGCTCGTAAACCTCACGGACATTTTCCAGGAACTCCCTCCCTAACAGCACCGTGGGTTTATCTACACCACACGGAGAAAATCCTGGAACTGCCTCCCTAACAGCACTGTGGGTGTACCTACACCACACGGACAAAATCCTGGAAAACCCTGCCTAACAGCGCTGTGGGTGTACCTACACCACACGGACAAAATCCTGGAAATCCCTGCCTAACAGCACTGTGGGTGTACATACACCACACGGACAAAAGCCTGGTACTCCCTCCCTAACAGCACTGTGGGTGTACCTACGCCACACGGACAAAATCCTGGTACTCCCTCCCTAACAGTACTATGGGTGTACCTACACCACATGGACAAAATCCTGGTACTCCCTCCGTAACAGCACTGTGGGTGTACCTACACCACAAGGACTGAATCCTGGAACTCCCTCCCTATCAGCACTTTGGGTGTACCTACACCAAACGGTCAAAAGCCTGGAAATTCATCCCTCACAGCACTGTGGGTGTAACTACACCACGAGGAGAAAATCCTGGAACTCCATCCTTAAAAGCTATGTGGGTGTACCTACACCACAGGGACAAAATCCTGGAACTCCCTCCCTAACAGCACTGTGGGTGTACCTACACCACATGGACAAAATCCTGGATCTCCCTCCCTAACAGCACTGTGGGTGTACCTACACCACATGGACAAAATCCTGGAACTCCATCCCTAATAGCACTGTGGGTGTACCTACACCACATGGACAAAATACTGGAACTCCCTCCCTTACAGCACTGTGGGTGCAACTACACCACGTGGAGAAAATCCTGGATCTCCCTCCCTAAAAGCTCTGTGGGTTTACCTACACCACACGGACAAAATCCTGGAACTCCAACCCTAATTGCACTGTGGGTGTACCTACACCTCAGGGACAAAATCCTGTTACTGCCTCCCAAACAGCGCTGTGGGTGTAACTACACCACACGGACAAAATCCTGGACCTCCCTCCCTAACAGTACTGTGGGTGTACCTACACAACATGGACAAAATCCTGGAACTCCCTCCGTAACAGCACTGTGGGTGTACCTACACCACAAGGACTGAATCCTGGAACTCCCTCCCTATCAGCACTGTGGGTGTACCTACACCAAACGGTCAAAAGCCTGGAAATTCATCCCTCACAGCACTGTGGGTGTAACTACACCACATGGACAAAATCCTGGAACTCCATCCCTAATAGCACTGTGGGTGTACCTGCACCACATGGACAAAATACTGGAACTCCCTCCCTTACAGCACTGTGGGTGCAACTACACCACGTGGAGAAAATCCTGGAACTCCCTCCCTAAAAGCTCTGTGGGTTTACCTACACCACACGGACAAAATCCTGGAACTCCAACCCTAATTGCACTGTGGGTGTACCTACACCTCAGGGACAAAATTCTGGAACTCCCTCCCTAACAGCACTGTGGGTGTACCTACACCACACGGACAAAATCCAGGAAATCCCTCCTTAACAGCACTGTTGGTGTAACTACACCACACGGACAAAATCCTGGAACCTCTTCCCTAACTGCGCTGTGGGTGTACCTACATCACACGGACAAAATCCTGGAACTCCCTCCCTAACAGCACTGTGGGTGTACCTACATCACAGGGACAAAATCCTGGAACTCCCTCCCTAACAGCACTGTGGGTGTACCTACATCACAGGGACAAAATCCTGGAATTCCCTCCCTAACAGCCCTGTGGGTGTACCTACACCACACGGACAAATCCCTGGAATTGCCTCCCTAACAGCCCTGTGGGTGTACCTACACCAAATGGATAAAATCCTGGAACTCCCTCAATAACAGCGCTGTGGGTGTACCTACACCACACGGACAAAATCCTGGAACACCCTCACTAACAGCACTGTGGGTGTACCTACACCACACGGACAAAATACTGGAACTCCCTCACTAACAGCACTGTGGGTGTACCCACACCACACGGTCAAAATCCTGGAACTCCCTCCCTAACTGCACTGTGGATGTACTTACACCACACGGAAAAAGTCCTGGAACTCCCTCCCTAACAGCACTGTGGGTGTACCTACACCACATTAACAAAAATAAAAACAAAAAAACTGCGGATGCTGGAAATCCAAAACAAAAACAGAATTACCTGGAAAAACTCAGCAGGTCTGGCAGCATCGGCGGAGAAGAAAAGAGTTGACATTTCGAGTCCTCATGACCCTTCGACAGAACTTGCATTTGCACTCGAATGCAAGTTCTGTCGAAGGGTCATGAGGACTCGAAATGTCAACTCTTTTTTTCTCCGCCGATGCTGCCAGACCTGCTGAGTTTTTCCAGGTAATACTGTTTTTGTTCCACATTAACAAAATCCTGGCACTCCCTCCCTAACAGCACTGAGGGTGTACCTGCACCACACGGACTCAAACCTGGAACTCGCTCCCTAACAGCACTGTGGGTGTACCTACACCACACGGACTCAAACCTGGAACTCGCTCCCTAACAGCACTGTGGGTGTACCTACACCACACGGACTCAATCCTGGAACTCGCTCCCTAACAGAACTGTGGGTGTACCTACACCACAAGCACAAAATCCAGGAACTGCCTCCCTAACAGCACTGTGGGTGTACCTACACCACATGGACAAAATCCTGGAACTCACTCCCTAACAGCACGGTGGGTGTACCTACACCACATGGACAAATGCTTGAACTCTCTCCCTAACAGCGCTGTGGGAGTACCTTCAACACATGGACAAAATCCTGGAACTCCCTCCCTAACAGCACTCTGGGTGTACCTACACCACATGGATGAAATCCTGGAACTCCATCCCTAACAGCACTGTGGGTGTACCTACACCACATGGACAAATGCTTGAACTCTCTCCCTAACAGCGCTGTGGGAGTACCTTCAACACATGGACAAAATCCTGGAACTCCCTCCCTAACAGCACTCTGGGTGTACCTACACCACATGGATGAAATCCTGGAACTCCATCCCTAACAGCACTGTGGGTGTACCTACACCACATGGACAAAATCCTGGAACTCCCTCCCTAACAGCACTGTGGGTGTACCTACACCACACGGACAAAATCCTGGAACTCCCTCCCTAACAGCACTGTGGGAGTACCTACACCACATGGACAAAATCCTGGAACTCCCTCCCTAACAGCACTGTGGGTCTACCTACACCACATGGATGAAATCCTGGAACTCCATCCCTAACAGCGCTGTGGGTCTACCTACACTACAGGGACAAAATCCTGGAATTCCCTCCCTAACAGCACTGTGGGAGTAACTACACCACACGTGCAAAATCCTGGAACTCCCTCCCTAACAGCACAGTGGGTGTACCTACACAACACGGACAAACTGCTGGAACTCTCTCCCTAACAGCACTGTGGGTGTATCTACACCACACGGACAAAATCCTGGAACTGCCGCCCTAACAGCTCTGTGTGTGTACCTACACCACACGGACAAAATCCTGGAATTCCCTCCCTAATAGCACTCTGGGTGTACCTACACCGCATGGACAAAATCCTGGAACTCCCTCCCTAACAGCACTGTGTGTGTACCTACACCACACGGACATTTTCCAGGAACTCTTTCCCTAACAGCGCTGTCGGTGCTCGTAAACCACACGGACATTTTCCAGGAACTCCCTCCCTAACAGCATCGCGGGTTTAACTACACCACATGGAGAAAATCCTGGAACTGCGTCCCTAACAGCACTGTGGGTGTACCTACACCACACGGACAAAATCCTGGAAATCCCTGCCTAACAGCGCGGTGGGTGTACCTACATCACACGGACAAAATCCTGGAACTCCCTCCCTAACAGCACTGTGGGTGTACCTACATCACAGGGACAAATTCCTGGAACTTCCTCCCTAAGAGCACTGTGGGTGTACATACACCACACGGACAAAATCCTGGTACTCCCTCCCTAACAGCACTGTGGGTGTACCTACACCACACGGACAAAAGCCTGGAACTCCCTCCCTAACAGCACTGTGGGTGTACCTACGCCACACGGACAAAATCCTGGTACTCCCTCCCTAACAGCACTGTGTGTACCTACACCACACGGACAAAATCCTGGTACTCCCTCCCTAACAGCACTGTGGGTGTACCTACACCACACGGACAAAAGCCTGGAACTCCCTCCCTAACAGCAGTGTGGGTGTACCTAAGCCACACGGACAAAATCCCGGAAATCCATCCCTAACATCACTGTGGGTGTACCTACACCACATGGAAATTTTCCTGGAACTCCCTCCCTTGCAGCACTGTGGGTTTACCTAAACCACATGGACAACATCCAGGAAGTCCCTCCCTAACAGCACTGTGGGTGTACCTACACCACTTGGACAAAATGCTGGATCTCCCTCCCTAACAGCGCTGTGGGTGTACCTACACAACATGGACAAAATCCTGGAACTCCCTCCGTAACAGCACTGTGGGTGTACCTACACCACAAGGACTGAATCCTGGAACTCCCTCCCTATCAGCACTGTGGGTGTACCTACACCACAAGGACTGAATCCTGGAACTCCCTCCCCATCAGCACTGTGGGTGTACCTACACCAAACGGTCAAAAGCCTGGAAATTCATCCCTCACAGCACTGTGGGTGTAACTACATCACGAGGAGAAAATCCTGGAACTCCATCCTTAAAAGCTATGTGGGTGTACCTACACCACATGGACAAAATCCTGGATCTCCCTCCCTAACAGCACTGTGGGTGTACCTACACCACATGGACAAAATCCTGGAACTCCATCCCTAATAGCACTGTGGGTGTACCTACACCACATGGACAAAATCCTGGATCTCCCTCCCTAACAGCGCTGTGGGTGTACGTACACCACTCGGACAAAATCCAGGACCTCTCTCCCGAACAGCGCTGTGGATGTACCTACATCACATGGACAAAATCCTGGAACTCCCTCCCTAACAGCACTGTGGGTGTACCTACACCACACGGACTCATTCCTGGAACTCCCTCCCTATCAGCACTGTGGGTGTACCTACACCACACGGACAAAATGCTGGATCTCAGTCCCTAACAGCACTGTGGATGTACCTACACCACATGGACAAAATCCTGGAACTCCCTCCGTAACAGCACTGTGTGTGTACCTACACCACATGGACAAAATCCTGGAATTCCCTCCCTAACAGCACTGTGGGTGTACCTACACCACACGGACAAAATCCTGGAACTCCCTCCCTAGCAGCACTGTGGGTGTACCTACACCACACGGACAAAATCCTGGAACTCCCTCCCTAACAGCACTGTGGGTGTACCTACACGTCATGGACAACATCCAGGAACTCACTCCCTAACAGCACTGTGGGAGTACCTACACCACACGGACATTTTCCTGGAACTCCCTCCCTAACAGCTCTGTGGGAGTACCTACACCACACGGACATTTTCCTGGAACTCCCTCCCTAACTGCACTGTGGGTGTACCTACACCTCATGGACAACATCCAGGAAGTCCCTCACTAACAGCACTGTGGGTGTACCTACACCTCATGGACAACATCCAGGAAGTCCCTCACTAACAGCCATGTGTATGTACCTACACCACATGGAAAAAGTCCTGGAACTCCCTCCCTAACAGCTCTGTAGGTGTACCTACACCACATTGATAAAATCCAGGAACTCCCTCCTTAACAGCAGTGTGGGTGTACCTACACCACATGGACAAAATCCTGGAACTCCCTCCCTAACAGCACTGTGGGTGTATCTACACAACACGGTAAAAATCCTGGAACTCCCCCACTAACAGCACTGTGGGTGTACCTGCACCACATGGACAAAATCCTGGAACTCCCCCACTAACAGCACTGTGGGTGTACCTACACCATACGGACATTTTCCTGGAACTCCCTCCCTAACAGCGCTGTGGGTGTACCTACACCACAAGGACTGAATCCTGGAACTCCCTCCCTAACAGCACTGTGGGTGTACCTACACCACACGGACATTTTCCTGGACCTCCCTCCCTAACAGCACTGTGGGTGTACCTACACCACATGGACAAATTTCTGGAACTCCCTCCCTAACAGCACTGTGGGTGTACCTACACCACACGGACATTTTCCTGGACCTCCCTCCCTAACAGCGCTGTGGGTGTACCTACACCACACGGACAAAATCCTGGAACACCCTCCCTAACAGCACTGTGGGTGTACCTACACCACACGGACAAAATCCTCGAATTCCCTCCCTAACAGCGCTGTGGGTGTACCTACACCACACGGACAAAATCCTGGAACTCCTTCCCTAACAGCACTGTGGGTGTACCTACACCACATGGACTGCAGCGCATTGAAAAGGCAGCTCACCCACCACCTTCTCATGGGGCAATTAGGGATGGGCAATAAGTTTTGGGTCCAGCCAGCGACACCCCCATCCTGTGAATGAATGTTAAAAGTGCTGGGATTGTATTGGTTCAATGCAGGGATCCCATTAACTTTGATTTAAACACAAACTGAGTCTCTGATGGGAAATGTTCTCTTGACAATCACTCGGTGTTGGAAGTTTCAGCCAGATGACTAACAGATGTGAACAGGAATCACCCGCAAAGGGGCTGCTCTTCCCTAATTTGGGTACAAGGCCAGCGATTGGCTGAGGGACAGGCGCACCCACCAATGACAGGCCAGAGCCAGAACGGGGCCAATCAGGGAGCAGGGGGGCGGGACCTCCGGTTGGGGCGGGGTGAAGAGTTTCGCAGAAGTTCTGGCCAAACTTTTTTTCCTGTGCTGGAATGAGAGTGGGAGAGGGAGAGGGAAGAGGAAGAGGAACAGGAACAGCAACAGGCAGAGGGAGCTGAGGCTGGAGGAGCCTGAGGTCCAGGGGATGGAGGTGACCAGCTCTGTCAAAGTGGACCCCACTTCCCAGGGGAACCCAGCGGACCTTAGAGCTTCCCTGGGCTGGCTGCACTCCAAGGTGTTGGGTACAGGTAAGAGGGGGGCATGGGGAGAAGGGTACAGGTAAGAGGGGAGCATGGGGAGAAGGGTACAGGTAAGAGGGGAGCATGGGGAGAAGGGTACAGGTAAGAGGGGGGCATGGGGAGAAGGGTACAGGTAAGAGGGGGGCATGGGGAGAAGGGTACAGGTAAGAGGGGGGCATGGGGAGAAGGGTACAGGTTACAGGGGGGATGGGGAGAAGGGTACAGGTAAGAGGGGAGCATGGGGAGAAGGGTACAGGTAAGAGGGGAGCATGGGGAGAAGGGTACAGGTAAGAGGGGAGCATGGGGAGAAGGGTACAGGTAAGAGGGGGGCATGGGGAGAAGGGTACAGGTAAGAGGGGGGCATGGGGAGAAGGGTACAGGTTACAGGGGGGCATGGGGAGAAGGGTACAGGTAAGAGGGGAGCATGGGGAGAAGGGTACAGGTAAGAGGGGAGCATGGGGAGAAGGGTACAGGTAAGAGGGGAGCATGGGGAGAAGGGTACAGGTAAGAGGGGAGCATGGGGAGAAGGGTACAGGTAAGAGGGGGGCATGGGGAGAAGGGTACAGGTTACAGGGGGGATGGGGAGAGGGGTACAGGTAAGAGGGGAGCATGGGGAGAAGGGTACAGGTAAGAGGGGAGCATGGGGAGAAGGGTACAGGTAAGAGGGGGGAATGGGGAGAGATGCACGGGTAAGGGGGAGGGGGATGGGGAAAGGGCTACACATTCGTTCTCCGGTCAATGCCACAGCAACCAGACCTTGTAAAGGTGCCAAGGGTGAGACACTGTCCCCCTCAAGAGGTCCTGTGTTCAAGACCCGCTACAGAGTCTGGGAAACAAAATATACACTGACACTCCCAGTGCAGTACTGAGGGAGTGCCACACAGTCAGAGGGTCAGTACTGAGGGAGTGCCGCACTGTCAGAGGGTCAGTACTGAGGGAGTGCCGCACTGTCAGAGGGTCAGTACTGACGGAGTGCCGCACTGTCAGAGGGTCAGTACTGAGGGAGTGCTGCACTGTCAGAGGGTCAGTACTGAGGGAGTGCCGCACTGTCAGAGGGTCAGTACTGAGGGAGTGCTGCACTGTCAGAGGGTCAGTACTGAGGGAGTGCTGCACTGTCAGAGGGTCAGTACTGAGGGAGTGCTGTACTGTCAGAGGGTCAGTACTGAGGGAGTGCCGCACTGTCAGAGGGTCAGTACTGAGGGAGTGCCGCACTGTCAGAGGGTCAGTACTGAGGGAGTGCTGCACTGTCAGAGGGTCAGTACTGAGGGAGTGCCGCACTGTCAGATGGTCAGTACTGAGGGAGTGCTGCACTGTCAGAGGGTCAGTACTGAGGGAGTGCTGCACTGTCAGAGGGTCAGTACTGAGGGAGTGCTGCACTGTCAGAGGGTCAGTACTGAGGGAGTGCTGCACTGTCAGAGGGTCAGTACTGAGGGAGTGCTGCACTGTCAGAGGGTCAGTACTGAGGGAGTGCTGCACTGTCAGAGGGTCAGTACTGAGGGAGTGCTGCACTGTCAGAGGGTCAGTACTGAGGGAGTGCTGCACTGTCAGAGGGTCAGTACTGAGGGAGTGCTGCACTGTCAGAGGGTCAGTACTGAGGGAGTGCTGCACTGTCAGAGGGTCAGTACTGAGGGAGTGCTGCACTGTCAGAGGGTTAGTACTGAGGGAGTGCTGCACTGTCTGTTGGATGAGATATTAAATGAAAGCTCTCCTGGGTTGATATGAAACGTTGGGCTGTCCTGTAGGAGGAGCTGGAGACTCCACCTTCATGTCCTGGGTCCGATATCTCTCCCTCGACCAGTGACCAGAGGGCCGATGAGCAGAGATGTGAGAGTGAAGGCCATTGGCCAGATGTGAATCGTTTTTACGAAGTGAGTTATTGTGACCAGGAACTCGGTCTGAAAGGGAGGTGGAAGCAGATTGAACAGTAACCTCCAAATAGAGAATTGGATGAATACTTGGAGGGGGTATCTTATAGGGGGGGATTTGACGGAGGAAGGTTGTGGTGTGGGGTGAAGTGGGGCAGGTTGTACTGTCTAAAACCACAATGGGCTGAACGACCTGTATGGTTCCAACAAACAAAAACCTCATCATCATGTTGCTGCTTGTGGGATCTTCCTGTGCACAGATTGGCTGCCAGAGTTCCCCCATTATCACAGTCAACCCTACAAAAATACTTCATTGAATTTTTCAAAGAGGTGACCAGGTGTGTAGATGAGGGCAATGCATTTGAGGTAGTCTACTAGGACTTCAGCAAGGTTTTTGATAAGGTCCCACATGGGAGACTGATAACGAAGGGAAGAGCCCATGGGATCCAAGGCAAATTGGATCCAGAATTGGCTGAGTGGCAGGAAGCAGAGGGTGATGGTCGAGGGGTGTTTTTGTGACTGGATGCCTGTGTCCAGTGGGGTTCCACAGGGATCGGTGTTGGGTCCCTTGCTGTTTGTGGTATATATAAACGATTTAGACTTGAATGTAGGAGAGTTGTTCAGTAAGGTCACAGATGACATGAAAATTGGTGGGGTGGTAAATAGTGAGGAGGATAGACTTAGGTTACAGGAGGATATAGACGGGCTGGTCAGCGGCAAATGGAATTTAATCCAGATAAGTGTGAGGTGATGCACTTGGGCTGGACAAACAAGGCACGGGAATGCAGGATGAATGGTAGGACCCTGGGAAGTACCAAGGATCAGAGAGACCTTGGTGTGCATGTCCACTGGTCCCTTAAGGTAGTGGGACAGGTAGATAAGGTGGTTAAGAAGGCATATGGGATCCTTGCCTTTATTAGCCGAGGCATAGAATATAATAACAGGGAGGTTATGCTGGAACTGTATAAAACACTGGTTAGGCCACAGCTAGAGTATTGCGTGCAGTTCTGGAATCCGCATTATAGGAAGGATGTGATTGCACGAGAGAGAGAGCAGAGGAGATTTACCAGGATGTTGCCTGGGCTGGGGAGTTCTAGTTGCGAGAAGAGATTGGATAGACGGGGGTTATTTTCCCTGGAGCAGAGGAGATTGAGGGGGGACATGATTGAGGTGTATAAAATTATGAGGGGCATAGATAGGGTAGACAGGAAGGAACTTTTCCCTTTGCTGGAGGGATCAATAACCAGGGGGCATAGATTGAAGGTAAGGGGCAGGAGGTTTAGAGGGGATGTGAGGAAGAATTTTTTCACCCAGAGGGTGGTGGGAATCTGGAACTCACTGCCTGAAAGGGTGGTAGAGGCCGAAACCCTCATAACATTTAAGAAGTATTTGGATGGGCACTTGCGATGCCACATGACATACAAGGCAATGGGCCTAGTGCTGGGAAATGGGATTAGAATAGTTAGGTACTTGTTTGACCGGCGCAGACTGGATGGGCCGAAGGGCCTTTCTCTGTGCTGTAGGTCTCTCTGACTGTCTTGGATTTGGAGAACTCTGATGTTGTGTCAGGTGGACAGAAATGCAGCTTTATCATCAGCGCCTCCTTGCTGTGAATTACAGGCTGTTGAAATGGAGACATGAATTCTTGTGGGCAGCTGTTTAAGCTCCATTGGAATGTGAGGTGGGAGGGGAAACCCCCACTGGAGATGTTTACCCAGCCGTGGAGCCTGTGACTCCTCCGACAGTGTTCCCCAGCATTGTGCTCAAGGTTTGGGTTGAACACGGTGTTAGCAGCTCGGACAGGAGGATGGCCAGAGCTGGGTAGGCCAGTGGCGATAGGCTCAACCTGCTCAGCGAGATCAGACAACCCACTTCATCCCAGGGATCAGCCAAGTGAACCTTCTCTGATCTGCTTCCGGTGTGAGTCTCTCCCTCGGGGAAGGAGACTGGAACTGTCTGCGGTGCTCCAGGTGCGGTCTCACCAACGCCCTGTACAGACCTTTACACCTCATCCCCCTGGCAGTGATCTCCTCGAGGTCTCCGATATAACCTGCAGCCCAGGCCCCGGTACAGCAAGACCAGGCAGCATCCTCCCCTCCCCCACCACAGAGACCCCCATCCCCCCCCACCCCACAGAGACCCCCCTCCCCTCCCCCACCACAGAGACCCCCCCTCCCCCTGCAGAGACCCCCCCTCCCCCTGCAGAGACCCCCCCGCCACATACAGACACCTCTTTGTCCTTTTGTCTGTGACATCTTCTGGTTATTTCCACCTATCACTGGCCCTCTATCCAGCTCTACTTGTCCGCCCCCCTTAAACCAGCTTATATTTCACCCCCTTCCCTAGTTTTCCTTAGTTCTGTTGAAGAGTCATACGGACTCGAAATGTTAGCTGTTCCTCTCTGCAGATGCTGCCAGACCTGCTGAGTTTTTCCGGGTAATTCTGTTTTCGTTTTGGATTTCCAGCATCTGCAGTTTTTTGCTTTTATCTTAAAATATATACACACGGCTTCCAATTCCAACTGTCATCACTTCTAACAAATTCCCAAACTAATCTCCATTGTGGCAGCAGCGGCCCCCATAGACTTACCCAGATACCAGGCAAAGCATTTTCACCGTCCCAATTCCAAATGGGGTTAATTTTCACTTTGGTTCCTGTGGAGCCAGTTGGGGGCTTACAGCTGCTTTCATCTAACACTGTCTCTGCTCTGCACACCCGCAAACTACTGAAATTATACCGACCAGCCCCACTGAATGTAAATTCTCATTGTATCACCAACCTCTTTGAACTCTGCCTCTTCTAACAATAAAACCCCTGTCATAGTACCAATTTTATTAGTAATATAAACATATTGATTGGTAGCAGCTAGATAGGTGTCTGCTTTCACCAACTTCAATGTTCGATTCAAAACAGAAATGTAAATGGTGCTGTCTCCCTGTTTACATCTCAAAACAAGTACATATCAGACTCGCTGGCTTCAATCCAGTTAAGACACACCCACAGGCTAAACATCTATTTAAAAAAATGTTTTCCAATAATGTTATTTAATAGCTTCATGACAGGCAAGGAATCCTCCTGCTGGTTACCATCTACCACCCTCCCTCAGCTGATGAATCACTGCTTCTCCATGTTGAACGCCATTTTTTTATTCACTCACAGGATGTGGGTGTCACTGGCTGGACCCAGCATTTATTGCCCATCCCTAATTGCCCCTTGAGAAGGTGGTGGTGAGCTGCCTTCTTGAGCCGCTGCAGTCCATGTGGTGTAGGTACACCCACCGTGCTGTTAGGGAGGGAGTTCCAGGATTTTGTCCATGTGGTGTAGGTACATCCACCATGCTGTTAGGGAGGGAGTTCCAGGATTTTGTCCGTGTGGTGTAGGTACACCCACAGTGCTGTTAGGGAGGGAGTTCCAGGATTTGGACCCAGCGACAGTGAAGGAATGGTGATATATTTCCAAGTCAGGATGCTGAGTGACTTGGAGGGGAACTTCCAGGTGGTGGTGTTCCCATCTGTCTGTTGCCCTTGTCCTTCTAGATGGTAGTGGTCGTGGGTTTGGAATGTGCTGTCGAATTCCTGCAGTGCATCTTGTAGACGGTACACACACTGCTGCTACTGTGTGTCGGTGGTGGAGGGAGTGAATGTTTGTGGATGGGGAGCCAATCAAACGGCTGCTTTGTCCTGGATGACGTTGAGCTTCTTGAGTGTTGTGGGAGCTGCACTCATCCAGGAGAGTATTCCATCCCACTCCTGACTTGTGCCTTGTAGATGGTGGACAGACTTTGGGGAGTCAGGAGGTGAGTTACTCACCGCAGGATTCCCAGCCTCTGACCTGCTCTTGTAGCCACAGTATTTATATGGCTGGTCCAGTTCAGTTTCTGGTTAATGGTAACACCCAGGATGTTGATAGTGGGAGATTCAGTGATGGTAATGACATTGAACATAGGTGGTAGGTGCTTGTCTTGTAGGAGGGAAGCACTGAGGGTGGCAAGGGCACAGAATCTACTCTGGGTGGGGGATTTCAATGTCCATCACCAAGAGTGTCTCGGTAGCACCACTGCTGACCGAGCTGGCCGAGTCCTAAAGGACATAGCTGCTAGACTGGGTCTGCAGCAGGTGGTGAGGGAACCAACAAGAGGGAAAAACATACTTGACCTCATCCTCACCAACCTGTCTGCTGCAGATACATCTGTCCATGACAGTATCAGTAAGAGTGACCACCGCACAGTCATTGTGGAGATGTAGTCCCACCTTCACATTGAGGATACCCTCCATCGTGTTGTGTGACACTGCCACCATGCTAAATGGGATAGATTTCAAACAGATCTAGCAACTCCAGACTGGGCATCCATGAGGTGCTGTGGGCCATCAGCAGCAGCAGAATTGTACTCGAACACAATCTGTAACCTCATGGTCCAGCATATCCCCCACTCTACCATTACCATCAAGCCAGGGGATCAACCCTGGTTCAATGAAGAGTGCAGGAGGGCATGTCAGGAGCAGCACCAGACACACCTAAACATGAGGTGTCAACCTGGTGAAGCTATAACACAGGAATACTTGTGTGCCAAACAGCATAAGCAGCAAGTGATAGACAGAGCTAAGCGATCCCACAACCAATGGATCAGATCTAAACTCTGCAGTCCTGCCACATCCAGTTGTGAATGTGGTGGACAATTAAACATCTCACTGGAGGAGGCTCCACAAATATCCCCATTCTCAATGATGGAGGAGCCCAGCACATCAGTGCAACAGATAAGGCTGAAGCATTCGCTACAATCTTCAGCCAGAAGTGCCGAGTGGATGATCCATCTCGGCCTCCTCCGGAGGTCCCCAGCATCACAGATTCCAGTCTTCAGCCAATTCTATTCACTCCACATGATATCAAGAAACAGCTGAAGGCACTGGATACTGCAAAGGCTCTGGGCCCTGACAATATTCCAGCAATAGTACTGAAGACTTGTGCTCCAGAACTTGCTGTGCCCCTAGCCAAGCTGCTCCAGTACAGCTACAACACTGGCATCTACCCAGCTATGTGGAAAATTGCCCAGGTATGTCCTGTACACAAAAAGCAGGACAGATCCAACCCAGCCAATTACTGCCCCATCAGTTTACTCTCCATCATCAGTAAAGTAATGGAAGGGGTCATCAACAGTGCTATCAAGCGGCACTTGCTTAGCAATAACCTGCTGACTGATGCCCAGTTTGGGTTCTGCCAGGGTCACTCAGCTCCTGACCTCATTACAGCCTTGGTTCAAACATGGACAAAAGAGCTGAGCTCCTGAGGTGAGGTGAGAGTGACTGCCCTTGACATCAAGGCAGCATTTGACCGAGTGTGGCATCAAGGATCCCGAGCAAAACTGGAGTCAATGGGAATCAGGGGAAAACTCTCCGCTGGTTGGAGTCATACCCAGCACAAAGGAAGATGGTTGTGGTTGTTGGAGGTCAGTCATCTCAGCTCCAGGACATCACTGCAGGAGTTTCTCAGGGTAGTGTCCTCGGCCCAACCATCTTCAGCTGCTTCATCAATGACCTTCCTTCCATCATAAGGTCAGAAGTGGGGATGTTCACTGATGATTGCACAATGTTCAGCACCATTCACAACTCCTCAGATACTGAAGCAGTCCAAATGCAGCAAGACCTGGACAATATCCAGGCTTGAGCTGACAAGTGGTAAGTAACATTTGCACCACACAAGTGTCAGACAATGATCATCTCCAACAAGAGAGAATCCAACCATCACCCCTTGATGTTGAATGGCATTACCATCACTGAATCCCCCACTATCAACATCCTGGGGGTTACCATTGACCAGAAACTGAACTGGACCAGCCATATAAATACTGTGGCTACAAGAGCAGGTCAGAGGCTGGGAATCCTGTGGAGAGTAACTCACCTCCTGACTCCCCAAAGTCTGTCCACCATCTACAAGACACAAGTCAGGAGTGTGATGGAATACTGAAACAATATCGGAAAAGTTCAGGTCTGGCAGCCTAGTCCCTGGGTGCACTCTCAGTGGGATTGTTCACACGATTGTGCTGCTGTCTAGAGTGGGACCTGAACCCTAACCTTGTGACTCTGAGGTGAAAGAGCTACATAGATTGAAAATAATTGGTGCAAGGATTAGCGGGGAGTTGAGGAGTGATGGTTTCACCCAGAGGCTGGTTGGGGGTGTGGGGGCCAAGTCTGGAACTCGGTGTCTGAAAGGCTGGTAGAAGCAGAACCATCGAATCACTTTACAAAACACTTGGAGGTGTTGTAACTTACAGGATTGAGGAGAAAGAGCTGGAGAGTGGGACTAGACTGGCTCGCCCTCTTTCAGCTAGCACTTACACAATGGGCCGAATGGCTTCTGTCTGTGTGCATATTGTTCTCTGATTGTCTATTTCAGATAAAGGGAAAAGCAGGAGGTTTGTGTGCGAACCAGGCATGGTAGATGTAGGCTCTGTCATCAGGGTGTATTGCTGATTACGGGCTGGTATCATCAGAGAGTTTAAGATAATGGAGGGGTGAAGATTCAGGGAGCCAGAGAGATCCAAGATGAAATGTCTGAGATTTTGAACAGAGCATGGTGGGTATTTCTCCACACACACTCACACGATCATACACACTCACACACTCTCCCTCTCTCCCACTCTCCCACTCTCCCACTCTCCCTCTCTCCCACGCTCCCACTCTCCCTCTCTCCCACTCTCCCACTCTCCCACTCTCCCTCTCTCCCACTCTCCCACTCTCCCACTCTCCCTCTCTCCCACGCTCCCACTCTTCCACTCTCCCTCTCTCCCACTCTCCCACTCTCCCACTCTCCCTCTCTCCCACGCTCCCACGCTCCCACTCTCCCTCTCTCCCACTCTCCCTCTCTCCCACTCTCCCACTCTCCCACTCTCCCTCTCTCCCTCTCTCCCACTCTCCCTCTCTCCCTCTCTCCCACGCTCCCACTCTTCCACTCTCCCTCTCTCCCACTCTCCCACTCTCCCTCTCTCCCACTCTCCCTCTCTCCCACTCTCCCACTCTCCCTCGCTCCCACTCTCCCACTCTCCCTCGCTCCCACTCTCCCACTCTCCCTCTCTCCCACTCTCCCACTCTCCCACTCTCCCACTCTCCCTCTCTCCCTCTCTCCCTCTCTCCCTCTCTCCCACTCTCCCTCTCTCCCACGCTCCCACTCTCCCTCTCTCTCTCTCTCCCACGCTCCCACTCTCCCACTCTCCCTCTCTCCCTCTCTCCCACTCTCCCACTCTCCCACTCTCCCTCTCTCCCTCTCTCCCTCTCTCCCTCTCTCCCACTCTCCCACTCTCCCTCTCTCCCTCGCTCCCACGCTCCCTCTCTCCCTCTCTCCCACTCTCCCACTCTCCCTCTCTCCCTCTCTCCCTCTCTCCCACTCTCCCACTCTCCCTCTCTCCCACTCTCCCTCTCTCTCTCTCTCCCTCGCTCCCACTCTCCCACTCTCCCTCTCTCCCACTCTCCCACTCTCCCTCTCTCCCTCTCTCCCTCTCTCCCACTCTCCCACTCTCCCACTCTCCCACTCTCCCTCTCTCCCTCTCTCCCTCTCTCCCTCTCTCCCACTCTCCCACTCTCCCACTCTCCCACTCTCCCTCTCTCTCTCTCTCTCCCTCGCTCCCACTCTCCCACTCTCCCTCTCTCCCACTCTCCCACTCTCCCTCTCTCCCTCTCTCCCACTCTCCCACTCTCCCACTCTCCCTCTCTCTCTCTCTCCCTCTCTCCCACTCTCCCACTCTCCCTCTCTCCCTCTCTCCCACTCTCCCACTCTCCCTCTCTCCCACTCTCCCTCTCTCCCACTCTCCCTCTCTCCCACTCTCCCTCTCTCCCTCTCTCCCACTCTCCCACTCTCCCTCTCTCCCTCTCT